>NW_027532585.1:6920821-7063562 GCF_008692635.1 Crocuta crocuta | reverse complement strand
TTTTTTTTTTTTTTTTTTTTTTTTCTGCCAAGAGTGCTGAGGCCCCCTGGGCAAAACTCCGCTCACAGCACACAACGGGAGAGAATCTCTCCCTTTCCTTTCCTTGTGGCGGGGCCTGGACCGCTGTGGGCCGCGGCGGGGAGGCGGAATGAAGCCCACAGCCTGAAGCAGGGAAAGAATCAAGGGAGATATTCCTTCCATTCCATTTCCCTCTCTTCTCTTAAACATTTTTTTCTTTTTTCTTTTTTTAAATAATAGCTAAGTAATTTGCCTACCGGGTCCTTGCAAACAGTAGAGAAAAAGGAGCTTGTTAAAAATTGCTCTGGCTGCTCCACAGCTCCCTCTAACGGCTGCCCAGTGCCCTGACCCTGATTTCCATCCTGCTGGGGGGGTGTGGGGGGTGGGGGGGCTTCATGAGGCCAGGGAGGACAGGCGTGTGCAGAGTGGTGTGCCCACACGGATACGTCCCTCAGGCTCTTCCTTCTCAGCCACAGCGCTACATAATAAATATATTCCCACCTCGGAATTATTACAGCTGCTTTTTTTTTCCCCACGCGGCATCCTAAGGGCACTTGCTGGCTCTTACCTATCCAGTCAGCACTACTGTCAGACAACAGTTAAAGGAAATGAAGGAAGTAGCTCCTATGGGTACATAAGGTGATGTAAAAAGGTCACGAGTGTGGGGAACACAGAAATTTCCGCCCCATTGCTTCTGGGCAAGGGTTGCCGGTAGGTGGGCCCGGTATTTGGCTCGTGGCTGTTTCCATCAGGTTTCCCCTTTTGTTGGTGCCGAGGGGCAGTAGTTTGCGAATTCTCCAATCAAGTTTGGGCCTCAACACAACATCCTATGTGTCACCGCAACGTCAGTCCTTTCTCTACCTGCTGTCTACGCCGGGGGAGGGAGGGGCCTAGAAGAGTTTCGCTTTCTTCTTCATGTCGTTGCGTCTCCAAAGAGGTAACTTGTCAAACTCCTGTATGGACATTCCAAAGACCTCCCGAAACACTTCTGGGGCTAAGTGGCGCTGTGACGGGAGAAAAGATCAGTGGTTAAGTCCTGACGGCCACACGGATGGCCTTGAGCATGGAGAGTTGCTCTCGAGTCTACAGGGGATCATTCTGAAGAGCAAGGCAGAATGATGACAGAGGAGTTTACCTCTGAGGTGTGTTAGCGGGCCCCTCTCACTGGCTCCTTTCCTGGTTGGCCCAGGGGAGGCACCCCCCACCCCCAAAGAGGACAAAAGAGCTGGCGGAGTATTAATGATTATTGTAATACACTTAATGGTGATGGGACATAGCAGGTGACTCATCAGTGTGGAGGCGACTCCATTTCAGGTCGCTGTGATGTTGAGAAGATGTAGGGAAAATGGCCCACAGTAATAAGAAAGCCAGAGAGAGACTTCTAGAATGGTCTCTGGGGAGCCTTGGGGCATCCTCCTGGCTCCGCGGCAGGAATTCCGGTGGATGCCTGGTCCCCGAGAACAGATTCCACCTGGCGTCCCTCCTCCAAAGTTCCCTTAGCATAGTAGAGCCTTTATTCTCTGTGCCAGACTGACTTCACATACAAAGGTACTGCCTTTTGTCAGGGAGAAGTAATGATTCTTTTCTAAGACTGGCACCAGAGTTTTTCTTAATTAAAATCACTCAGATGGAAAACTATAAAGATCAATGTTCCATGTCTAAGGAGGTCTTGCGTATGTGCCCCCAGATGACCCTTCAGCAAGGAATGAGGGAACAGCCCAGAGAGACACTCTGTGGAGCACTCCCTTCTCTCTCTCAACGAGCTCGACCCAGGCTCAGGGAAAGGTTAGGCGCTGGGATATCTGAAGAAGGATGGGCTTCCCTTCTCCAACCCCAGCCACCATTAAGTCAATATCGTCTCCACAGAAAATGACTAAAATCATACTGTGTCTCCTGGGTCATCTTTTGGGTTTCACCACACACTTAGGCTGATCTCTTAAGTGTATATTTGGGTTCTCATCCCAAGTTGTCTTAGTTCTGCCTAATATACAAGACTGATTCTTTTAATTTTTGGGGGGGAGGGTCTGGAGACAGTTGGGTGAAATGCACAGGTATCTGCAGTTCAGACTGGTTATTTAGTTAGTTCATTAGTTTACCTCCAGCCTGGTTCTGTCCACGTCTCTCAGGATTTTGTTGCGCCCTCTGTTGGTCACCATCAGCATTTCATATGGAAATATCTGAGAAGCAAAGAGAAAGACCTCTTTTAGAACACCGTTGTCCGTTTTATTAACAAGCAGAAGCTACCTAAAATCTCCTACTCCCAAGATAGAGCTTCTAAGACATTATAAGTATAGTATCTGAATGATGGGTGTTCCATCAAATATCCAACGGACGGGGGCCAGTTCTTATACCTTCTCAGCTCACCATGTCTCACGTGGCATTGTGCCTTCGGAGGGCTTTGTGGAGTGAAAGAATACAAACTTATTATGTCTTGGGGGGTAAAGGTAAAAATTAGAAGTGAAATGATAGGAACACGGTTTATAAGGCAGGGTACCTTTGCAGGGTTCAACAATCTTGTTCCAAGACTGGCTCATGATTGCCTGCGGCCGGGCAGGCCCAGAAGCAGTGTTCTGCTTATTGAAGTAAGTCCCAGCTGTGGTCACCAGGGAGCACAGCCTCGGACACCTCTGGAGCTAGGGTGACCAATCATCCCAGTTCTGCTCGGCACCGAGGAGGTTCCTGGAATGCTAGACTTTCAGGGCTCACACTGGGAGAGTCTTGGGCAGATGGGATGTACCACTCACCCTATCTGGACTGGTCTAGGGGTACCCCGCTTCGCACTGGGCATGCCTCGCAGTGCTCAAAGCCGGGGCCAAGTGAGTACAAAGCTCATAAGATAGGTGCGCTGTATTTCATCGTGAATACATTGTACCAGACCCAGTGAGGGCTTAAACCTGTTGACTCAGTGGGGCAAAACCTGTGAAGGGTCAGGGTACTCTGTGACATGGCTTGTCTACTGTATCGGCCTGGAAGCAAGTAGGTCTCAACACTGAGAAAGGTGGAAAGGCAGAAAACCAAATCTTGGGGCTGGGTGGCTCAGTCGGTTAAGGGGCCGACTTTGCTCAGGTCATGATCTCATGGTTTGGGAGTTCGAGCCCCAAGACAGGCTCCGTGCTAACAGCTCAGAGCATGGAGCCTGCTTCAGATTCTGTGTCTCCTTCTCTCTCTGCCCTTCCCCTGCTCATGCTCTATCTCTCTGTCTCTCAAAAATAAATGAACATTAGAAAAAAAAAGAAAATCAAATCTTGCCAGGGTGATGGCCCGGTTTGCTGTTCCCATATAAGAGGAGAGAGAATGCCTACACTTGCCTTTGGTTCCAACATGTTGGGCATGGACACCCCCCGATCCATTCTTGTCCCAGACATGTGGCCATCTGGGAGGGTCTGCAACAGAAAACCTGCTTTAAGGAGGAGCACATGACAGCATGGGGAGCTGAGGGGGGGACTCTATGGCCTCCCCCAAACTCCCTGCTTCAGACTCAAATCTTGTTTTATAGATGCGTCATTTTAATTACCATAAATATTTCAAAAATGAAATCCTTGCTACATAAGAGCAGGAATACTGGGAATATTGCTCTTTAATCATCAAGTTGGGGGAAAGATTCTGGCTTGATGACCACTGAGGGGCGCCTGGGTGGCTCAGTTGGTTAAGCATCCAACTCTCGATTTTGGCTCAGGTCATGATCTCAAGAGAACTCTTCCTGAGGTCAAGTTCCATGTCGGGCTCTGCGCTGATAATGCAGAGCCTGTTTGGGATGCTCTCCTTCTCTCTCTACCCCTCCCTTGCTCGTGCGCACTCTCTCTCTTTCCAAATAAAGAAACTTAAAAAAAAAACAAACACAAAAACTATTGACTAATTTCTAATTTAGGCTCCACACATGAAAGTATACAGAATATTAAAAAATTCCAAGTCTGTGATTATTTTCTTACTTTACTCTTAGTTTTCTCTGTATTCCCCCCACACCTTCTCATTCTCCATCATAATTTTATAAAGCTAGGGTCCAGGATAAAAGGAATGATACCAGACAGGATGGGAATTTCTTTTCATTTGGGACCATGGGAAGGAGGAGAGAACCAAAAGCAGAGAGTGGTTAAAACTGAAAGGAAGAACTGTATGTGGGCAGACCCGTGATGCTGGTCCACTTCCCCCGAGAGAGGACTCTCCGAGGCCAGACCAAGAGTCCTCTGACACCTGGCCTGGTTCATGCCATGTCCCCAGGCCTGCAGGGCCCGCTTGATGTCGGCACCCGGCATTCCTGGTTGCTCACGGCTCCTCACATCTATGGGCTAATAAATCAGACCCGTCAACCCAAGAACCCAAGGATCTTCTCAACAGAAACTCTTCCCTCAAGCCGTAACACACGTCTGGATTGTGGTAAATGGCTGCTTTGTTGGCGTGGTCAACTTGAGAAAGACAGTAGTGTTCCATACCTGGTAGTCTAGAAAGGAAAGAAAAAGAAACTTTCAGAAGAGAAAGATCATGGAAGAACATGGCAACACTGATAAACCATATCCTACTGCAATTCGGGAGACATTCTCCAATGCACCAGGTTCTCTCTGCTGGGGTCTCTGGACACCAGTTATCAGTTAAAACACCTTTTCTCATGGAATCCTTCCCCCACACCCTGAAGGTATTTCCACCTTCTCTGATTACAGCATGTATCTCTGGAAGCTTCTCTCTGGTCACCTCAACCTGTCTCTATCTCTCACTCAGTCCTGTGCATTCTGACAGGAGGGCCCCTCTGTAATTCCCGAGATCTATCCAATCTATTCGAGATCTATCCAATCTATCCGATCGAGTGCTCAGCACATGGCAGGAGCAATGGATTCCTTCTTAAAAACTCTGCTTCTCTGGTCTCATTTCAGTTGTGATCCTTTGTGACTCTGATACATGCTCCGTGAGCTCCCGTGGGCTAGCTGCGATCCGACTCTCTCTCGGATATCAGACAGCATAAACGGAGCCAATGTATTTGTGACTGCGCAGCCAGTCAGCGGTGTGACCATGAGGGCCTTACCTCGAACTCCCCCGCTGACGTCCCCATAGCTGTTGTACTGAGCAAAGTCTGTGGAAACAGGCTGAGACCAGGAAGAACACATCGTTAGAAAATCTACTCCAAGGTGAAAGGATTTACAAAATCCTAAGAGTTCTTCCTGAGCTGAATTCCTGCGCCCTAGTTACTTTTCTTCTACTATTATGAACTCTCTTTGTCTTCTGCACTGCCTCCAGTGCCAGCAGGACCTGGCTAAGCAAGTTATCTTTTGCCAATAAAAATACATTTCTTCACATAGCTACACAATTACATTTGTTCTATGCTTTGAGGGGAGGGTGACTGCAGCGAACTTTCCTGTATTTTTTTTACAGCAGAGATAATGGCTCAAGTTACTACTCTTAGTTTGAAATATTTGCCACACGATCAATCAAGGTAGACTTCTCATGAGTTATATAGGCTGTTTTTCCATCTGAAGCCAATTTCTCTTTCTCTCAATAGAAATATTTTATTTTGTCTGTAACTCAAAGTGATTGCCATGATATCAAAGAGAACATTTTCATGTTCTAGCACTGAGATTACATTATTAGACATATGCAGACAATATGTCAACATTCATACCAGGTCTGAAGAAGAAATAAACTCAGGAACAAGTCAGTGAGAAATCTTACCCGGTGAAGCCCATTTTTTCCATAGCCTGGGAGAGATGAGGTTTTAGATGATAGAGCATGTGAAGCTGAATGAGAAAAGGTAAAAAAAGGAAATCAGAAGTCCAATTCTTAAAAACTTCTTTCTTTTAAAAGTAAACTCCATACCTAACGTGGGGCTTGATCAAGAGTTGCACACTCTACTGACGGAGCCAGCCGGGTGCCCCCAGAAGTCCAATTCTTTATTGAAACTGGCAATTTATCTTCTCTTTACAGAAGAGAAGATCCATAGAAAAATGGAAAAAAATAACCCAAATAATGTTGAGCTCAAATATTCACAAAAGGCCACCACATTTGGGTGTTGCAGGGAATGGATGGAGAAGGAAGAAGTTGCTTGGTGCTACTTTACCTCTGAATCCTCAAGACAACCCTGATAACGCTATTATTATTTCCATTTTACAGCAGAAGAAATAGGGGCTAAGGGAAGTTAAGTATCTTGCCTAAGGTCACTCATCTTACAAACAGCTAAGCAATGATCTGAATCCAGGGCTATCTGGATGCATACGCTCATGCCCCAGTTGGTCTGGCAGCAATAAGTGACTTGAAAGCCAAAAGCCAACCATGTAAATATCACGCTCTCCTGGGCCACCACAGCTGGGTTCCTGAGAGGCCGGAGATAAGTTATCCCGTTAATCAACAGCATGGCACCACAGCAACTGTGGGGCTTTGGAGGGGAGCAGCCCGGGGCTTGATTTCTGGCTCTGCAACTTAACACCTCTGCACGGGATCTCATCTCTGTAAGTGTTTCTTGACTCATGTAGATACAATGCTATATATTCATATAGAACAGGGCTATAGAATTAGAAGGAACTCTGAAGATTAGTAAACCACTAAATCCAAGATCAATGCCAGGGAGGCATCTCAGAGAGGCAGGGCATTCCAGTGCAGCTTGTGGGCTCTGGGGTTATAACACTTGGACTCCAGAATCCTAGTGTTGCTTGTTATTAATAAAGTGACATTGGGTAGGTTACTTAAATTTCCTATTCCTGTCTTCTAATCTATGAAATGGGGGTAGTAATAACATCATCTACTTCATTGGCATGTTGTGAGAATAAATTAAATAATATTTAACACAAGGGCTTAAGTTTAGTAAACACTAAATATACTAAAAGCTTTAAGAGGGGCAATTTTAATGCACTAGTTCAGAACATGGGAGAAGAAATATTGTGGGTTAAGAGAGATTTGGCTTATGACAAATATAAATGGGAAATATACTGATAAACTATTTCAGCCCAGTGTGTAAGTAATCTCCTTCAAAAGTATCAAAAACAACATTGCTAGTCTTCAGCTATTTCACTGAATACCTAAACATAAAATCATAATGTGTTGAAAATGTTCAAGTTCTCTATATCTCTATATATAATCTCAAGTTCTCTATGAAAGCTTCTATTCTCTCCCTTTCTTTTTTTTTTAAAGTGTGTTTATTTATTTTGACAGAGAGAGACAGAACAAGCTGTAGAGGGGCAAAGAGAGGGGACAGAGGATCCAAAGTGGGTAGTGGGTTCTGTGCTGATAGTAGAGAGTCTAATGCAGGACTTGAACTCAGGAACCATGAGATCACGATCTAAGCCAAAGTTGGACGCTTAGCCAACTGAGTCACCCAGGCACCCGCCTCCCTCCCTCTTTTTAAACACTTTTTTTTTTTTAAATGTTTTATTTATTTCTAGGAGAGAGAGAGAGAGAGACAGCGTGAGCAGGGGAGGGTCAGAGAGAGAGGGAGTCACAGACTGAAACAGGCTCCAGGCTCTGAGCTGGCAGCCAGCACAGAGCCCGACGCGGGGCTCGAACCCACGAACCGCGAGATCACGACCTAAGCGAAAGTCAGACACCTAACCGACTAAGCCACCCAGGCGCCCCTCTTTTTAAAAACTTCTTAAGAGGGAAAGAGAGTGAGAGAGAGAGAGAGAGAGAGAGCGAGAGAGCGCATGAGCATTAGAAGGGCAAAGAGACAGAGAATCCCAAACAGGCTCCATGCTCAGCGGAGAGCCCAACTTGGGCCTTGATCCCACAATAGCGAGTCGAGACCTAAACCAATATCAACAGTTGGATGCTTAACTGACTAAGCCACCCAGGTTCCTTGCCTTTCTTTTCATTAAAAAAAACCACAACTTTTTAAGATGTTTTATTTATGTTTGAGAGAGACAGAGAGAGAGAGACAGAGAGACAGTGGCAGAGAGACAGAGTGAGAGCAGGGGAAGGGGCAGAGGGAAAGGAAGACACAGAATCTGAAACAGGCTCCAGACTCTGAGCTGTCAGCACAGAGCCCGATGCGGAGCTCGAATCCATGGACCATGAGATTATGACCTGAGCTAAAGTTGGATACTCAACCAACTGAGCCACCCAGGTGCCCTTGCCTTTCTCTTTTTTTAGGAGTAGAATGGTCAAAATGAAATGAACTATAAGGGCTTGATTCACAAGGGTAAGTCAATTTTGTCAATTGTTAAGAAGTCTCTTTTATAAAACCAAGTTCCCTTGAGCCAAAAATCATGGTACTTCTCTAATGGAAATAAGGTAGTAAGGAGTTGAAAGTGCATGCACTTTGAAAGTCTGGAGACCCTTTCTGGGGTAAAAGAATATCGGTGGTGACTTCTATATATGGGGACATCATCCTCTCCCAGCAGGGAGTGTAAAACCAAGAAAGACAGAAAATCCTGATCATGTACTTTCTTCCTTCCCTGCCTGATCTAGACCTTTCAGTGATTGAGCTTTTCCTTTATGTTTACTTTTAATTGTGTGTGTGTGTGTGTGTGTGCGTGTGAATTCCATACATTACAGTTGGAAGTGATACACCCATGTCTCTAAATGCTCCAAAAGCATTTTGTTCTCTATCAGGATTTCCTTTCATGGGTTCCCCCTAAGATGAGTATTCTGAACTAACCCTCCGAAAATCCTCCAAGGGCTCCCCCTTTTCTATTATGAAGAAAGTACACATTTAAGGAAGAACTACGGGTTTCCTTTACTTCCTTTCATGAAGAACACACTGCGGGCTCTGCCAGGCATGGCCCTGCCTCTCCTGGAACAGTTTAGGCAGGCGGTGGGCCAGCTTCTGGCGGGGAGAAGGGGAGAAGGCAGCAGGCCTGCTGCTCACCTGAGTTGATGGGAGAATCATAGCGACTGGCTGACAGGGATGACCTCTCCCGGCTCTCCTTCTCCATCTCCTCTTTCAGTATCAACTGGCCCAGGCCCGAGTTGAGCTATTCACAGAGAAAAGACACATGAAAGTGGAGTCCACAATTACGGTCACAGACTGGCAGTTTCTGTTCGAGAAGGTCGTGCATGAAGTTTCTGGCTCTGGAGTGGCCTGGATGCACTGCAGTGCCAGAGCCTGGTGGTTCCCCAGGGGGTAGGCCAGCTTTTGGGCCTTGAACCCCTCTTAGCCTTCTTAATGTCAAGATGCCGTTCCCCCAGGCCATGTCAGAAGAATGTTCTCTCTCATCTGCCCTCCCCAACGTGCCAGCAGGTGACCTCAGAAGGCATGTGTGTATGCAGATTTTTGAAGCACAAAGGGGATTTTGGGGAGAGTATCAAAAAGAAATTACATTGATTTGTTTAAAAACGAGAAAGCAAACATAATACATGCTCATTGCACAGATTTTAGAAAATCTAGAAGAAGAGTAGCCCATAGTCCACCACTCAGATAACCACCATTTACATTTTGATTTACATCCATCCAGGATTTTTCTATGCCCATATTATACAAAACTGGGGTCATGCTATAAATGCAACTCCGTATCCTTTCCCTCCATGTAACTAGTATCCTGTGCACTTCCCATATGATTAAGTATCTTTGGAAAATGTCATTTGAAGGGATTCATTATTGTTTCTTATTGGTGGGAGGGTATATAATTTCCCGGCTCCCTCTACCCCAGGCTATAATGGACTCTCCTTCTTTTGGCCTTCTGGGATATGGTGGGAGGGGCATAATGAGAATTTCGGGGTGGCAGTCCATTTTATCCCTTCCCTCCTGGCCCAGCTACACACATAAGGTCCTACAAGTCCCGAGGAGAGACTAGCACAAATACTCAGTCCCAAGGGAATGCCCTCAGCAGAGGCTGCCGGGGGAAAGCGGGTGTTGCACCCCGTGGGCGGACAGCTTGGCTCCACATGGCCCCTCAGCAGCCTGCCGACACATGCCCTGCACACACACACCCCCCATGCAGTCATGCTCTCCTCGCAGAAGCTCGAACATTCCACGTCCCTCTGACCTCCCGTGTCCAGGCCATGTCTTCCGGAACCCACTAAGTACCCTGCCTTATAGTCACCTAAAGGCTGAAGGGCCCATCTTCTGTCACCTCCTGGATTTCCTGCCCTTGGAGGGCCGGAACCACCTCTCACTCACTTGGTGGCTCGCCCATCGTATGCATTCAAAGCTCTGGATCTAGGCGACCAAATCGGAGATTTTGCAGCAAAGTAGCTTAAGGACAAACCTTCATTAATTGCTCTTCTTGCAGCTGCCGGCGCCTCAGAAGCTCCTCGTCATCTTCCTCTCTGCCACTAGATCTGCGTCTCGAGTCGGCTCCTAATTCCACAGCAAAGACAACTTCTCACATGAGCCCCGTGGCAAGGGGATCTTAAGGCACTAGTCCACCTGTGCTCCACCTGCCCAGCTGGCGAAGTCAGCGGCCGTCCTTAACGTTCGTGAGCGACACAAGGAAAAGACAGCCTACTGCCGATTTAGCCCTGCTGGCGACTTGCTTGAGAGAGCAGGCCTCCTTGGATGGCCAGTTCAACGCGTGATCTGCTAAGGCATGAATTTGGGCCTCCCAACAACTGAGCTGCTCAATGAGAACTTAATGTGCCATTATGGTTGGGTCTAAGTCATCCCATCGGCCACTGGCCACAGCCCTCTGTCATAGGTGGGAGGGCCTCCGGAGTTATTATTTGGATCTCTCTGAGGTCAATTTTCAAACCGAGAGGAATCCAAATTCATGTACATACCACCAAATAGGTAAGAGAGTCCCTCTTGCGGGACACGTTTCGAAATCTTGGAGTTTTCTCTTTTTCTGAACAGACTTGTCATCATACAATCACCCTATCTTCTGCCCTCAAATTCAATAAAAAGCATGCTTTTATTTCTCTTTTAAGGAATGAGTCTCTAATGTTTCCTTGCCCTCGATCCTTTGAAAAAATGGTCACAAAAGAGTTTTATTCTAATAGGTCAATAAAATAGCATTAATACAGCTAAAAAGTTACTTATTTCATTCCAATCGAGCAAATCACTGACAATTTTTAAGCTTCTTGGAAAAGGGGATACGGGGAGTGAAAGGGAGGAATCTGTCCGAATGGTTGTAAAATTAAGATAATTACTGTTTTTCCTAAATTGCTTGGATTAATCTGGCCGTGGGAGGAAACAGGAAAGCTTGCTAATCTAATCAAAACAAACTTTAATAGTCTCAGTTTTTATCATTTTGATTAATGGGCCAGGAATTTTCTTAACTTTGGAACCCAAAAAGCTTTAAGCTATTTAGTGATGATGGTTTTAACCATCAAATATTCATTCTTCCTGTCCCCCAAACTTAGCAATTTGTGTCCCCACTAAGCAACATGACTGAACCAGGAACCTCAAAGGCGACATGAACCCTGAAAGTATTCTTGTCTGCAAGGCACAGACTGGTAGGGACAAGCTGATGATTGATTGATTCTTAGTTCCTAAAATCATAAATGTCAATGTGAATTTACTCTCTTCAATCTATACTAATAAAAATGAAAAGACACAAGTTTGCAAGCATTAAATAAATCTTAAGTCAGCATATTGTAACGAGTATATGGGAATAATGAACCCAAGGAGGGGGAGATTTTCCTTCAAGTATTTCTATAAATGTGGATTGCTTTATAATCCACTTACATTGTTTGTGAAAGTTATTCCAGAAAGTAACTTGATGAGAAAAAGCACGATGAAGAAAATTTGGAAAACCAAAGCCCTTTTAAAAAAGGTTGTCAACATAAATGTGAGAAGATAGTTCTATCTTTGCAAAACTGACTCACTAAATTTTCAGTATTAGCTTCTGAGTTTGCTAAGTACCCCCTCTTAGGCCAAGTGATTTCACAACTGACAAAACAGTACGGACACAGACACGGTTCTAAAGCATAAATTTGTGGTTCAAAGCAAAGAATGAAACAGCTCAAACGTGACATTTCAGCACAGAATTCATGGAAATGATAGATGGAAAATCACATAACTTCACACGAGTAGTTATTCCAGAACACCTACTACTCTGTGACAGCCTTTCTTAGTAAAGGAGAACATGATCTCACAAGAAAGGTGGAAGTGTCAGTGTTAGGAGTGGCTGTTAAGAGAATTGTAATTACAACCCAGAAATAGCCTAAAACAAATTTCGCTGAAAGAAGTCATGCCTCTGTGGACACTCAGTAAAGACACCCGGTGGACTCTACTTCTAAATGGTGTCTTGGCGAGAGGCTTTGGTTCAACTAGTTCAAAAGTTACTGGTTATTACTTTGCAGTTGTTACTTGCAGTTATTACTGATTTTGCAGTAATAACTCTGAGAGTCCATGCAAATCATCTGTTTTAGACCAGTTCTGGCTGCCTCTCTGTGGGTTGGTTAGTGCAAGGCTCTGGTGATTGGGTTTTTGTAATTGTGACGCATTTGGCACCCACGTTAATACCACGTTAGGGTTTTTCTCCACCTCTGGTCATACTTTTTAAACGCCTTTACGACAGGACACACTTCCTTGCATATTTTTAAGCATTTCGTTTTGTGCTCTCCTGCCGATCTGTCCATTTGGCTTAGCCACAGCAGTTGCATACCTACGGCAGCAAGTGAGGGGGGCCCAGGCCAGTGATCCGTCTCAATCTTTGGTATCTCGCTGGGATCTGGAGCTTGGGCTGCTGGGAACTTGGAAAACTTGATGATGTCTTCTGAAGACTTGCTCTGGGCTGCCAAGGCAGCTGCATCTAGGCGGGAATCACGGGGAGCTTAGCTACTGGTCTGCAAAGCCATGGCGGTACAACCCACTTCCATAGTTTTCTTGTTTGCTGGCAAAAGTTTCAAATCCTGAAAGCTGTTTATGGCTCTTATCAATTGCCCAGTCACTCAGTGGTGCCTAGTGACAAGTCATTTTCTTATGTTCTGCTGGAAACAAAATTTCATTCTATATCTGTAATCTTATTGTAGAGCTAGGCCGACCGATACTAGCTCTAGCTGTGCATGGCTACTTCAATTTCAAATAATAAAATTAAAGGAAACTAGAATATGAATAAAATGAAAATCCAGTTCCTCAGTTGCACGAGCTACATGTTAAGTGCTCAACAGCCATGTGTAATGAGTGGCTACCATATTGGAAGCACCATCGTAGAACATTTCCGTCATCACAGAAAGTTCCATCAGATGATATTCTTCTAGAGCAATTAGAAATTTGAATTAACAATTTGAACTTAAAGAGCTAAGTTAAAAGCATGACACTGTCTTTTGACTGTAGTTGTTAATCATAAGAGGGCTGGCTCTGTATGTTTGTGTATTTGTATCTGTTCATTTTAGCAGTCATCTGTCCAGTTCATTTCACTCCTTACATATTATATATGTGTCTAGAGTCCTACGAGAAATGGCAATGGGAAAATCCACGTTCAGCCTGTAGGAATTTAGCATTGCGTCTTATGTATGCATGTTGACTTATGCATGTATGCAAAACACTCTTGTTTCCCTCAAGGGTCTGCACACATAAGCCAGTCGTCCAGCTTTAAGACAACAAAAGCCAGACTAGCAATGGCCTCAGTTCACAGAGTTCTTAATGGCTCTGCTTAGAGCTGTCGCTGGCTTAGAGCTCCAAATGTAATCACAGAGCCAGAACAAAACAAACCGGGTTAAATGGTCAGACCCTGATTCTGGCTAATTTGGCAGACTGGCCTGGGACATTACTAAGCATTTCAAAATATAGTTATAATGCTTTAAGTGAAGACTATCCTCCCCTCTCTGGGCTCACATATTTTAAAATCTGGAAACAATTTTTTGAATCCTTAGCTCGAAATCCCCATTCTTTTAGTAACCTTCTGGGTCTTGTTTTCCTTAAGTGACTTGACCACGGTCACCTTATCTACTCATAAGGGGTGAAGTGTTGGCCAGGCATGGGGTAGTGCTTCTCTGAGTCTCTATCCTCATGAGAAAAAAATAAAAAATTCACCTTGGAAAACACTGCCTATTACATCATCTTAAAGATGGACAACATATGTTAGCATATTAAAGACTGAGTGTTCTGCATGACAAAACAAAAAAAATGGTGACTTTATTTAAATCTAGCATTTTCCAAAGCACCGGGGCCCAGACGCCAGGTTTGGTGGACCTTCTATTTCTATTACATGGAACTGCTCTTTTGCAGAAGGTTCTTTGGGAACTGCCACTATGGCTGTGCTACTCTTAATTACAACAAACTGGAAGTCAAGTCAGAGTACACTTCATTTAAAAAAAACAGCCAATCTCTTTCAAATAAACAAGCTAACACTATCCAGTCTCTTTAAATCTTAATTATTTGATTATTTTTGTTTAGAGAGGCAGAGCCTTAGAGATTTGAGTAATAAAAACAGTTTCTACGTTGATAAATCAAACTCTTGGAGTCTCATTTGTAAATTTAGGGGAAAAAAAAAAAAGCATGACTTCAAACAGTACTTACGCATTAGAATTGGTGAAGTCAGTAAACATTCACATGTTAATGAGTGGGTGAGAAGACATTAAACCATAAAAAAACAAACAAAAACAATGTTAACAAACTTAAAAAAGCAAGCACATGGTGTAAAATCTTAAAAAAAAGATAAGAAAAAAAAATCACAGTTGTAGAACCATTACAATATGTACATTCTCTTTTTTGCCCCCTAGAATGCTGGCTTAAATTGTTTTCTGTGTGTACTTTCAACTTTCATTGCTTTTCAGGTCATCCTAATCCTTCAGGACTCATTAATGTCAACTCGATTTTAAAGGCAGCCTTCAACTTTCCAGGTGCCTTATGTGTATAATTTTCTGACATCACCAGAAGACCAGTGCTGGTTTTCTATCCATTCGCAAAGATTTATGGCACCTAATCGACAGAGACCTAATAATGGTGGAGGGAAATGTGATTTACCTAGGGTAATGTGATTTCCTGGATTTAAAAATTCTCTATTTACAGAAAAGGAAAGCACAATTATAAATCCATAGTAGGAATTTTAGTTTGCAGGAATTTCAGAAACTGGCTGGCCTAACTCACTGGTTTTTGTCCCAGAGGAAACTGAGGGACAGAGAAGTCACATGCATGATATCATAGAGCCATTGAGGGGAAGGGCTGGGGACCAAGGCCTTGGTCGTGGGGTGTCCATTCCACTGCAAGGTGTAGACATCTGGGGAATTGGACAGTCAAGGTAATGTAGGCTTAGTTCAGCTAAGTCTTCTAGGTTGTTGGCCTTCACTATTTTAATTAGAGTAATTAGAAGCTCATCAAAGTTACTATAGAGGCTGGCTAAATTGTTTCATGGCACATACAAAAAAAAAGGTATTTGTGAATTATTGTGTGAGCAGTACTCCCCCTTCTCTAGGAATGCAATGATACATGGTTTCACGGGCTCAAAGACTGGCTAGGAGTTTCCAATCCAAACTAAGCATTCTCCATCTAGGAAAACTCATCTCACAATATTTGCATCTTAGGGAACCATAAAGGCATAATACACTGGGCACCCCAGTTTGATTCTCAAAAGCAGCAGCAGAGAAGCCTTTGAGAGGACAGACAGCAGAGAGTTCAGCGGATACCGCGACTTAAAAGCTACGCGGAGGAAAGCGGGTTTTACCATGCTGTTTGTAGATGGGTGGTTTTCGGTAAATGTTGATCCCTTGATCTGTGGAAATGAAAAGCAAAGGTGTGTGATTATGGGAACCGATTCAGCGATGGGCAAAAACAGATCAACCAAGAGGCAAACCAAACTGAAGACTCTTGAACAAAATCAACCCAGAAGGTGAACTTTTGTATTACAAAGATTGAGGTTACTGGAAGAAGAGGTCACAGGAATGGGTGAATCACTACAGACAAGTGATATGGAATCCTTTGTAATACATCTTAGGATATATAGAGATGTAATTCATTCATGAGCCATTTATTGCGAATACACACTTTACTGAAAGTGAAATTAAAACAGGAAGAAAGGCAAGCAGTGGAGAGGACTCTAATGGTGAGGAAGACATAATCAGTTTGGGGAAGGTCCCCAAATTGCTACTGTCTAGAAATTGAGCTCCCAGTAGATACCAAGGGCTCAATTTACTTCACAGCTAATGAGTGGAACAGTGGAAAGCAATGTAATATAGTTAAGAGTAGTTATTTTAAGACATAGAAACAGTTTTCATGTGCAAGGCTAGTCTGATTCCTGACAGAATGTCTGATGGAATTCTAACTTGTATCGGGCAAATTCAAAAAGAGAAAAGAAACGAAAAGAGATGACAAATATTATCCAATTGTTTATATAGGACTACATTTGATTATGTTACAATTTCACTTTGACTGCGAATACTCAGGAAATTTCCAAAGGTTTGTTTCCTCGAATCTTGGCCACTGAATCTTGGTGGGGGCATTCTTTGTGCAAAAAAAGTTGCAAGTGTTCACAGCACCGATTTTAACGTTCAGTGAAGCTTTATTTTAAAAGACAGTTCTAACTTAGTGGGATGAATCTCACTGAACTTTCCTCTGTTTTATCAGGTAAGTTTGGAATGCAAAAGAAAAAAAAACGATTATAGATTCTGAATATGTGCCCTAATAGTAAAATAATGGGTAACGTATTAAACCACTTTTAGTAGCGAAAAGCAGCAAAACAATGTACTTCCCATAGAAAAATAATATCGTGACTACAGACGGCCAATCTTACCCTTACAAATTGAGCTGACTCTAAACATCAAGAGATTGATGGGTCCTAAGTTTTCTAGTTCTTGATGGCAAATTACTATTTGTACCGTGACAGCAGATGCTTATGACTTCAGCAAAGCTAACAGCACCAAGCCTAAATTGCAAGATTTTGTTGTGGGCTAAGGAGGTAGTCAGTTGGTTATGCAATGCAGGAGGACTGTCCAACTGATCCAATTTTATACCTCTCCAAAAAGTCTATAGAAAAATTCTCTGCATTGGAGACAAATGGGAAAAAATAAAAGTACTCTGGAGATATTGTGGTTCAGTCTTTAGGATGAGAAGATAGCCTCAGGTTGCCATTGTGAGATTTAGTCAATGACACCAAACCACAGAGTGATATCGTAGGAGGCACTAATATACAGGCAAACTTAAAATCTTGGTCCAAATAAAACAAGACAAAGCAACTCAACCCTTATTCCTTCACTCTCTGCCTCCCACCTCCCTTCAAAAATTTTTGAGAAAACATAAACCTTCCATACAATCCTGGCATTTGGCATCCAAAACTTCTGAAAGGCCCTCTCGGTCAGATCATGCAATTTAGGGTTTGTCGACTGTGTGCATCCCAATGATGAGAGCATGAGAAATGAGACGAGACAGGTAACACGGCTACGTTCTACACCGTGACAGGACACCCCGACAAAGACCATGTCAGCTCCTACCTGGAACATGGAAATGTTTAGGGGCCTGAGCGTAAGTTGGAGTGACAGGGCGGCTGTCTGGCCGGGAAGGGAGAGGGGAGTTCCGGCCGCTGGACGGCTCATTGCCTCCAATGAGAAGAATGGAGAAAACAAAATGAGGGAAGGGACAGCAATAAAGAAAACAGAGCAAGCATAATAAAAATTCAAAACAATAGACCGGGGGGAAGGTATATCAAAAAGGAGAAACAAAAGAAACAAACTCAGTTTATCAACTTGGCTCACAAGGTGATAGGAGGTTACGTTTTGGGCATGAGAGATTTGACTTCACGGGGGACTGGGTTAGAAGCAGCTAGCAGTAGGGGGCGTCATTCCGATGGCATGCGGTTGAAGGCCGTGAGCTAGCAGCCAACTGATTAGATGGAAAGTACATGAAGAGTCATGGAAGGTCACTTGCTAATGATTCAGGATCGGCTGTCAGATGACTAAATCCCAAGCACGCGAAGGGGCAGGGTACGCAAACCCAAATACAATCACTTCCAGGCATGACGGCAGAGGCTGGCAATCGCAATATACTTCTCGGAACGGAAGGCCACGTCCGGGAGCCTGTGTGGTCCCCCAGTCCCTCCCCTCAGCAATGCGAAGTGCCTGCACTACAGCGAATGTTTCTGTTTCCTCACTTTGAAATACACACCACGGAATCAGAGCCCTTTCTTTCCGGAACTTCGGGACCGCTTATACCACTCTCCACTTTTCCCTTTAAAGGCTCCACTCAGGTGCCACCCCATCCAGCAATTCCATCTGTGAATGGACAGCTACCGTGGCTGGGCACTGAGCCCATGGAGGTGAATGAGATGTCACTCCTACCCGTTTGTTGTGGGGAGCGGGGCTCAGAATTTACCTAAGGAGACAGACTATGACACATAAATGTGTACTCAGGGGAAGGTGGCATCAATTCTTCCAGAAAGCTAAGATATTAGACTGAGGGGGTGTCAAGGAGTAAGCACACCAGGTGAGCGGGTGGATGGCTGAGGGGTGAGCAGACCCAGATTCCAGAGGCCTTGAACATCACGAGGAAGGAAGGGCCGTGGTGTGTGGGAACCAGAGGGCTGGCCGCTGTGGTGGGACAGCAGGCTGTTCTTGGAGGAGGGAATAGGGAAGGGGTTAGAAAAGATTGCTGGCATGTGGCTGCCAAGCCTTGAGTGCCACCAAGGCCACCATCGCTCCCTTCTGACCAGGATGAACGGAGACCTGGGTTCAACTGGTCAGAGATCAGCTTCTGCCCTAAACTGCCCTCCCACCTCGTGTCTGAGAAAACATCTGCACCAAGAATATACCAGAAGATGTAGGACTAGCAAAAGTTAATGGATTAGAAGGCGATTATTTTTGTTTCTGAGTTATAAGACTTCTGTATGTATTCTGGTCACAAGTCCCTTGTCAGATACATGATTTGCAAATATTTCCTCCCGTTCTGTGGGTTGTCTTTCACTATTTGGATAGTGTCCTTTGAAGTACAAAAGTTGTTAAGTTTTGATAAAGTGTAATTTATCTATCAATTAATGCTATTTGAAACAAATCATAGATCTTTATAAAACAGAGCACGAGCCGATTTCTTCAAATAAGGCCCGCTGTTCTAAATCTGGCCCGCAAAGTATGAAAGACGTCAGTTGCTGGAGTTTTAAAATGACGTGCTTACTAGGACTTTAATTTCTCAATATGTGTATTTTTAGGTAATCGGTACACACGTCTGGACTGAGTGGGCAGTACGATCTTTCAAACAAGATCTGAAGTTGTTCTGGCTTGAATGTAGATTCCAGCTTTCTGGTTGCTGTTGAAGCTTTTCTCTTTTTTTCCTCAAGAGTCAGTTTCACGGCTAGCTCCCAACACATTATAATGTAGACTCTACTATTTAAGTTAGATATTAGCTTCTAAAAATGATGATGCTTCACCCCAAACTGCTGATCTACTAGATAAAGTTTTTTAGAAAGTTATTTCATTTACTATCACTCTCCTAACAAGAAATAGCCAGCTCATGTCTGAAAAAAGAAAAAAGTATAAAAGACACAGGTAGAGGCAAACAGGGAGAGGAAGAATGTGGTCGTACATTTAGAAGTAAATCCTGTTTTAAATTGAAGGTTGAGTTAGAACTAGGTCTCATTCACCTTGGTGAGCTGAGTAGAGTGTGCAGCCCAGAGTAAGTGCCTAAGTAACGTCTGCAAATGAATGACTGAATGGATTACCCATCATCTTGCTCTTGATTAAAGGCAGCCAGATGTTAGTATAGAACAATGGGGTCACAACAGCACCCCCCCTTTTTATAACTTTCCCACTAGATCCTCCATAACCCCCATGTAACCATTTCACTGCGGAGGAATTATTTATTCCTGTAAACATCAGAAATCATTCACAAGAGTAATCCAGAATTGAAAAACAGAATACTTCTTGTGAGTTATTCTCAAAAGAAGGTCTGGAAAAACAGCTTTCTCGCCTAATTTGAGGTAGCCTTTTAAAGACTCTTTTTGCATATCCTGAGCACTGGCTGGCATGGCTTCTGAGCCTCCCTGCTTCCTGCTCATCACCTCTAACCTTCTTGTGCTTGTACAAGAACATCAGCTATCTCAGGGAAATGTTCTCACAGGTCTGGGTTATATACCTAATGGATGAAACACCATTAAATTTGTTTTGATAGTTATTAGCCGGTGTCAGGCACACACAAAAATATCTGCATGTATGGGATGCAAAGGTTGAAGGTTATCAGAATTAGCATTTGTCTAAGCGTTAAGACTCTATCATCTGCCGGCCAGTGGCGGCAGGAGCCCATCACTTGTCAGATATGGTTAACGACTCTTAGAGGTGGTGATGAGTGGCCGTCTGAGCTCCTGATGGGTGAATTCGGGCTGAATGTCTCTTGTTGGGCATAGTTCTTTATTTGGCTGCATATTTCAGTAATCATTGACCTTTCTAGTTGCTTTAAAGAAAAAAAACCCCGTTACTCCTATGTTCAAATCCTTGTAAATTGAGTTAATGCTAAAATTACTTAAAACCTCCCACAAAATATTTTAAAACACTAGGTGAAGACAGACTCAGCAACGCACCCATCTACAGGGTTTCTGTACAATCCGATTTCCACAAGTCACCATGGTTCATTGGAAACAAGGTCTCAGGATACTGCTGCTAGGTACCAAATTCTTAGCCCTTGAAATACCAAAGGCATTAAACATTTTTTTGGCATTTTTTAAAAAAGCAAAATTCTCAAGATGAGTCCTCTTTCCTTAGTCTAACTTAAACACCCTATTTTGAAGTGGTAAAACTTTATTTTAGAAGGAAATAACTGATAAGGGCCCTAAACGTGTATTTGTAAGCCTAGTTCATTACTTAGGCAAAGTAATGCATGAGGTGTCAGATGAAAGATGATATATGGAAGGTATTACTTTCATCAACATTATTATCATCAGCAGCTTGGAATGTAGACACTGTTTAAAAATAATAGCGCACATATTGTAGAATACTGTATATATCACATTCATAGCCATTTTGTTCCTTAAATAAGTCCTTCCTTGTATTGGATGATTCTTAGTTGTTAGTGATCTTAGCTACTATGATGAGAATCTACCACATGGGGCGCCTGGGTGGCTCAGTCAGTTGAGCATCCGACTTTGGCTCAGGTCATGATCTCGTGGTTTCTGAGTTCAAGCCCCACATTGGGCTTACTTCTGTTGTCTGTCAGCACGGGGCTCACTTTGGATCTTCTGTCCCACTCTTTCTGCCCCTCCCACGCTTGCCTGCACCCAAAAATAAATAATAAAAAAGAAGCTACCACGTACATATGTTTCTTAACCTTCATTTTTAGCTCCTTCCCTATCAGCCTAATAAGCGTATTTTTCAGATTGGCTGATCTGGGAGATCAATCACTTACAGGATTCTCACTGTCCTTAATACACTCAGATGCTCTGTCCTTAGTTTCAATCTTCTTTTTGGTACCCTGAGAGCCCAAGTGACAAATCCTAAGACAAGTAGATCAAAATGGCCATGCATGTGTCTACTGGGGGAACATTCTAGAAAACTGCCTAGTTTTCTGGACTCTAAGTGCTTGTCTTCCAAAATATAAATGAGTATTTTGAGGGGACCTTAAAGTTGGTAGCATCAGGCTGGTACTTGTCTAAAGTTTCAGTAAGCATCATGGTTTTCTTTAGCAAGTGTCAGATATTTGCATCACAGCAAATCACTTCTATGGTGAAACAGAAAAGATTCCTTTCAAAGAGACTTAATATATGTAGCCCTCCTGTTCACAAATCTGATTTATACTTTGTGGACACAGAACTTAATGTCTAAGAGTATTTCAAAGGGGAGGGAAGAGGAACTCAGCAAACGTAGCACAGACCAAGCCCAACACAACGTGAAAAGCTTTCCAAATCTCTAAGCATGCACCTGTCCAAATGGTCCGACAATGACATACCAATATAGAACGAGGCTGCAGGGAAGGTTAGAGAACCGAAACACCAACACACCGGAAAACAAGATGGATGTTACAGAAAATGGATGGAGAGGCCAATGAAATAGAGAGACAGCCTGTGATGTGCATCTCAGCTTTCCATGCATGCTGCATCCTCGGCTCCTTGAACCCTGGGGGCCTGGGCCCATGCATCAGAAATAAGGACCAGGAAGCGGACTTAGGAAATAGGGGGCTGAACTTCTGGTTGCAAGAGTGGTGCTTCTAGTGCTTCCAGATACACATTCCTTAGATGGACAGCCTATCCTGGCATCCTCAGGCTGCCCAGCTTGCATTTGTTTTATAAATAACTGCCCTGGGATCCTAAGATGAGCTCCAAGATAAAAAGTGAACGTTCAAATGAAAGGCCATGGAGGACTTGGTTCCATTTTAAAGATACCTTAGATTTGTTTCTCAAATGGCCATAAAGTCCCTCCATGCTAAATTTTTCAAGTGCTGGAGAGGTCTTCCATGTCTAATAGATGCATACATCCTTTTCAGAATAACTAAGAAGTAATTCCTTAAATAATCCATATTTAGCCAATCAACTATATTAAGCTCTTAAAGCAGTATCTTTAATGTACAAATTCTCCATGATTTATTTTGTAGTTTAGCAAAAAGCTCATCTGATTTTGAAACTAAGCACGTACTGTTATGTACATTACATTTTGTATCCAATGTATGTAAACTATTTTATAGGAACGGCTTACAGACATATGGGAGATGAGCCATTAGGTGTCTTTTGAGTGTGAGCTCAGGTTCAAGCTAATCCTTCTCGGCCTAATGTTCTCTACAACTTAAACCTATAATAGTGTGTCAAAAAGTTCAAATTCAGTCTGAAGACAGAAAAGAATATACCTCTGACCCTTGAATGACACGGGTTTGAATGGCATGCGTCCACTTATGCGTGGATAAGTGTAAATTTTTGACTGTAAATTATCTTCCTTTTGATCTGCTTAATAAAATGTTCTTTTCGCTAGCTTACTGTACTGTAAGAATATAGTATATAATACCTATGACATACAAAACATGTGTTAATTGAGTGTGTTATTGGTAAAGTATGCAGTCAACAGTCGGCGATTTGTTGTTAAGTTTTTGGGGAGTCAAAAGTTATACAAAGATTTTCCACTGTGCAGGGGACCCCCACATTGTTTAAGGGTCAACTGTATATCTACCTTTTTAATAAGGTGCCATTTAAGCACACCGAGGTACTGTCATTTTTATAATTGTGTGGTATTTCTGTTGAGAGGTAAAAATTTAAGTGGCTGAAAGCAGCTGTTTGCCTTAGCCTCAATAAGAATGCAATGTTCTAGTTAAATAGAGATGGAAAAAAAAAGTTTGCTTTAAAAATGATACTTAATGTATATTTATACTGAAACACACACGCTTAATATGAGTGAGGGATTGGGCGGGGGGCGGGGAGGCTGCATTCTGGTTCACGTGCTGTCACTCCCTTGATGTGAGCTCTTGACCAGGGCCCCTTAACCAGAGAATAGAGTGAAACGGTGCAATCAAAGGTGCCTTAAGGGCACCAAGCCGAGGGGGAAACTCTTACAGACAAGGTGAGCCGAGTGCTTATTATACACCAGGGTACTTGACCTCAGTACCCTCAGTGACCTAGGAGAGATTTAGATGAGGCAGCAAGTGACGCTCAAAAGGTTAAGTTGACAATCCAAGGTCCCACTGCTGGCAAAGGACACAGATAATACTTAAACCTAGGACTCCAGTGTTCATTTGGGTATTCCAACTCTCCATAAAGCTGCTCACAGACACAAGATTGTGTGAGCCTCGACATTTCGTGACGTGTATTTGTACAGACTTTGTGTAACTTTACAGGGCACGTGACATTTTTCTTCCTACGAAAAGCATCTCTTCTGAAAGGTGTAACATGAAATAACCAAGCAAGGCAGTTTACCTTTTTGAATTAAAAATCTATTTTCTCTGGCATATTCGACACAAACAAACATATCTTAGTTTGGCAAGGATTTCTATATTAAAGTCTCTTTAAAATACACCTCTAAAGTTTTTCAGTAATTTCTTATGGCTTTATCAACATTCCCTAAAGTATCATTTTGATATCTAGATAGTAACCCCCCCAAATACTAATTAGCAATAATAATTTTATGTAATCTGTCAAGAATTTTAGAAAGCGCTGCTCCAGATAGAAAATGCTAGCTTCTTAGCTAATGACAAAGGGTATGTTTCTTCAACAAGCACGTCAGCAACATTATTTTTACAGCACAGAGACTGCGAAAATAGCACACATAAGATAACTGGATGCTGATTAAGTGCAGTGCGTCTATATTTTAGGACTCGGTGGCTCCAAAATTCAAGCGAGCAATAAGAAAATAGCTTGAGTGGACGGTAAATGAAAGCTCGGTCAACTAGAATGGCATTTTGGCTACTCAGTAGCAGTGCTCGTGATCTGAGCATTTTGGAACACAGAGTTAGGATCTGTTAGGTCTACCTCAAGTCTTCTAACAAGATACTTATATAACAGGAAACTTACAACAGGGTACTGGCCTGGGCACTCCCTCCTTCAGCTAGTGTCATTGGTTAATTTGGTTCACGTGAAGACTATGAAAAAAGTTAGCATCCTTCTGGGAGCTCATACTTATTTTACATTATGGCCCCTTTGGAACCCAATCAGGACTCTCGGATGGGGAACATGGGCCCCAGTTGAGGATTGCTACAGAAGTAAAATGGACAATGAGGGGAACAATGGGAAGGCCATAAAGGGAATGTGGGGCAGAAACAGAAAACAGAAGGCAAAGCTCCTCTTCAATATCATGCAGAAATCAGGAGCAGTCAAAAGACGGTTACTCTAAGGGTTGGCTCAACGAGAGGCACTTAAGTCACACCGCCATAGATCTTTTTACACCATCCAAATGTCTTAATATCATTAAGTGGTTAAATGGCTTCTTACCACGGAGACAAGTTCTGGATACTTATTGCTAAACAGCGGTATGTTTTGCTGAGCCACGTCACATAGCAAAACCAGGAAGATACCCCAACTATATATTATATTTTGCTTTTGACGCACAGAAAAACAAAATGATAATATATGGGTGTTCTTTTCCTCAGCAGTGGCTAATAAATCTTCTGGTCTTACACACACTTCCTGTTTCTTCATCTAGAGCCCTTAGAAATGACATACTTCTCCTACCGAGAGATGCCATGCCAGTTCTAAGACGCTGGGTGTAGTGATGACATACGCAGGCATGCGGAGAGGTCGAAAGCTGGGAGCTAACTCTGGAGATACACCTTATTAGCCTTCCCGGGGTGCTAATAAATCTCCACTATGCGGGGTGCCGCCTGGAGAAGCCTGCCTCCTTACCTTTGATATGGGGAATGAAGTGGTGTCGGAAGGGGGAGTTGGGGCGGGAGTCGCTGTGGGCGGAGCTGAGGCTGCTGGTGCGCAGGTGCACACCAGGAGACAGCAGCTCTGTGCGCAAGGAGCCAGGGGCAGGGCNGGGGGGGAGTGGGGGCGAAAATAAAGACCGTTAATCAGGAGTCTGAAAGAGGAGGAAGGAAAAAGGGTTAAGAACGCACCTGCTAAGGGTCAGGCAAAGTGGGAGGATGTGCAAATAGGTTCAGGTTGGAACAGAGTTACTCTCTGCGAATAAATGGCTTTATGCGAAGGAATAGCCACCGGGACATTCTCTGTCAGGATGACACCTTACTGTCAGGCCAGTACGGGCATGTCACTTAGACTCAGAAATAGCTGCTTTTAAAAAAACACCTGGCAAAACAGAACCCCCTGACACACATGTAAAAAAAAAAAATGACAATCATTTTGAGAACATTGAAAAGAAGTACTTATCTGTAAGGGTCAGATCCTTTGTTTGTTTGTTTGTTTGTTTGTTTAAAGCTGCAGACCTCTCCCACTAGAAGTTTAATTTTATTCTGCCTGCGGAGAGGGAGGGCCCCTTTGTGCTCCCCAGGTGGCAAAGAGCTACTCGTGATCCCGAGAGCTGTGTGGTGCCAGCACTAGGGGACTGGCAGCTTCCTGATCTTGGAAGGAGAATGGACCATTGAAACCAAACCCGGCCCTGGGGGGCGTGATCCACCACCTGGCTTCTGGAACCCACGGAGTGGATAATCAGAGGTGTCCTATACCAACCACAACTCTGCGGTCAGCACCCCGCCGACTCCACTTGACAAGGATAGATCTTGAAAAAATAACTGTAAGCCCTAAGAGTCGGATTGTGAGGAGGAGGAAGGGCACTTAGAATGGGGAATGTCCTAAAGGCTGCGGGCATCAGAACCATGGCTGGAACAGACAAACACTTTCAGTGCTCAACGATGACATGATCTTCTAGGGAAATAATTTCCCAGGCTGACCACCCCCTTGCTATTTGGCAGCCTATGAAACAATGATTTCCCTGTAGCCCCACGTCATCCTGACAAGGTCATGGCCATGGCCTCAGTGACCTCAGCATATGCCTATAAGGAGGGGTAGTCACACAGAGGATGTCTTGTCCCCCATGTAGACAAGGGCTTAAATCCAGACCCAGGTCCGGGGCACGANAAATAAAAAGACAATAATAAAAAAAAAAAAAAAAAAAAAAGAATCCATTTCCTGAAAAATTCTCATGTAACATAACTCTACAAATACCAGGTATTTATGGCCTTGGGGAAACTATACATTATTAAAGAATCACATACTAAAAATTCAATCCTGTATGAGCATTAAATCTATGGTTTTAAGGAAAAGATTGCAGCCTTTTTTATATTCTGTTCATTTCCTCTGGTTTTATTTTATAAAATAGGCTAGCATATGAGTCTGTTCTCAAAAGTCTGTGCAGAACAAGAAGCTTAAAATGAAGTCTTTGGAGATGTATTCTGCCACCAAGTTTGTTTAGAAGGCCAGAGCCTCTTTGTGGGAATCTACTTCCCAGGGAACCCAGGATCTGTGCTGGGATCTCCATTCTTCTGTTCCATACCCGCAACACCCACCGATAGTCACAGGGACTGCACCGTGTACACGTGGTCACCTGGAGTCCACTATTATTTGATACTCTCTAGCATACTACGTCTCTACACTGTTTTTCTGTTTTCTAAGTCTGGTCCAAAATCTATGGGCTGGAATGGATCTGAAAAGTTATCAAAATACAACCCTGAGGTTGCATGTAGTACTTCCTTCCAGAAGGTGCTTAACCAAGCATGCTTAGTAACACTGTGTGCCTGGATCAGGGAAACACAATAAACCCACCAACAAATGGCTAATGCTGGATTTTAGATGAGGCTGATGTGCCTAAAAGGAACATCAAATTATTTTGGGAATCTTCATTTTAAGTCTCAAAGTGGTGGGATTTTCTTCAAGTCTAAAAATATTTTTAAAAAAGACTCGCTTCCTGTTGTTCCCTGTCAAACTGTAATTATTTAATAAAGCATAATGAATAGAACCATAAAATAACACAAATTGTAGTTGGGTTATCAGTTTTTTTCCTTTTCCTGGGGAAAGGGGAGATCTATTTGGCAGCTAGATTTTTTACCGCGCTGTCAGCGGTGGGGAAAAGAAAATCACAATCACACAGCAGCACAGACTATCACACAGAGTGGATTTCGGGAACAGGTGCCCTTACCAGGTCTGTGAAAATGCTGGGGAGAGCGAGACGTGGTTGGAGTGTAGCTGTGGCGGCTGTAGACGGGGGAGTTGATGGAGCCCTGGCTGGTGGACCGGTGGATCACCCGGTCCCGAGCATCCTGGTAGCCCTGGAGAGAGAGTACGGGAAAGTGGGAGTGTCAGACACACATTCAGGCTAGCATCAGGTCCAAGGGAAGTCACGTTCTGCAGACGTTGCCCGGGAACTCTCATGTCCACCTGTTCATGTACACATTTTAGGGCCATATCCTTAAAGACGTATGCAAAGGAGCATTCTGTGGTGAATGCACTTTGTTTGGAACCAGTAGTACTTGCATCGGGCCAAATTTTAAGAGGTAAAATGATAAATTCCAGTGTTGAGAGAGCTCTGGGAAAAGACAGTATCTCCAACGGCCAAGTTTATACTGTGCTTTTCAGTTTTACAAAGCGTGTTCATGTACATCATTTCATCTGATTTGTGTAACAAGGAAGGTCCAACACAAGGTCTGACCTCCCTTCTCCACAAATGCAGACTGTTTCAGAGCAGGTAGGAGACCACTGTGTAGATGTGTAGCTCATACAGGCAGAGCCCCCTTCAGGACCAGCCTCCCTGTTCTGGCCACCAACCCACAGTGTCCATAACATTGACCTGGTGACATTTTAAGTTGAGTTTACCAGAGAACAAGCTGGTGGCAGCCTCAAACCCAGGAAATTCTACTTCCCACTTTGCGAAACATATCCCAAGAAAAAATAAAGTGGGATCGTCATATGGAAAAATTTGCCCAAAGATATTTATCATACCACCGCTTACAAAGATAAAACTTTCTCAACACATCGGGGAATAATCAAGTGAATTAGTCGTATCAATTCAATGGAATAATATATCACCACTAGTATTTGACACACGATGTTTCTGTTGTTGTTTTGTTGAATGTCCTTCTTCAAGAATTCCAGTCTAGGAAAAGTCCAAGGAACTCCCCAAATCCCACCCATGATAATTTTCAAAAATGGCACTTACTTCTGCTGACGGAGTAGGAGATAAAGTCCTTGGAGACTAGAAGAATGAGAGAGAATTTAAAGTCACAACGTCTGTTAATTCATTATTCAGTTTCATTAGTTGTTTATCAGAATCACCTGGAACGAGGTGGCTTCCAACTCCAGTGCCAGCTCCCCTTGCCCATCCCCTCTTTCAGTTGGGCGAGTTGAGCATGGGGCTAAGACAGGGACATGAAAACCAAGCTTCTGTGAGGCTGGCACACATCCCTCCCTAAGAGGTGTGGCTTCTGATAAATACGTTATCATGCTTTAGATGTTTAAGCTACACAAACTTCCCCGCTATGCTCAAACTATGCCGTTTACTACTATGAGTTACAGTGTCTGGTGAAACACGGAATTCTGTAAACATGGCTGTCAATGGAAGTGTAACCATGGCAATCACGTAAAATTGTTTGCTAACAGGCCAGTGATGACCAGGTCCGTGGCATCCGGCCCTGGTGGGCTTGCCAACCTCACCATTGGTCGCCTTCTGGCTTCCATCCTTCCAGGCACAAAGGCATCCTTGGGGCAATCCACAGACCAAACCCTCCCTGACCTCAGGGTCTTTGCACTTGCTGTGCTTTCTGTCAGCAGTGTTTTTTTTTTTCATTTGGACACCTGTAGGGCTCCCTCTCTTCTTCAGTGAGGTCTCAACTCACAAGTGGTGCCACACAGTGCCTTCTGACTCTCCTATTTAAAGGAGCAGGCCAGGGGCGCCTGGGTGGCTTAGTTGGTTAAGTGTCCGACTTCGGCTCAGGTCATGATCTCACAGTCTGTGGGTTCGAGCCCCGCATCGGACTCTGTGCTGACAGCTCAGAGCCTGGAGCCTGCTTCAGACTCTGTGTCTCCCCCTCTCCCGCTCTCTCTCTCTCTTCCTCTCAAATTAAATAAAGACATAAGAAAAACAAAATAAAAATCAAGGACCAAGCCAGCCCCACATGCTTTTTCCTCACTCTGCTTCATTTTTCGTCTAGCACTCTACCCTGTAAAACCGTATTATGTATCTGTTTACTGTCTGTCTCCCACATTCCGCTGCAGTCTCCATGAGGGCAAGAACTCTGCTCCTTTACAACAAAGTATCCCAGGAACTAGAGCAGCTGCTGGCACATATTAGGTGCCCAACAAATATTTCCTAAGTGAACGAATGAAATGTTTACAATTAAAATGCAAAAAAGTATTCAAAGTGAATGGAATGTAAATGAAGCATTCTGAAGAACACGTGCAGTGGTGGATTTCTCAGCTTCAGAATTCGCCCCTTACCGCCCATCACAAGAAGCTTCCGGGCTCTCTTGCACTGCAGATTTCTCAAGGCCTGTGGTCTTGGCTGCAGCTACAGCCTATCCCCGGGGCATCTTAACTGGGTGAAGATGGGCTTTGTGAGGGCAGGAGCACGCCTGACCTTGCTGACAGAGGCTTCTGGATCCGCCCTTCTCATGCCTTCTGAAGGCACAAATGGCTACACAGAACATCAAATTTATTCCTCTGGTGTTTCTAACCTGGCAATACAGGGATTCTTTTTTTAAAAATTAAGAAAAAATTTATTTATTCTTGAGAGAGAGAGAGAGAGAATGAGTGGGGGAGGGCAGAGAGAGGGAGACACAGAATCTGAAGCAGGCTCCAGGCTCTGAGCTGTCAGTGCAGAGCCCAACACGGGGCTTGAACTCATGAACCGTGAGATCATGACCTGAGCTGAAGTTGGACGCTTAACGACTGAGCCACCCAGGGGCCCTAAGGGGATTCTTTGGGACACGTGTTAATAACTAAATGAATAAACAATCACATAGCTTGTAAAGTTTTCTAAGTTGCAAGATGCATTCACTGGAGAAGAGTTCATAAATATATCTGCTTTCTGACCTGGGGTCTCTTCCCACCGAGATTCTGTCCTCAGAGAAACGCCCAGGTCATCACACTAGGTTATGACGGTATCGATGCTGAGACCTCCGTTATGAGAGAAGCCAGTGTTTTTGTTGAGCACTTAAGTGCTGGGTACTGTTCTAATCAAAATATTTCACTTAATCCTCACAGAAACCTCTGAGGTAGGTATTACTGTCTTGAGTTTACAGATGAGACTGAAATATGCATTTTTCCCAAAGTCGTATTGTTAGTAAATATCAGAGTCTGACTTGAAACCCTGAAATGTTCACTTCAGGGCCCAAACTTCAGTGCTTGATGTTTTGCTGCTCAAAACGGAGCCACTGGGAAATACACCGCCCCTCCCCCCGACCCTAAAACACCGTAAACGACTCAGCTCCCCCCATTTATCTGACTTGAATATTAGAAATTTCGCATCCACTTGCTCCAGGACCAGCCCCTGCGCACTCTGTTCAGGAACTTTCCTTTTTCTTTCATCGTCCTATGCAACTCTCCAGGGCCCAGTGGGAACTGAACAACCCAGGCCAATCAACCTGCGTTTGAACAGCTTCAGGTGCAGTGACAGACATGTGACCACTAGGCGGCACTACATGAAAATGGATATCCATCCTGTCCAACGGCCATTTCAACACAGAGCTATGCTCTGGAATAAATCCCACAAGGAAAAATAAACAAAAAAAACAACATATCTTACAGTTGTGAATAAATATTAGCATCGTTACAAAACAAATATTCTATATGTATATGATTGAGAACAAATTAAACAGAATCACCATGTTTCCATGGCTTTTTTTTTTTTCCATCTAAGATCTCAAAGCGCTGTGTGCTGTTAAATAGTGTACAGTCTGTTTTAACTTTGAACAGCTAATTTCAGTCCAATACCTGGGGAACATCTCTCTGACTGGGCTCCAAAGAGTCTACAGATGATTCCCATTTTAAAAATAAAAAGGGAAAAAAAGTTTAGATCAAGTTGAACACGCCAGAGGAAACAGACCAGAGCCCTCATGACCCAGGTAGGTGGTGACAGCAGGGAGCCTCCTGCCCTGGGAAGGGATGGGAAGGACCTCAAGGGGCTGAGAGGTTGCGTTCCAGGCTCCGGACCATTGATGTTGGGAGAGCATTAATAAACCTTAAGGGGACAGGTAACGACCACAGTAGCAGCTGTCATTTGCTGAACATTTACCATGAGTCTGACTCTGCTAAGTGGTTTAACAGATTAGTTTATACAGATTAGTTTTAATAGATAATAAGTTATCTAGATATTATATAGATATTAGCTTTTAACAGACAGTTCATTTAATCTTTACGAACATCCTATTAGGTGAATTCTGTCATCCTGTTTTACAGATGAACAAACTAGGGGTCGGAACGGTTGTCACATAGCCAAAGTCATACAAGCAGCATATGGGAGCTCCCAGGTTCAGCACAGGTAGTTTGATTCCAGAACATGGGTTCACATGGTTATGCCATTCTGTGGACGCCACCTCTCTACGCTTTCTGTTCTCGCACATTCTAACTATTCTAAGATGCTGCAGATTGTAGCTGTCATGATTCAGGATGTATGTTCTCTTTCCTCATGATCCCCATGAAGAGACTTCAGTCTGCCCCCAGATCAAGACCCCAGAACACTCTCCCTCCATTAGCCCCTCTGCCCAGCTCAGATTCTCCCCTGACAACATGGACTTCCTTCCCAGTATGCCCGCTCTGCTATCCCACAACCTGGTACTAATGCTGGTTCAACCTTCACTGTTATTTTCTCTGGTTGGTCTACTCTTTCACCCCCCTGTCACCTCCCAAGCCCAGGGATGGGGTGTTGGGCTCCTGAGTACCTCAAAGCACGTAGTAGGGAAGCCTGCAAATAGTAGGCAGCCCAAAGGACCCTTGGCCTTTTTTGGATTCCAATTAGTTCTTACACATGTGACAAAAGCGAAGCTGTATAACTCACAGCTTCTAGAATTTATTACCTCTCCCAGGCTCTGCCTCTCCTGTTTGTCCTCATAGCCCGAAGTGTAGAAAGGCTCATAGGTAATAAGATCTGGACGTTCAATATCGTATATTGCCTTGACCTTGGGAATGGCTGCTAAATCCTTATAATCCAGGATTTCATTGTCCACTTTCGCCTGGCAAAGTTAAACAGAAAGAAAAATTGTTCTTCAGGATTTTCTCTGGGAAACTATTGTTAAGTGTTATTTCATGTCCTGCTCAAAAGGTGAAGACCTTAAAAATAAACAAAAATCATAACATTTTGCTTAGTTTTAAAACCAAAGGCATTTTGCTTTAGAAAGTTGCTGATTTATACCATATATTAATCACATTTTTAAAAAGTCATTAAAAGCTTAGGAAAAAGTCTTCGTAGAATAAACCAAGTAGAAAAGCCTAAAAACCTTCAGGATAATTTTCCTAAATTTATTACAGAGATGGAAGAGCTCAAACAGATGGTCAAAAAAATCCTCCCAGATGGCTAAAAACAAGAACTGCATATTTGATAAACTAAATATTTAAATACCTTTGTGGCAGAATTTAAGAGTACTCAGTATCAGCATTCTGAAATGTATAATTAATCCCCGAGTATCTATATCCCAGTTAGGCACAGCACGTTTTAGTCCTACATAGCTTTATTGCATTTTATGGGTCACTGACATCAATGGCTACATTGGCATATCCACTTAATTACCCGAAGGAAGACATGGTTGAGAAGGCTGATCTTCAAAAATGAAAACCGGATCTCATAACAGAAATAGAAGTCATTTCCAATTATTCTATTTTGGATCACCCCTCCACTATCACAATCTGCTCCTTTACCTATCCCGGAAGTATCTTTTCCAGAAGTAAATACTTACGTAGATAGTATGACCTGGAGACCCAGGAATACTGGAGCCTGGTCTAGAGTAAATGCTTTCAGAGGAAGTCCTGGTGGGCTGTAAAATAAACGGTGCCTTGTAAGATTTCAGACCATGGCTTCAGAATCAACACTGGCCTGTGTCCCTAGCGTTTACTGAAAACGAAGCTGGCTAAAAAAAGACTTGTGACTATTCTGATGAAGGGAAAATATAACCTAGAAAGAACGAGAAAGGAGAACCGGCTGTGCGATCAGCCTTGAAAATGCATTTGGGGACTTTTCTTCTTTTTACCGTCTCTTCCCAGTCCCCTCCAAAACCTTCTGGCTCTCCCGTCACACACATTTCCCTTTACCTCTGTGGCCACGATCCCAGCCCCCATCACCAGACCATTGCAATGACCTTCTCTGCAGGTTTCCTGCCTTTGTTCTTGCTCTCTTCAAATCCCCTGGAGCCCAAGGGCCAGAGAGGTCTTTTAAGAACAGAGTTTAGATGGCTCCTAGCCTGTTTTTGGCACCAGCGACCCCTTAGAATAAAGTCACAACTCCCAGGGCCTTGGGGTTTTGCCCCTGCCTTCCTCTCCCCCTTCTCACTACCCAACATCACTCATGGAACACGGGGCACATCCCTGCTTCAGGGTTCTTATCCCAGCTCTGCCTGAAATGCTCTGATCCCCAATTTTACTGGTATTTTTTTCCACCTTCAGTCTTGGCTTTACATATCACCTCCTCAAAGAAGCCCTCTCTGATCTTTCAATCCAGAATGGTTACCCTTATTTTCTCTCAGGGTCATTCATAAATTTCCTTCATGAATACAATTCACAAATCCCATGTCTATTGTTGGCTGTGTTTCTGCATCATGTGTATTATCGTTGCAAACTTTAGTTACCACTTCTGCTCTCACAGGATTTAGTTTTTCACCACTGTATACGCCTGATGTTCATGTAGGTAAGTAGAAGGCATGGACATTTGTTGAGGGAATGAGCTAGAATTTATTGTTGGTAAACACTCACTTCGTGGATAATTGACTCAACGTTAATTACGTGACGTGAGGCTATCCCCACATAGAGTCACTGAGTCACTGAGGTAAGGTTTGTGGTTGGCCACTCAGAAAGAGAAAAGAAGCCAGACTTTGTAACATATGCCTCGAGGACCCTGAGAGTGAGTGGCGGTGATGGCAGTGGGCAGGAAATGTATAAAGTAGGGTTAGCTGCCTTGCACCCTGCCTGGCACATTCTGGAAACCTCTGCAAAGAAAACCCAAGGCCTAGTCTCAATTGAAAGACTCACTCCCCTCCGTACAGGTATTGCTTGGAGAGGAGATTTTGCCAGTTCTATGTTAGGAATAGGATCTTTCCTCTTTGGTACTGCTTCTACTGATATCTGGCACCTTGAACATGAATGTAACTGAGCCAAAAACCTCCTCTAAAAATAAGGATGTGGCATCACTACGTAATTCACATCTGAAATAATGAGAGCAAACCCACCCGGCCAATTCAAGTCAGGCAGTGATCAGACTCTACTGGAATTCACTTGAGGGGTGTGAAGTATTGTTTCATGTCTTTGAGACACACAGGGTGGAGGAGGGGTTGGAGGGGTTGGAGGGATCACGCTGTGCACTGTGGAGGTGCGCTGCTTCTGGTCTNACAGGGTCTGTAATGCTCTCTTCCTGGGATGAGGAACTCCGTGGAAGGAAAAGGTCCCTTGGCTGAACCAGCTTGTTTCCATTCAGGCTCTCTTTACCTCCTTTCTTCACCAGATTAGAGTGTGAGTTACACAGGCTCCCTCTGAAGCATTCAGCTGGTACCTTTGCATCACTAACATGGCGGAGCTAAGGGTTTTAAGAGTTATCGGTCAATCTGAATTCCGGTCAGGTCCCATTTCATTCTTTAAGGTTTTCAGATCTGAACCACCTTCACTCTGCATACACCTGCCCTGGGTTCTCTGACTCTAAAATAAATATTTCAGATTTTTATAGTCAGAGTGTTCAAAATCAGTTCAGCTATTCACTAAATACAAGGATGCCTTGCCTCTTGTGGAGAGATCAATCTTCCATGAGTACCTTCCGACCATTCAGCACTGGGAAACACTCAAGATGTCTCTTGGAGGTGCAGAAATTTCTCCTTGTTTCATTGCATTTACTGTTGCTGCTTTTTGCTTTATTCTGGTTTCCTAACCTTACTGTAAACTCTATTTCCATAGCAATCTTGCTTATGGGTTGAGTTACATCCTTATTTTCTTACAATGGCCCTTCTTCCTTCTGTTTTCCCATCTAAAATGAAACAGTGGGATAAAACACAACCCTAGTATAGTGTAGGGGGGTGAAAAGGCTGGTTTGGGATCAAGTAATTTGGTTCAAATCCAGCTCTTCTAGTTGTTGGGCAGAATAGGAATTTTCCTTTTTCTTTCCTTTCTCGCTTTCTCTCTCTCTTTTTCTTGGGACTTTCTTGAGCTTCAGCTTCTCATTTATAGAACGGAGAAGAGGGTACTAACACTTAACATAGGGACAAAGGAATCAATACCTAGAAAGCTTCAAACCCCTCACCCACCATATGGCAAGTACCTATTTTCAGCATTTTCCAGACATCGGACATTAGACTGGATTTCCTAAGTTCTGTTAATCTCACATAGGGAAAGAGAGAACTACCTGTTTTCCTCTTCATGACAGAACAGTCCTTTCAAATGTGAGCTATGTGGACTAGATGTTTCTAGAGCTCTCTACAGCTACTGCGCTTGCATGCCTTCCCATCAGAACTTAGATGTGTGAATGTATCACAGTATGTAGGATGACAATCAAATTGACAATTGCCCTTCCCCTTTGTGAGAGCTCTGTGCAGTGACCGTATATCCTTCTGAGACAGTGACTGCTTGCTTAGGCCTCAGGTTTAGCAATCAATGCCTTTCCTGTGCCTGATGGCAAAGACCTTGCACAGGCCTGTCTTATCTGCCAGAATGGTTCCTGGTTTGCTGCCTCTTCAACAATGCTCAAGGCTTAAACAGCCCTCGAGGATTCTTGCTTCTCTGCCACAGTTCCTAACGGCTCCTGAAGTATACATGCTCCACCACCGGAGGTTAGCGGTACCTTCTTTACGAAGATAATAAAATTACTTTTTAAAACTGAACTATTATTTTGGGTGTTTTTATGGGGGGAGGTCTGTTTTAATCTTAAATATTTGGAATTTTCCATTTCAATGCTAAATATCTAGAATTTGAAACATGTTGAATGTTTTAAAAGAAGATCCTTAGGGGCACCTGGGTGGCTTAGTTGGTTAAGCGTCCAACTTTNGGAGGGGTTGGAGGGATCACGCTGTGCACTGTGGAGCTGTGGCAGGCTCGCTGCTTCTGGTCTCTTCCCCAAAACCTGCCACACACAACTACCTTCCTCCTAGACTTAAATTTTCTAATCACGTGCATATCTCAGTACGAGAAAATTCTCAATTCTGAGTATATGGAGAAAGGAAGGATTCACATAATAACACTATTCAAAAAGCTCAAGTCTTCGACCTGTTTCCCAATGAAATGTAAGGGGTGATACAACCAAAGTGTAGCCCTTCTTTAAAAAGAGAGGCCACATCTTAATAAAGTTGAGCCAGGGTGCCTCTCTGTGGGGTAACTATTCACTACAGGTAGCCCTTCAGCTTCAAGTGGCCAGGAGGGAAGATATGCCAACTCAGTATCAGAATGAAACCTGGTAAGTAACAGCCCAAGAATATTAATGGGAGCTAACGTGTGTCGTTTGCTTACTATGTGGCAGGCTCCGTGCAGAACGTTTCTCAGGCTTGATCTCCCTTCAATCTCCTCAATAACCCCTTGAGGAAGACATCTGGTCTACAGATGAGGAAGAAGTATGCATGCTCCAAGCCACACAAGCACTCAAGTGTCTGGACTTGAAGCCAGACACCCTAGAGATGGAGCCCAAGCTCTTGGCCCCCGCACTACAACCCCTCCCCCCCATACTGTAAGGTGAACGTGACCCTTTATTTCCCATTAACACAGCTATGGGACAGACGAGGAGAAAATTAAAAAAAAAAAAAAAACCAGATTGAGATCAACTAGCAGAAGTGAGTGCCGGCCAACTGAAAATGTTTTTATTGCCATTAGCTCCAGAGGAGCCCTGCCGTGGCTCACCATGGTGGGGTGTGATCAGGCAGGGTGGATGTCATACAGGACAGCCAGACATCTTTGGTTCCTGGCGTTGCTATGACAAAGTTTTGTTTTCACTAACAAGCAGTTGGGACATAGTGTGAACAGCCAAAGAACACATGGACCTTTGGGGTCTCTCCCATGTCACTCACCTTATTTTTTGCCAAATACGGGTCAGGGGATACTTTCTAACTTTTCTGTAGTGATGCACCTGGGGGTGGCTCTGAGGCATTTAGTTCCCTCGTGTGCTGCGCATGCGGACAGGAATGTAACTGGAAAGTCACGTGAACACATGCCCGGGACAGGGTCTGTAATGCTCTCTTCCTGGGATGAGGAACTCCGTGGAAGGAAAAGGTCCCTTGGCTGAACCAGCTTGTTTCCATTCAGGCTCTCTTTACCTCCTTTCTTCACCAGATTAGAGTGTGAGTTACACAGGCTCCCTCTGAAGCATTCAGCTGGTACCTTTGCACCACTAACATGGCGGAGCTAAGGGCGGAGCTAAGGGTTTTAAGAGTTGNACCTTATTTTTTGCCAAATACGGGTCAGGGGATACTTTCTAACTTTTCTGTAGTGATGCACCTGGGGGTGGCTCTGAGGCATTTAGTTCCCTCGTGTGCTGCGCATGCGGACAGGAATGTAACTGGAAAGTCACGTGAACACATGCCCGGGACAGGGTCTGTAATGCTCTCTTCCTGGGATGAGGAACTCCGTGGAAGGAAAAGGTCCCTTGGCTGAACCAGCTTGTTTCCATTCAGGCTCTCTTTACCTCCTTTCTTCACCAGATTAGAGTGTGAGTTACACAGGCTCCCTCTGAAGCATTCAGCTGGTACCTTTGCATCACTAACATGGCGGAGCTAAGGGTTTTAAGAGTTANTCTCTTTCCTAGAAAAATAAATAAATAAATAAATAAATAAATAAATAAATAAATAAAATAAAAGAAGATCCTTATTATTAAAAGAAACCCTTTTAGGGCACCTGTGTGGCTCAGTCAGTTGTGTCCAATTTTGGCTCAGGTCATAATCTCACAGTTAATGAGTTCGAGTCCCGTGTCAGGCTCTGTGCCGACAGCTCACAGCCTGGAGCTGCTTCGGATTCTGTGTCTCCCTCTCACTTTCTGCCCCTCCCTCACTTGTGCTCTGTCTCTGTCTCTCAAAAAAAAATAAATGTTAAAAAATTTTAACAAAAAAAGAAACCCTTTTATTCTTTCAGCTATATTTTGCTCCCTGATTAATCAATAAATAAGTTGCTGGGCATCTCTGATGACCAAGACAGCTTCAAAAGGCATACAGCTATCTTCCAATATAGCAGCCCAAATCTACTCCAATTGAAACTCATTTAACCTGAAAAGCAACAACATAACTGCCATGCTCTCCCGCTCTCAAGTCCCACGGACTGTTTCTTTTTTACCAGGTCACCATGCTGGGCTAGAACCAAGTTTTACTGAGGATCCCCATTTCCACAGATGATCCTTATATGCAATTATTTAACCTACATTACTATTTCAACCCATTCTGACATTCACGTTAACAACTGTGACCCAGTAATTACTAAACAATAACCCAATGGGTCAGAAGGCTTTGTAAGCCTCTCTGAGAGTTAGGACGAACTAAAGTACTCTCTTGCCTAGATAGCTCTCCCTTGAAGAGTGCACAGGTTAGCAGCATCGACCCACTGTGTGGTGGAAAATCCACGTGTAGCTTTTGACTCCTCCAAAACTTAATTACCAATAGCCTACAGGAAGTCTTATTGAGAACATAAACAGTTGAATACCACACGTTTTGTATGTTATATGTATCACATACTGTATTCTTACAAGAAAGCAAGCTAGAGTAAAGAAATGTAATTAAGAAAATCCCAAGGAAGAGAAAATACATTTACAGCACCGCAGCGTAGTTATACATTAAAAGAAAAGAAGAAAAAAAGTGTATGAGTGCATCCATGCAGTTCAGACATATGCTGTTCCAGAGTGAGCTGTATTATAAATGAAGGTAATTTCAAATGTTTATCCTCAAAGGTATGCTCATTTCTGTTCTACAGAGTAAGGAAACAGGATCTGTGATTAAGCTATTAGAAACTGATGCAATTTACTTATTTTAATCACCTTTTCCTTCATGCCATATGGAAAAACCCAACTTGAAAGCACAGTGGGAAAATTCAGTTTTTTTTTTTTTTTGTATTTCTGAGAGAGAGAGAGAGAAAGACAGCTTGAGCAGGGGAGGGCCAGAGAGGGAGGGATATACAGAATCTGAAGCAGGCTCCAGGCTCTGAGCTAGCTGTCAGCACAGAGCCTGACGCAGGGCTCGAACCTACGAACCGTGAGATCATGAGGTGAGCCGAAGTTTTGGACGCTTAACCAACTGAGTCACCCAGGCACCCCCCTTTTTTAAATGCCATCTTTGGGGGAAAAAATAGGCAAGGCAAAGTGGAGAAGGCACAGTAGATATAGAAAAGATTATAGACTGGCTGTGATGTCTCAAAGTATTTTTCTAATAAAATTAGGCAAATAATTGAATCCTTATTTTGGCAACAGGAGGAAAGGAGCTTCACTAAGAACCTTCTATTGTATGTGGTTGTCCTCACTCATACTGTGCAAGCAAAGGGTCCGTGTGACCTACATTTATTTCCCCAGCACATGTTCAGGGACTCACTTTTGATCTCAAAATGGTTTTCTATTTTTCTCAAAAAAAAAAAAAATCAACCAAGAGAAATCTCACCAGAAGACTAGTAGTTCATTTCAATGGGGAAGAGAAAAACCCGATTGCATTGGATGACTTATAGTAAATACATGTCTTTTTGCTTTTTGCATGAAATCTTTTTGAAAAGCCCTCTAACTACCTTGCAGCTGATATTTCCTCTATGCCTTGACTTGGTCCCTCTGTCCTACCATTCCGAAGGCACAGTCACAAAGTGAGAATTACCCTGAAGACATTTTTTTATGTTCCCGTCCGGCTCTCATCATTCTTCAGGTACTGATCATTAAAAAACACTTACCAGAGCTCTGCCTGGTGAACGAGCAGAGAAATTGTATTTTCCAGTTACTGTCATTATGGGCCACCATAACGTCTGGTCCCTTCTTGGTCAGGGAGTGCTGGAAAAGCTCTCGGCTTCCCCTGCCCTCCCCCCTTTCAGCAAGAGCAAGGGCGCAACAACTACCCATCTACTTTGCATTCCTCCAAAGCCATGCTCTAAGAAGGGACAGAAACTACACGCAACTGACAGCCAGATGGGAAAGGGTTTATGGACGCCTGGGGTACAACTACTGATATAAGGTGATAACCACCTTATACGAAGAACTGCTGTGATTGACAGTACCTGCCTTGGGATTTTGTCCAAGTTCACTACACAAGGTGGTGATAACAGCTGCAGAAGAAGGAATACTTTTAAAATCTACATATATTGAGTGTTCACTGCTAAGTCAAGAAAGGGTGAACTTAACTCCTTTGGAGAAAGGAATTTTATGTTTCAGAGGAAGCAGGAAGGGTTCACGGGGACACATTCCCTTCTCTGGACAGTGTCACAAATGTCATCAGCCTTTCCTATGGCCAAGAGCCTCAGTATCTTTCTAGTATAAACCATAATCCCTAAACATACTGATGAGTTATAAAAACACGCCAAAAAAGAATGAAATATTTGAATAAAGTGATAGCCTGGAGTAAGGCAGTGTGTATTGTAATGATGTTAATAAAATGATAACCAACATTATCTCCTTGTTTGAGATAAATGTACAGGTTCTAATTAGCTCTTTTAAAAAAAATATACACACATGGTACATGTTTGGTATATTACAGGCTTGCAAGTGCATACATTATCATAGTGAGTGTTAGTTTCAAAAGAAAAAAAATCTCATGCCCATTTTGTATGGCAGTCTGTCCATGCTTTAGTCTCTAAAGGCACATCAGAGAAGCTCTTTTTAAGAATATAGCAAGTGATCCACTCCAGATTATTACAAACTTGGTCCTGGGAATATCATGTGCTTTGTCTACAATGACTTATAGCAGACATTACAAATGTTAGGACTGAGTTTTACCTAAAGACAAAATTTGCTATTCATATAAAACTTTTCCAAATAAGTAAAACTGGAATATGTTTTTCTCAGGTAATTTTATTTTTATCATTTTTTTTTGCTTGTACCTCAGCATGAAGAAAGAAGGAGCAATTGCAGACTATAAATAATGTCTTTCTTCCTGTACATTTCCTACTGGGGCACTGAAAAGGTTTGATATTATTTGGCGAAATGAGTTGCCTGTATAAGGCACCTAAAAGATCAACATATCTGTGTGACTTGAGAATTGACTTGGAGTTTCCAGTCTTCTTAAAAGTGCTGGTGAGCTGTTCCTCAATGGCTAATGGGTGAAGGAAGACCTTGTCAAATGCCCTGTCTCCTTGCCAGGTCCCAAGCCGTTTACAACTTTCTGTGATGGAGCTCAAGCTGACTTCATTGAGATTTATGGCTGGATAATTGGAATCAGAAGTCCCTTTTGAACAGGCTAGGAAGAGAGTGGTTATTAAAAACAGAGCATTCTCTCTCTCCTCTAACCTACCACTGCTTACGATGCTCTCCATTTCAAAACTTAAGGGTCTGGAGCAAACCAAGAATTTCACACTTGATGATGGTATTTTTGTTCAAGTCATGAAAATGCATCACTTGGCTATAGCTTTAGGCTAACAAAATAGAACCCTATTTGAGTTATAAAGTATACTTTTGGGAAAAAAAGACCCCAAAACTACTGAAAAAGCAACTTCTTGCCAAACAGAGGTACTAACTCTAAGCAGCACTCATCTGCAGTGGGGACGATCTTTGGCTGTTGTTCTGGATTCATGAGACTATAATTTCATTGCACGTGAAAACCCTGTCAATGGAGCTGAAACTTTAAGAGAGAATGAAGGTCACAGGACAAATACAAGTTGGGGTACAACCCAGTATCGTAGACCAACACAACATGCCCAAGGCCTAGAATCTACAGTTACATCTTGCTGCTGATGCCTGGGGAGCTGTGTGCTGAATTCCTTCTGTAGATGAAGAAACTTAGGGGGTTGATGTCTAAAAGGTTTCTTTCTACTCTAAAATATATACTTCTAACTATCTCCCAAACCATTTAATAAAAGAAGATAAACTTTTAATAAAAGTAGACTAATGAACTCTTTCTGAGCCTCAGTGCCTTTCTGGCAGGCACACAAAAAGGTGCACACACAGAGCCCAGACTGAAGGGCTATGTTGGAACCCTGAACTGTTAGCGGAGCTAAAAGCTGGGTTCCATCTGGGCAAAGATAGGATCGTGGAAAGTTATTATCTTTTAACAGGTTTCAGTGGGTTCTCAGGGACCCTCAAAGAAGATCAAGTGTGTGCAGGCAGCATAGTCTCCTGCCTCACGGCTCATCTGAAGAGCTGGCTGAGGCTTATCCGTGCTTCTGTGCAGCCGGCCCTCCTTCCCAAACCCAGCAACATGAGCCGGTATGTAGTGCTCCTCTCCTTCTGTGTTCCCAAGTTCTTCTCTCTACACCTGGTGATGTACTGGAAAGAGCATGAGTCATGGGCTCAGAGACCTGGCTTCCAATCTTAGCTCTTCCACTGACCTGGGGTGTGTGTGTGTGTGGGGGGGGTGGTAAGTCTGGGGAAATTACATAACTGTGATGGGTCTTAGTCTCTCCATCTGTAAAATGGGAGTAAGGAGGGCTACCTCACAGGGATTCTTATGGAGAGCACATAGAGTACATTTAAATCCTTTGGCTTCTACAAAGTGGTGCCTGGTCTCCCATTTCCTTTCCCTCTTCACTTCTGCCTTCTTGAGATGGACCATTCCCTACCCAAGCATCGTGTTCCCCTAGTTCCACGCTTCTGTGATTCCCCTTACCAGCCCCACCCCTTTCTCATCATTTCCATAGGAGCTCATCCAACCAGTCTCCAAAACTCAAGCCAAAGACCACTTTTGCCAGGCAGTGCCCCTTGAGACCCTTTCTCTCATCTGACATTCCTTGATCTACATGATACGCCTTTATACCATTTTATAATTACTTACGTGTCTTCCCTGTTATTCTACAGCATCCAGTCCAGCACTAACTCTACCTGGGCGCCTGGCAAATATTTGTTCAATGGACAAATGTGTGAACCCGGGACCTAAAGGGGAGCTTCTAATGTGCCCGCTTTAATGAAGGTGACACTTTAGCCAGTACTCTAAATGAAAGAAGAAAACAGCCAGAATCAGAATGTGAGATGCACTCTGTGGGGTGAGAAGAAGCATCTGCCTCTGCAGGAGCCGGAGGAGTTATGTGGGGCGAGCAGGATGGGGATGAAAAGCAACAGAAGCCTGGGGCCAGGACAGCGGCTCTAAGCCTTGACCTAGACACAGCGCCAACCTGCAGAGACGGAGGCCGTCCTGTGCGTCGGATCAGACTTTTGGGATAAAAGAAATCGGATGAAGAACGATGAATGTTTGGCAGCTGCCACAAAACATGAAAAAAGGGAAGAATGGACAAAGAAATATCCTGTTTAGAAACACTGTACAAAGAACAACACAACACAAAACCTTTGGGAAAACAAATTTGATAGTAAACATCAAGTGGTATCACTTTATAGTTGGTGTGTGTGTGTGGGGGGGGGGAACTGATCTTCAAGTTACAGTTTATTTACCTACATTCTAACTTCCCATGATTTCTTTCCATTTATTTCGGCTTAGACATTTTTATGTATGAAAAGTAAGAAGCTAGTGAAGCCATTGAGAGATGTCTTTAAGAATCTGTCATCACAAATGCTCTGTGAGTTCTTAAATACCAAGAATGTGAATTACTCAGTGGGGCTGCAAAAAGAGTCTTAAAACATTTTCATTTTGCTATGGTAACTGCACTGATGTGACACCCTTAGAAACGCTTGGAAATCTTGGCTCAAGGTCTGTGATTTGTAGACAAGCCCTTAAGAGACCCCAACATTTACTTCCTTATCCAAAAACTGATTCCCCTTTAAACCCCAACAATACCAGGACGTACCCCACTCAGGGTACGCGGGGACCTCCTCCCCTCTGGAGTGCTCCATCCTTCACACTACTGGGCTTCCCAAAGGTGAGTGAGCTGAGGGCTGGCCTGACCGCCCGAGTGGTTGAATGTTGGCTTTAGGAGAGAAGTTTTGGAATTTTCTGGAAAACTTTACTCAAGGAAAAAAAAATGAATAGCTCTTCTTGGCCAGAATGAGTAGAAGTATTTCACTAGTTGTTTTCATAGGCTTATCCAGAGAGTTCTATCAAGATGCAATCAAGAGTGTTTTTTCTTTTTCTTTCTTTCTTTTTTTTTTTTAAATATCATTTTAGCAACATTATCTGCAAACTCAAGCAATCCTTACAGAGCAAAGACATACATTCCATGTACTCTGGTCTCATTAACATTCTCCTCATCTCCCAAAAGATTTCATCAGGGATGAAGTGAAAATGATTATTCAAAAAACTGAGGACAACACTACAAAGATGGTATAAGTCACTAACTACTTGGGTGGTTTCTGGGCAGCAGCCCCAAACCATGCTATGAATTTTACATTCTTATGATAAAAGTGACAATAACTATCTTTAATGTTCTAGGATTTTGTAAAGATAACCCGTTTCCAAAGCGCAGATTCTGGTGCCCAACATGGGTGACCGTTCGGTGGGCACCTGCCTGGCAGGTGGACCTGAGGGTTACACGCACGTGCTCAAGTTGGAGTTGTTATGTAGAAACAGATGCCAAAACCATCCTGGCATTGGTGGACAAATTCCTTTTCAATTTGTCTGGTTTTTACTCAGTTACTCTGGGAAAAGTTTTTTTTCCCCCTTCTCCATAAAAGTATGATGCTGATAGGGTTACAATACACAGCTGCTTATGCCTATTAATGGCAGCTCAGGAAGACCTGATACCACACTCTATAGAGTTTGGCTTCCAAAATAAATTCAGGCCATTGTTTTCCCTGAGATGCCAAGCGGAGCACAAACTAGTTTTTCCAAGGGTTAGCTAAACCGAGAGGCTGTGGACTGGGACCCAGTCTGATTATTGCTCAGGAAATATTTCACAGTCAAGGAGAAAAACTCAGGGCACCCGAATAGGCCACAGATGATGATAATGACTTACACGTGTGTACAGCTCTTTGCTTCGGAAACAGATAAAACAGTGTCACCTGGAGGTGCTGTCAGGCTTGAGTAAGGCCAGGCGAAGGTTTTAGAAGTGAGAGATGAAGAGAGTCTACCCTTTTGCCCGTGTGCTTACTGTTCAGGGATAGTTACTAAACCATTTTGATGTTACCTACGAGTTAAATTACAAAACCATCTAGGATGCTTATTCACATTGACACTTCTGGGCTCATCATTATTTCCCCAAAGGTTTTATCTGACAAGCCGTCAGCTTCTGGAGATAGAGGCTACTTGATGAATTTGGACTTAAGAGGTCAGTAAAATGTACCAAGAGCTGAGCGTGGATGCACTTTGGGTTGAGGTGGTACATTATGGACTGAAGCACAAAAAAGTCTGGTGAGGTCACCAGATGTTGGACCTAGAACTGGATGAATTATTTTTTTTCACATGCGTATGGTTTGATTTTCCCTTGAATGCTTTCCTACAAAACCTGACTAGTGAGGCAAGGCTTACTTTCTCCAACACATGCATTTGGAATAAAAACCACAATCGATCTAACAAAGGAGGGAAGGGAACTTCCTTCCCTGGCTAAATGGTCTTTCAACTTGGTCTGTTATTGAGGGGCGAAAAAAGTCATGAAAAAGTAATTTCCCCAAAACTCCAGCCCTGAAAAGTAGTGACTGTGACACAGATGGCCAATAAATGCACCTGGCATTACAGCTCGAATTGTTTCCTTACCCGTAGCTTTTCCTCAGTCTTGGTAGATTGCTTACAGTCGGGATGCCAAACGGTGGAACCTGGAATGACACAATGCCCCACAAAGAGGTAAGGAAAATGGAAAGAAGCCACAGCCGTGTTAGATAGAACTTCTGAGAATGGTTCAGCTCCTTCTCTCCCTAACACAAGGGAGTGTTAGAGCGCTGTGCCCAAGTGAAGTACGACAACGCCAACCTCCAGGTGAGTTTTCCTCATCCAGTCTGAGCTTGCTCTATAAAGGTCATAATTCTAGACCACAGAGACCACTACCTAGACACAAGTGCTTTGATGCAAGAGATGTTTAGTTCTTGACTGAGTGCTGTTGTTGTTTTGGGCCATATTATTATCCTTTAAAAGTCATGTCTGTGTGTTTACTACAAGCTGTGTTGAATTTAAATATAAGCCATAGGCCATGTTTACAAAACATCAAAACAACTAATCAATTTAATGGGGAATATAATCAAACCATATCCAGAAGCAAAACTCCCTGAATTTTTTGTTGATCCTACACATAGTCATTTACAAAGATATGGAAAATGAAGCCAACTAGCAAGGTTCAAAGTTATGTTACAAATGCAGAAGTTTCCTTGAATTTTTAACTGTTTAATGAACAAAAAGTCTTCACTCTTAAATGAGTGGAATTACCACTTGTCATTTTCTGTTTCTGAGTCAATGCCTCACCTTCCCAGAGTATGAGGCTCTTCTGTGGATGGTACCAGTGTCACAGAACTAAGCAAAACACTTACATCCAACAGAAAGCTCTTGTAAGAATCCAAGCCCACCTGCGTGATTTTGTATACCTAGATATACATGTCATTTATCCAGGCGTGGCGAAGACCTGTATGTAAGTCCTACGTTCACATAAGGCTCTGGGCAGAACTGAAGGAGCGCTTAGAAAGACTTGAGCAAATAAAGTTACTAAGTTGAAAGCAGCGAGTAAATCATATAAATTTAATAAGTCTTCGTATGAATATTAGACTGTGCACATTTCACTGTTAAATCTTTTTCTCTTCAAGCAACAATCTGTGTGTCCTTGAAAAGTCACCAAATTAAAGTAACTCTTGAATTGTTTTATACCACTGAGCTAATACAGCTAAAATAATATTAATGACAAGGATAATACCCTTTATATCAGAGTTAAACTCTTTAATCCCTTATTTAACCATCATTTCTATCTTCCTTAACCCAGAGCCAAAAAATAAATACATATACATAAAGCAAAGCAAAGCAAGAAAATGAAACAAACAAGCCAGACAGATACATAGTCCTATCAGGATTAACGTTTACTCCAAGGCTGGCTACAAAGTGTAGGAAACCCTCCCAGTGTGGAGGGCTAAGGGTCAGGGGTGGGCCCAGGGGCAGCATTCGCTGTGAAGGTTCTGTGAGAGGGAGCTGTTGGCCAGAACACTGGATTTGCACACAGAGTCACATTGTTCTCCAGGGGTCAGACACACAAAGAACGTGACTCAGGGAGAATATCAGATACGAGGAAGGCAAACTACTCATTCGTCAAGGATGTCGAGCGGGCAGGCAGAGTGCATAGAAGCCCAGCTCCAGAAGATGGCTGGGGTCCTGAACACAGCCCATCTTGACGGGTACTCGCTTATTTGTAGCACGGATGTGCTGTGTTTGTGCTCAGCTTGAACCCACTCTCTATTCAGGATCCAGAACCATGTGCACGTGCAGAGCTGCACCCAGAGCCTTTGAGTCTCGGTTTCTCGCAGACACGGGGTTGACACGCACGCTCGTGTCTTCGTTTTTGAGCGCCGTCATTGACACACGGAAATCTAAAACAATGCCTGGACACCAAATGGAGAATAAATCTGCTCCATGCTGAAAATGCAAACCGACACCTGCCCATTGCTACACAGATTCACAGCCTGCCCTCGGGGAGATGTGCGATATAAAGTCCACGTGAAACCAGGGAGCTTGTCACTTGCCTTGAGCAGGCCCTTTAAAATTCAGTGGCTTTTTAAATCAGACTATTCCAGAGTGATCATTAAAATGAAGGGATGTTTGGGGGTGTCCATTTCTCCTACTGTTATAGCATTTTTTAGAGGAAAGCAGCTAAGGCTTTAATGATCACGGGTCTTCTCTGTAGACTTTTCTTAGTTGTGTAAGAACAAAACAGAGAGGAGAACAAACCATTCATTAAAAATACACATAGTGTTATGTGCTGAGAAACAAAGAAATGAATGTGAAGGCAGATGAGGCCCAGTAATTACCAAACTGAATGAGCACCGGCTCTCATGGTTCTTGCTAATTTCACTGATAAGCCCTTGTCTATTTAACGGCTCTTTTTCCAGCTAAAAATAGTAAAATGTTTGTGCAGATGGTGCTGTTTGACTGGAAGAGAATCCTTCCCTAAGCTTCTCTCTGAGAAGTTCCAGCATGTTAGTGGAGATCAAAACCAGTCGTGGTTGTACCCTGGCAAAATTTCTCAAAATGATTTTCAGTTAAAAAAAAAAAAAATTAATGGTAATATGTATTTCTTTGCCCCCAGAAATTTCTCCATTTCTCTTTCAAGGACTCTGGGTACGTCCTCTCTCATTCTCTTGCTGTGTCTCTTTCTTTCAGTATGAGAGCTATGGTATCTGAAAGGGATGAGATACTTCTGTGATGCAATTCACCAAATATGAAGGTTCCGTCTTTCTGAAAGTGTGTATAAGAGCAGCCTGGAGGTGTCAAAAAAATAAAATCCTTCTTGCAGGACAGTGAAAGAAACAAAGACTAAGTAGCATCTAGAAATGTTTTCTTTTGCCTTTTTTCCCCAAGCCTATTCCTGGGGAGGGCTGGGAGGAGGTGTTGCTGATTTTCACTCTTGCCTCATCTCCATGGCACCAAACATCAAGTCCTACTCGTTCATTCCAGAAGCAACACATTCCTTTGTCGAACAGACCTGGGGGTTTACCGCCAGCATGCCCACTGCTTGGCTGATGAATGCCAACTGCTGAGGTAACTTTTGGCCACGTTCATTGCGCACCTGGGGAGCCTTGGAGCTAATGAAAGGCCTCCTTCTCTGAAAATGAACAGACAGGCAAAGCAAGGTGGGCAGAACTTACTGGAGTCTCGAGTCCATCTTACCTTGAAGATACATTTCCTCTCCTTCTGTGAACATCTGGTTGCACCTGCTGCATCGTGCACAGCTGGGGTGGTAATGTTTGTCACCTGCCTGCAAGAGAAGGGGTAAAGGCTCTTTAGTTACACCTGTCACAGCTCCTGGCCTCTGCTCTGGACTCGGGGAGTTGGAGGAAAAAAGGAAACAGCTGGGGCAGGAAAAATAAGGGCCCAAATGACCTACCCTCCTATACCTGCAGCCCTGGAAGTTGAGACCGACCCCATGAGAACAGGAAGGGGCTCATGGACCAGCTACTCATGCCTCAATGATGGGGCTGCCTTGCTTCTCAGGGTTTCTGGAGCCCATTTCTCACCTGGCCTGGGGACTCAGGGTTGGTTGCCTGTTACATGCCGTGTGCCTGCGATAAGCCCACTCCATCTCCAAAAAATTCTACTACGCCCCAAAACAACATCTGAACTGATGTGGAGACTGACCTTGGTTTGTATTCAAGCAATAAAAAGAGAAGATTCTCATATTTAGCTGGTTCTTGCTTCCTTGGCTAAACTGTCTAAAGATAAGATCTAGCTTGCAAATAGACATGAGAACCATAGTAAAAGACATCACCCACAACTTTTACCTCAGAAAGACCCCAAATTCTCTTCTGTACCACTTATAACGATCTCTTACCAAAGTCTTATATTAAGTGTTTTCTGAAGAAGGCATTTTACTGACGTTGGCCCTGCATTATTCATGAGCATTTCACATTCCTAAATATGACAGATGCCATCACAGCAGGTGTTGACTTCCCCAAAGCAAAATGTCACTGGACACAGGGACAATTCTCTAGACAGGTGCCAAGTCACATTAAAGTCATGCTCCAAATGCAAGCCTGACAAAATGAAATCTTTTCATTTATAACTCAGCAAAAAACCCTTACTGCCTAAAAATGATCAAATGTACTCTGCGATGAAATCATTTTATCGATCAAGTGTGCAACATTTCTTTCACCTGGACCACACGCAAGGCAGAGCTGAGAGCCCAGAGGCAGAAGTAGCTGCACCGTGTGCCTGCATGAAATCTCAACAGGAAACCAGAGGTCAGGTAGTGATTCCTTTCTCACACCCTCCAGCAGAAACTATGAAAGCCACTTAGCAACCAGAGTGTGAGAAGGTGGTTGGTTGCTTAAGACAATCACGTGGGAAAAAAAAAAAAGGAAGTTATTTCAAAATAGAAGCCAGGAATGAAGTATGGTCAATGGTGCCCAGTTAGAAAATTCTAGAAGTGGTGTTCTTGTTCTAGTTCATACACTGTTAGTTATTTATTTATTTTCCCTCAGGGGATGAAGGAGGCATAGGATGAATGTCACACAAAGTAACTCTTTCCCTTAGGTCACCCAGAGTCAAATGTGAATGAAAGAAGGCACCTGGACAGGAATCTTGGGTGGTCTCCGGTGAAAAGCACACTCCTCAGTAGGCTGGGAGGGGAACGAAAGTTCTCCAAACTGATATGGTGTGTCTGTCCTATTTGGCGCTGCGACATCAGGCACATTCTCAACAAAGAGCACCAACGCAATGACTTCTACTTTCACCAAAGGCTTTCTACCTTGTTTTAGTCCTAGCCAACGGGATAACAGAAGTATGAAGGTCACCAATGAAAGAGTCAAAATAGCTGGATTAAAAATTAACATAGAAAACCCAATAACTTTCGCACGGACTAGCAATAAAATTCGGTCAGCATACTGGGATACGGGACTCTGTTTCTAATCACAACAAGCAAAACCTTCAATGCGAGATCTACATACAGAAAACAATAGAACTTAGTAGATGGATATAAAAGGCTAAAAGACATGCAGTATTTCTGGATGCAAAAAACAAATATTTAAAGATGTCAATTTATCTAAAATAACCTAGTAATGCAGTGCGTTCCCAATTAAAATACTCACAGGGCTTTGTCTATAGACAAGCCGATTCTGTAAGTTCATATGGAAAAAAAAATGCACAAAAATACGGACAGTTTTTGAAAAATGGAGCATCAATGAAGGGAGACTTTCCCTTCATGACATGATAAGTTATTCTTAAGAAATTTTTCTTAATGCTTATTTATTTTGAGAGAGACACAGACAGAGTGTGAGTGGGGGAGGGGCTGAGACACAGGGAGACACAGAATCTGAAGAGGGCTCCAGGCTCTGAGCTGTCAGCACAGAACCCGACACGGGGCTCGAATTCACAGACCATGAGATCATGACTTGAACCAAAGTTGGGATGCTTAACCGACTGAGCCACCCAGGTGCCCCATAAAAAAGTTATTCTAAAGGCTCAAATAATTAAAGTACTTCATTACTGGTACTGGAATAGAATATAAACTGGTGAAACAGATAACTCAGAGGAACCCACTGCACAGCTCTACATAAGAGAATTTAGTCTATGATAATGATGGCATTTCAAATGAGTTACAAAATGGATTACTCCATTAATGGTGAGAACATTGGACTCTCCATGAAAAGAAAGGTAAATTTAGATTCCTAACTTATAACCTATCTGAAAAAGAATTCTAGAGAGTTACAGAGCTAAACATAGAAACAAAACTATAGAAATATTAGAAGAATATATAGAAGATAATTTAGTAAACTTGGGGTAGGAATGCCTTCCTGAATAAGGCAAAATCTAGGAACACAATAAAGACACATAATGACTGTGTATACACATAAAAATTTCTAGAGTTAAAACTTTCTAAAGTTAAAAAAGAAGTAACAGGGAAAAAATACTTGGCACACATTTTGGACAAAAGATTATTACGCATAATATATAGAGTGTCTCTAATGAAAAGTAAGTGGCAATATGTACAAAAGGCAATTTCCAGAAGACATATAGATGGCCCCCACAATAAAGAATTAGCTCACCACCACCAGGAATCAGGGAAACACAATTTAGAAAAAAATATTTTTCTTTACCAAACTGGCAATGACAAGGAGACTAATGTCAGGAGATAGGCATCCTCACACACTATTGGTGAGCAAAATTTTTTTTGGAAGGCAACTTTGGCAATGTTTATTAAAATTTAATATGCACAAGCTCTCTTTTTCTAGGAAGCTATCCTACAGGAATTTTCATACCTGTGCTTAAATGTGTTTGTATTGAGGATCTTCAATATTACTTGTAACAGAAAAGAGCAAAGAAACAGAAAGCAACCTAAATCAGAAAGCAGTTAAAGAAAACATCGAATCATATGTAGCCATTAAAAGAATGAAATAAACTTACATGGAAAGATTTCAAAACTAATGTTACCAAGGGAAAAGAGTCATGCAGAAAAGTAACGCCTATAATGTAGTCACATAAAGTACTAGTTGAAAGTGTGGAGACACTGGGGTAAGTAGGACTGGATTCAAATCCAGTTTTGGCACTATGTGGTCTTGTGAAGGTGGTGGTCTCTCTAACCACACAACATCCCACTGCTATAACTACATAACAAAGTAGTGATGTTATGAGGGTGAGTGATTATGTGATGTTTTGAAAATGGTGTCACACACTATAATAATTAAAAAAAATAGAAACAATAACAATAATCCTCTGCACAGAAGCCATTCACAAAAAGACTTCTTAGTGCAGTTTGGGATGCTGGTCAGAGGCCTTCTCAGTGCCCGTTCTTGCCCAAGGACAAGCACAGAAGAGTAACCGTGCTATAAGGTGGATGGAAGACATGTCAAGGCCCCATATGGCAGGGCTGTGGTCTATGAATCATTAGCAAAAACACTGCTAAGAAACAATACCGTCACAATGCCGGGGACATTGGTCTGGACTCACGTACTTGCTTCGTCTCACAATGCTGAACATGTCAAGTAATTCAGTGAGCCGGAATCAAAGGCCATTTCACAGCCATTTAAAAGTCTGGTTTTGTAGCAGTGCATCCTGGGAGACCACAGGGTCAGGGGCTCAAGGGCAAGGGAGCCTCTGCTTTGCATGTGTGAGCCACCTCCTCTCTTTCATTTCTTCTTATACTGGCACCCGTGATGGTTCACAGTCAAGCCCTGTGCACAGGGCCAGGAAAAGGATCAGAGCTGAATAAAGATGTGGGCTCATATGCAAACCAACTCCCCAAATGGACACAGTTGAATCAAAATCATTTACAGTGCAGCCATTTGTAGAAGAGAGAAAAGTATCTCAGACCATGAACAAAATGGAAGGCTACAGAGTGATGATATTAGAACAGATGGTAAACACACAACTCATTGTGGAGAGGAGGTTATTGATTACGAAGTTTTAAGGCACAGTTGGGCTTGGTTGTGACAGGTGACTTCCTAAATGACAGTTAACTAGGTACCTGGCCCCAGGCCCACACCCTGCAACTTTAGCTGTGCCTGAGCCTGTGGGACCAGATGTGCCGTGGGGCTCACCAGAGCTCTGCAATCACTGTTCTCCACCCATCTCTGTACCCTATGTAAAAAAATTATAACTTATTTTCTTCTCTTTCACATATTCGAAATGCACATGTTAAGAGTCTACATTCTGGTGGGCATTAAACTCTATGGAAAATAAACAAGTTGCTTGTGTAGCTGAGTTTTATAAAGCACCTGCCTGCACATTCAACGTGCAAAAAATTGCTTGCCTTTAATAGTGCTGATTATGTCAGCCTTCTGTGGTAATTATTACTATTTGGTTAATCTCTAAATTGGAATAGGAACTTTAGCATACAGACTAGAATACCATCTGGAGTAATACCATCTACTATAAGGCAGGGTTTAGTTTAAGGCAGCAAGCTTTTGATAAAATCCATGGTCTAGGAGAGAAGATAGTTCTGTACTCCTTGTGGGTGAGGGGGTCCCCTGGGAAAGGGTTACCATATTTGGAACCAAGAGAATGGGTGTCATTCCTTAGTGCGTTACCAATAAGACCTCAACGATGTCACTACTTACCCTCTCCAAGCCCCAGGCCCCTCATCTATAAAGAGTGAAGGGCTGAACTAAACAATCTCAAGTCCCATTCAGTTGTAAAATTCTATGATTCTGTGTGAAACCCCATAGCTCTACAAGCTCACACAGCAGTGTTAACAGAAACGCAATTTGGGTAGAGAGAGGAAATTCTTGATGGTAGAGAATGGAGTTTAAGAAATGACTCTGTAGGGGTGCCTGGGTGGCTTAGTCGGTTAAGCGTCCAACTTTCACTTAGGTCATGATCTCGCGGTTCGTGGGTTCGAGCCCCGCGTTGGGCTCTGTGCTGACTGCCAGCTCAGAGCCTGGAGCCTGTTTCAGAGTCTGTGACTCCTTCTCTCTCTGACCCTCCCCTGCTCACGCTGTCTCTCTCTCTCTCTCTCTCTCCCCTAGAAATAAATAAAAAAACATTAAAAAAAAAGAAAAAGAAAATAAGAAATGACTCTGTAGTGCCTTATACCCAGGAGGATTTCTGGATGCCCTAAACCCTGTGCTGATGTATCAGCCCACTGGGAGTGGCAAGAGAGAACTGTAATTACAGAACCCATCCTTGGACAGATAATCTGCTTAGCTCCTGGATGACCAACCGTCCTTTGTAGTTTTTCCTTACCCTCCTCGTTCTCTCAGAGTGCCCTACTCCTAACATGAGCCTAGGAGATGTGGAGGATGGTTCCTGAAGTCAAACCAGCTATTTATAACTTCTGCCCTAGTACTTGTAGGCTTGCAGATTCTTATCAGAGAAGGTCATGATCCATAAACAACTGGACAAAAACCTCAGAGGAAAAGAAAATATCAAGACTCCACACTCAGACAACCCTATTGTGATCTGAGTTTCTCAGTAGATGAAGACAAAAGGGAAAATGAGCCACAAAAGTCTCACTATGTGAAAAAATGGCCACATACAATTGTGACTAGAGAGGCGAGGTTTCCTATTCTAAATAAATAACAGTCATTGTAGGCTGAGCTGCTATAGGGTCTTGCTCTGTGCCAGACACTGCATCAAGGACTTTAAGTGACTGGTCTCCCTACACTCCCATGATGTAGGTGTTATTTTACCGTCTTATACTGTAAGCAAAGAAACTAACACTCAAAGTGGGCAATTTACTCAAAGCCCCCAGTGCTTCCAAAAAGTAGAGCTGGGCTGTGTCTGGGCCTCCCCTCTAAAGGCACCAAGAAAATTCTTATGGAGGGACCTTGGCTCTGGAATGGAAAATTATCTTCCACACTAATTTCGCTGATGGCTGGAAACGTTCAAGTAGTTTCTCCTATAGACCCCTGAGAAAACCCAAGGGTGTGGCACTGAAAGATAATGGAATGTAGTCATTTCCATATGGGGAAGTTAAACTATCAAGGTCTAGGTTGCAGGTTTTTTCTTAAAGATCTAACTTGATTTACAGATGATTTGCTTAGAATACCCAAAGGAATAAACACATTGCTTTACTGTCCCAAAGACTCTTGCAAACACAGCTCTGGTTGACAGGGACTTTAGATGAAGGACATGTAAACACTTGGAGGTAAGTATGTTGGCCTAGATCAGGAGTTTCCTAACATTACTGTGCCTAAGCAACACCTGAGATTCTTTAAAAATGGGTTGAATGGCGTTAAGGTGGGGCACAGAAATCAGCTTCTTTTTTTGTTTTGTAAGCACTGAAATGGGTATTCGAATCATCAAGAACTGAGGAAACACCAGTCTGGGTGGTCCCCAAACCCTAAACCTGATGGTAGATGAAGAAGCCAGAGATAGTAACAAGGCTCTGTTGCTTACATGGAAGGTGCATGGGTGGGAAGGGAGGGGCAGAATCACACAAGTTCCCTGTTTGACCCCTGCAGACGGGCAGTGTGGGGGCTGACTCAGCCTTCTCAAAGTTTGCTGTTTTTCTCTTGAAATGGGAGAGGTTTCCAATGTGACTGGACTGGCTTGATCTCCAAGTTGAACGCTTATCTGTTCCGGGAGGGTTTTTCCCATAATGCAGCATCCTGAACAGGCAGGATAATAAGGGTGTGCCCTGGCCCAAATTTTCTATCCTGGGCAAAGGTGAATAAATCAGTTTGCCCAGGCAGCTTTCCCAAAGCCCTGAGGGTTCTACACAAGTCTGTGCAAAGCCAACCTGCACAGATGAGAACATCCCGCAGCCAGATGGCCTTAGCAACCCAAGGCCACCTGCAACCTCTGCTCCAAACACGTGTGCTGTGTCAGAGGGAGGGGTGACAGCTCATCTTCTCCAGTGAAGATGCACAAAACAGCAGAGAGAAATACACCAGTGACTCCCAATGATCTGGTTCCCTTTGACTAGCTGCTCAAAATATAAAAGACAGAACACCAACTCCCTTCTTTTAATGAGGGGTAAAGAATGAAAAAAGTGGCAATATCCCAGTGTAAATGCATATTGGATTTTTGCAGATGGTTACTGCTTTCTCATCTCCTTCCAAGGAATTAAGTGCAAAAACCTTAAAGCAGACTTTACATTTTAACAGTGCTAGATACATGTTATCTGTAAATGTGTGCGTTCCCACAGGACCTAACCAGTCTCTTTAAATTGACCTAAGATTCAGTGCAATGTCTACAAAATCCAAGATGGATTATTTGTAGAGACTGAAAAGCTGATCCTACAATTTATGTGGCAATGCAAAGGACTCAAGAGAGTCAAAAATTTTTTTTTAAAGAATAGGATAAAGTCAGAAGACTTAAACTATATGATTTCAAAAGTTACCATAAAGCTAGAAGTTATCAAGATAGCATGGACTGGTATTGGGATAGACTTATAGGTCAATGGAATAGAAGAGAGAATTCCAAAATAAATGGCCACATTCATGGTTAATTTAATTAACTTTAAGTAAAATGCCAAGGCAATTTGATGGGGAAGGGATAGTCTTTCCAAAAAATGATGATGGTATATTAGATTTACATATTCAAGCAAACCCCTACCTCACACCATAAACAAAAAATTAACAAAATGAATCACAGACCTAAATGTAAAAGCTAAAACTATAAAACTTCTAGACAAAAACATCAAAGAAAATCTTTATGATCTTGGTTAATATTTCTTGGATATTCTACATAAACATAATTCATAAAAGAAAAAGATTGATAAACTGGATGTCATCAAGATTAAAATCTTATTTTTTTCAAGAGATAGCATTAAGAAAACAGATGAGCCATGGATTGGAAGAAATTTCTGCAAATCATATGTTTAAAAAAGGACTAGTGGGGTGCCTGGGTGGCTCAGTAGGTTAGGCGTCAGATTTCGGCTCAGGTCATGATCTCACGGTTGGTGGGTTCGAGCCCTGCATTGGGCTCTGTGTTGACAGCCAGCTCAGAGCCTGGATCCTGTTTCAGATTTTGTATCTTCCTCTCTCTCTGACCATCCCGTGCTAATGCTGTCTCTTTCCCCTCTCTCAGAAATAAAACATAAAAACAAAAACAAAAACAAAAAAGGACTAGTATCTACTATATACAAAGAACTATTACAATTCAAAATAAGAGTATCTACTATATACAAAGAACTATTACAATTCAAAATAAGAGGCCAAGCAACTCAATTGAAAAAAATGTGCAAAGATTTAAATAATCACTTCACAAAAGAAGATATGCACATGCTGAATAAGCACACTGACTACAATGACTATCATTAAAAAGACTGACCATACCAAGTGTTGAAGACGATTTAGAGAAAGTGATACACTCATCCATTGCTAATGAGAATCTAAAACGGTACAGCTAGCTTGGAAACTTCTGGCAGTTTCTAAAAAAGTTGAACATAATTATGCCATGTGGCCCAGCACAACTACTTGGGTTTCAAACCAAGACAAATGATAACCTATGTCCACACAAAGGCCTCTGTGCAAAAGTTCATCGCAGTGTTATTCATAATAACCGCAAATTGGAAACAATCTGGGGAGTAATGGAATTACTGCAAAGCTATTGTCTTTATTAAAAGGAACAAACTGTTGATGTATGCAACAACACGGAAGAACCTCAACGACATTATGTGATTGAAAGAAGCAAGACCCAAAAGACTAAGGACTGCATGGTTCCATTTATATGAAGTTTCTAGTAACGGCAAGATGAAGGCAATATAAAGTAGATGAGTGGTTGCTGGAAACGGGATTGGGATAGGATGGGAGTCGGATGGACTGCAGATGAGCAGTCGAGATGGGGTGCCTGAAAAGTCCTAATGCTGCATTGTAGTGATGGCTGCACAACTGTATACGTGTAACAAAAAATAATCAAAACTAGAATGAGTGGATATTGTGGTATGTAAACTATTCCTTGATAATGAGACCTGCCAAGAGAAAGAAAGATGGGAAGGGAGGAGAAGGGAAGAAGAGAAGGAAAACAGTGAGGTGGGGGGGCAGGGGACCTGACTGGGAAGGTAAGAATTATTCTACTCACTATCCTCAATGACACATCAGTGCATGCATGCCTTCATTCCTTTTGGGGTGGGGAGTCCAGATTCTTTTGGAAAGTTGTTGAAAAATACAGATTCTTTCTCCAGAATAAAATGTACCTTTATATATAGAAAGCCAGATATACATATATAACATTGCATTGTTAGCAATTAGCTGAAGATTTGAATGCTTACAAAGGGATTAAAAAATAGTTCACTAATTTCTGTCTTCAGAAGTACCATTCTTTTTGTACAAGAAGAGAAACCAGACTACAGAGAGATTAAGTAACTTGCCCAGAACCACATGAGTAGAAATGAAAACGGTGATTCACCTTAGCGTAGCTACTGGAACTCTCTCAGGTTCCTTGGCTGTGTGCCTTCACACACAATATTTAATTGGATTCTTTTCTGACCCTTTGAAATAGGCGACATCATTCTTTTTGTTTAATGGTGATTAAACAGGCTCAGAGGCCAAATGACTTGCTGCACCACGGTCATACGGCCAAGTGTCAGAACTAGGAAGTATCCCAGATCTTAGGATACAAATTCGACTCTCTTGGATCAATACCATCATAACACCTACATTATTTCTTTTCAGAAATCCTAGGCAACTAGAAAAATAATTCCTGTATGGTGCAAAAAGATGGTTAATATGACTGATAAAAGACATCTTACTTACATCCAAATTGAAGGCAGAGCAAATAACTACACTGAAGACAAAACATCAATCTGAAACTAATCAAGGTGAATGTCTACATCTGAAATCCACCTCTTCCTGACGTTCCCACAGCTCTGTGTTTGCACTGTCAGACGTATTTCATTTTGCCGCTAGTTATTATGGCTGGACTGTCTGCCCCGCCCCACTGTGCAACATGGAAGGGAAAGAGACAGGCTTTGGAATCAAGAGAACCCGGAGGTCTGCATGCTGGTCTTGCAAACACTGTGGCCTTGGGTACTTCTCTGGAATCATGTCTTTATCTGTACAAACTGGCATCAGAAAATCTACCAGGTAGGATTATTATGAAAATGAAATAACCAAAGGTAAGTTGATCACAAAGTATCTGGTGCAGTCAGTGCAGGTGAGACTTTTCTTTTTCTTTCGTGTTGGATTATGCATGCCTTTGAAGACATAGGCCACAATGCCATCTCCAGAACTCTGGGATCTCTCTTGCTTTCCACACAGCAAGTGCTCTAGAAATGTCTGGCAAGTTAATATTAGAAACTCTTATTAGAAAACCTCTAAATCGATTAGCCTACTATTCCTACACCATTATGACAGCCCAAAGAGAAATAATGAACTTCAGTACTTCAGCTGTAATTTCATTCTTTGTTTCCAGACACCGTGCTAAGCACCTCATAAGCCATATCCCATCTGACACTCCCTGCAGCACTGTGAGGTAGGTGTTACACCCATTTAACAGGTGAGGAAATCATACATTAGCAAGACCAAGAAATTGTCCAGGGTTACTTGGTTAGCAAGGGATAGATCTGTCATCTGAATTCAGGTCTGACCAATTCCAAACTGTGTACAACCACCAGGTCCTACAGCCTTCCTAGCCCTTGGTTGCTCAGTTTACCAGGGAGGGCCCTGCTGAGATCCGCCCCAGCTCCTAGGACTTTATAGGATCATCTTTCAACTTCCTTTTCTTTCTCTAAGAATACAAATAATAGTTTATCTTACAAAATTAAGGCCTTCGTGTTTTACAATTTGCTAATGCTAAAGAAAGACTAGATAATTTTAAGTCCTTAACAAAAACTTTACTTTCACTGTCCCTCCTGCCCCCAGCCATCAACAGTGTGATCAAATGTTATTTAAAAAACCACTATAAATGGGGGCACGTGGGAAGCATAGTCGGTTAAGCAACTGACTCTTGACTTCGGCTCAGGTCAGGATCTCCTGATTCATGGGGTCAAGCCCAGTGTCATGTGCTGCGCTGACAGCGTGGAGGCTGCTTGGGATTCTCTCTCTCTCCACTTTCTCTATCTCCCTCTCTCTCTCTCAAAATAAATAAAGCTTAAAAAAAAACAACACTATAAATAATACCAAGGCCTTTAAAGCCAACTATCCTAAATGTTATTTCTTGACATAGGCGATCTTCATGGCACAGGACAGCGTGACCCTAAATCCTTACAAAGCAGGCCTGGCAGCTCTTGCCCGCCTGTTGTTTTCAGATTCAACAACAGCAAGGCCATGTCGCCCAGGTACCAAACTTCCTTGAAACTAAGAACTGATTAAATAGCATGGGAAACATCATCCCCTTATTCTCTTCTGGTAAGTTATTAAGAAATACAACATCGTTCAGAGAGTAACCAGTGACCTGAGGATTTGGTGTTCAATGTCCTTGGGTGTTAGATGAATTTGGTATTTCCGGACCAGGAGCTTTGTTGGTGGTTGGTGCAGTCTGCTCCACAGTCTAGTGCTTTCTTTTTCTTAGTTATCAAAACTTCCATTGTATATATTACATCACATTGTTCTCCTTTACAAGGTTGATAGGAAGTCTTGAATATATATTTCCCCCTTTTCTTTGGAGTAGGAAAGGGGAATGCCTTTATTTTTTCATTTAGGTAAACTTCTTTGTTGACGTATTACACTAAGAAAAATGCACAGATAGTGTTGAATGAATTTTCGTCAATGCACCAAATCTTACGACTGGCATCCAAATCAAGAAAGAGAACATTATTTGCACTCAGAAGACCCCCTCACACTCTCTCCTAGTCACACGACTCCTATTCACTATGCTGACTTCTAACTCCATTTGCTAGTTTTACCTGGTTTTGAAGTTTACAGAAAGGGAAGCAAATATGTCTGGCTTCTTTTACTTTATGCTACGAGAGTTATCCATGACGTTGTATGTAGTTGTACTGCCCTGCATATTATGATTGTGTAGTACTCCCTTTTGTAAATATGCTACATTTTATTCACCCATTCCACTCTGATGGACATTAGAGTAGTTTGAAAGTGTTGGCTGTTTTGAACAGTATTGCTGTGAAAATTCCTGCCCACACCTTTCGCTGAATTATATGCCAGTTTCAGCTGAGCACATACATAGGAGCAGACGGCACATGGCCAAGGTCACCAGGTGTATTTATGCTGAACTTCATCAGCCATTTTATTACATTTTTAATCTGAGAGGAATTTGAAGGAATTAAATAAGAAGAATCAAATTAAGAGCTCTTTGCCAAATGGATTCTCAAAATGTTTTTCTAACCTCTATGAAGTGAACGATCTTTTTTACATAAAATGGCCTCAAAGTCGAAGCTCTGTAGCTTAATCCCCTCAGGTCTCCATTATTCGAGGCCCCCAGAGTGCCATGAGCCACTTTCAATCCTTCTTTCATCCTTATCCTTCTGTCGGCTCTATCTTTTCAACGGATGGGGACATGTGGATGGAATGCAAATAATGCTATATTTAAATCCTAAACTGCCTGGAAATCAGCTGGAAATCAGCAGACAATGGCTGGTGTTGCCTGGATCACTTTGCAGAAGCCTTTGACATGAAGCCCCAAAAGTGGCTTCTACTAGTTAGGGCCAATCACACTGGAAAGAGCAAGCAGAAATTGAGTTTGGAAGGTTGGGGACTTCAGTGGCTACTAAAAGATCTAAGTTTTCCTCTCATGATTGTGTTTAAATATTTCTTATCCATTATTTTTATTGTTAATAATACCTTTATGTTTGTTCTCTATCAGAACATTTAGAAAGTGCATTCCCATTTAATTCATCCAGTGCTTTGGGGGGTATCCTATTACTTTTATGCCTAATTATGGGCTCAGAAAAGTCTTCAGAGTTACAGAGCTAGTGTTCAAATCTATGTTTTTTGGGGGGTTTTGCATTTTTTTTTTTGGTTTGGTGTTTTGTTTTGTTTTGTTTTTTTGATTAAGACCTCTCTTCCCTCTCCCCGCATGCTGCTATCTTTCACGGGTCAAAAACACTGAAAATTACTTTGGTGGCTTGGACAGCTTAAAAATAAGAAGCTTCTATCTCTCTCCTTTCCATAAATTACCATGAAGGTGTCCAGAAGCTAACCATCCAGGTAACTACCCGGGTAGGTCTATCCTTCACACAAATAGCGACTCACTTGAGGTGATGATAATTTGAGATTGTTGACGAGAAACGGATCTTGGTTCCTATAGACTCTGTAGGAGTGAGTCAATTGGCCTCTTTTAAACATGTTATTAGGCTGCCCCAGTTTCCATGTGTGTAATGTCAGGAATGATTAAAAGGTAGATGTCTGAGAAATCCGTCACGTTGAACTTTCAGAATGAATGGATACATCGGGACCCAACTGCTCATGTCCCCCAATCCTGTATACTTTCTGAAAAGACTTGCATGTTCTAAAGCATGAAAAAAGTGTCAGATACTGGCTCTGCCTACCTTGCAAGATAGCTGTGTAGGTAAAAGAAATGTTAATTGTACATAAATTCACTTTGAGTAATATGGCACAGGGAAGGGATGGACTAGGTACCAAAACACCGGATGACTCTAGGCCATTTTCTTTCCACACACTATACCCTGAAGGGAATTTTAAAGGGGTCTCTTCAGGAAGCTGAACCCCAGAGGGAAAGACTCTTGGAGTCCAATGGAATGTTACTGTGGATACAGAGTAGGACAGCAAGTCAGCTGCCGCTCTGCATGTGGTAAAAACTATTAGCGTAGTTCCTGGGAAGGAACAGTGAGAAAGGCATCATGCTTCTGGCTCAATACGATTCACTTTCCAAACTCAGACACCACCCTACAGTCAAGGTCAAAGACTTTACATCCTTTCCTTTCTTAACACCAGAAGATAAATATTTGCCTTCAAGTTCAACACTCTTGAAACCTAATCCCAATTGGATAATTTTTTTGTCTCTTGCGCAAGGGCAAACACTTAAGGTTCCTTATTACTCATGATCTCATTCCTGGTCTCCTTTCCAACATAAAAGCATGTTGGAGTCAGGAATGTACAATAACAGCAATCCAAAGGGTCTCTTCCATGACAGCCGCTCCCAGGGAATCAATGATCAACATGCATGTCCTGGTGGCCAAAAGGCACAATTAAATGCATGGGGTGGGAAGAAGAATGGCAGTATCAGATTCCAGGACTGGTCCCTTTTATATAATGTCGTGCTAAGGACTTTAAAACTTGTAGGAAACATACAGAAGGCAGGAGAGTGCTTTTTTTTTTTATTAAAATGTTTCAGTTTGTTATATAGCATACAGCAAATGTGTTACCCCAACTCAGCAAGATTCCAGTTTGTCAACTACTTTTCTTGGCCAAGCTGCTATCTCTAAAGTACATTCCAGTTCTGTCATTTCTGTCTTTCTCCAGGAATTACAAGTGCTGCCCCTTCCCATCCCACTCTCTTTCTTTCCTCAGTTATTTCTCTATTCAAAAACAATTCTTAAAGTACTTTATAGAAGTTGGGTAAGACGCAGAGCGTTGTACGCAGCCCGTGCCTCACTTTGGAGTCCTGGGTGATCCCTTACATGTTATTTCCACTGAAACCATTGCTCTGAGTTATCAAGTCCGGCACAGATGGCTCAGCTCTTGGGCTGCCGAAAGCACACTATCTGACTAAAAATATTTTTTCTTCCCCAGGGTTAGAGGAGCCTTCAGGGTGGAAACCAATACTGGAGCAGTCAGAAAAACACAGCTTGCTTTTAAAAACATCCTGGTCTGATTTCTTATCCCGTTGTGGCTGGACTTCACCCCCTTTAATAAACAACTCCGCTTTCCAGCCCGAAGCTACAGAGCCCGGTCTCTGTCATTTCGCTGGGAGCAGTGGGGAGGGGTGCTTCTACCCCTCACCCCATCACTGGGTGTCAGTTCTAATTGCCAGGAGGAAGAAAAACAGGGTGAAAAGAAAATCCTAAGTAGGAGGGGAGGTGTACAAAAGAATTCAGGCCCCCCAGGTCTGGCAATACCATAAATAAGAGCCTCCTGAAGGTGAGGCTGGGGCCTCTGGACGACCACTACGGCATTTCTGTATCCTGCAAAGAAACAGACGCACAGATTGACGTTCCAGACTCTACACGCCGGGTAGCAGAGTCCTCTGGATTCCTCTGAAGGGCAGGCCTCAGGGAGTGGAGCCAGGAGAAGCCGGGAGTGCTGTGTAGGCAAGTTCCCTCCCAAATGTACCTACCACACCTCAACCAGTGGTGGTCAGGTGACATGGGACTTGCCAGAGAGGAACCAGTGACCCTGCCATGGCTGGATGTTGGGACCCAGATGACAGCCTGAGCCATATACATCACCCAGTGATTCTGTGGACCTGGGGTTCCACTCTGTGTAGTCATACTGCTCTGTAACACTCTAAGTACCAGACTGGGCAGCCAGACTGATGTAAGCCTGCACTTGCCCTCAGGGCAGCAGACCAGCCTGAGTGCTTCAGTGCAGTCATCTAAGTGCTCCTTGGCAACGTCTACCAAACGTAAAAGTCAGAGCCAGCCAGCTCCTCCGATGGTAGACAGGCAGACAGCAAAGGCCCCGCTGCCCAGGCAAAGCAGAAGCTCTGCAAAGAAATGCCGGTGTGCTACCTTGAGTTGGTCCTCTCTCCCACTGCTAGTCAACCTACACTCAGAGGCCTTTTACCAAGCTGGGGACATTTAAACACCAGGTTAATTTTTATTAAACACCCCAGGGATCACAATACTCTATGGATATGTCTTTAACATTGTCCATTGCCTACTGACAAGGTTAAACTTCCTAACCCTGGCATTCAACACCCTCTACAATCTAGTCTCAACTACCTGTCCAGCTGTCCAGAGTTATAGGGACCATTTGAGAGAGATGGAGTAGGTCTGGGGAAACGCTTGGGCACCAGCACCTTTAAAAAGCTCCCCAGGGGGTAGGTTCTGTCCCCGTCTCTCTCTGCCCCTCCCATGCTCATGCTTTCACTCTCTCTCTAATATAAAACAAAACATTAAAAAAGAGGGGGGGGGGTGCCTGGGTGGTTCAGTCGGTTGAGCATCCAACTTTGGCTCAGGTCGTGATTTCATTGCTTGTGGGTTCGAGCCCGGTGTCAGGGCCTACTTCAGATTCTGTCTCCGTCTCTCTCTGCCCCTCCCTTGCTTGTGCTCTCTCTCTTTCTCAAATATAACATAAAACATAAAACAAAAAAATTTTTTTTGAAAGCTCCCCGGGGGCACCTGGGTGGCTCAGTCAGTTAAGTGACTTCAGCTCAGGTCATGATCTCATGGTTCATGGGTTCAAGCCCCGTGTCACGCTCTGTGCTGACAACTCAGAGCCCGGAGGCTGCTTTGGATTCTTTATATCCCTCTCTCTCTGCCCCTCCCTTGCTCACACTCTGTCTCTCGCTCTCTCTCAAAAAATAAGTAAACATTAAAAAAACCTTTTTGAAAAGCTTCCTGGGTTGCCTGGATGGCTCAGTCGATTGAGCGTCTGACTTCGGCTCAGGTCATGATCTCATGGTTCACGGGTTCGAGCTCCACATCCAGCTCTGTGCTGCCAGCTCACAGACTGGAGCCTGCTTCAGATTCTGTCTCCCTCTCTCTCTGTCCTTCCCCCACTTGTGCCCCCTCTCTCTTTCAAAAATACATATTTAAAAAAATTTTAAAAAGTAATAAAAAAGAAAAAGCTCCCCAAGTGATTCCTAGGTGTGTCCAGGCTGAGCACGTTTAGGTGAGAATGGGCCTTTCCTAGCTCCCTCGACTCAGGCATTCTCTTCTATTTGCAGCTTTTTCTTGTTCCAAATATATACTTCTTATACATTAATATAAAGTAGACACACATTTACCTAATACAGTAAATTACACTATAACTGCTGGTTATGTAACAGGTTTTCCCACTAGACTTTAATTTCTCAAAAGCAATGCAGGGTGCCCGGCTGGCTCAGTCGGTAGAGTGTGCGATTCTTGATCTCGGGGCTCTGAGTTCGAGCCCCTTATTGGGTGTAGAGATTACTTAGAAAAATAAAATCCTCAAAAAAAAAAAAAGGCAAGAACATCACCATGTTCATTTTTATAATTCTAGTGTTGAGCACCTATTAGGTATTTTTGGTAAACATAGTCTATTTTATATGCTAGAACACCAGTATCCCAAGCGTGGGTCAAATGCTGCCTTCTCTAGGGACTTTTTCTCATTGGTGTCACCTGGACATGATCCCTCCCTCCTCTGTACTCTGACAGTATTTATTTATTCCACTCAAATGGTCTTGAGCTTGTAGACATTTATGTGTTAGGCAGTGACTGTGTCTTCTATAATTGCCTATTATAACTACAATTATGCAATCAGCTAGCATAGTACAAGTATGAAATGTTAAGTTGTTGTTTAAAGAATGCATTGTACATCAGACTAGTAGACCAGAAATACGTCACCTAAGTATAGTGCTGGGAAAAACTGCAGCATGACAGAGCAATGGCAGAATAAATTTTTGAGAGAAAGTTATACTGGGAAAGCCACATTATGATTTTTGTCCTATTCTAAGCTGTTTTCCTTTTAAAAACTCTTTTTAGACCTCCTCTCCTCTTTCTAGAATAATCCTAGCTCCTGTAGTTTTTCTCCTCGGGCCCTTCCTGGAAAAGAGTGATGCTCATTCTCTCAGTATGCAGCAACTAGGTCACCTGCATAAAATACTCACAACTCTCAGCAGGAAAACCACAGTCTGTGGTCTCCACTATTCCCCTCCAGCTGCCCAGAGCATCATAAAATTTAAGGGCCTCCCTTTCACATCAGACCAAGCAGCTCTCTCTCTGCCACTCTGTCAAACTTGACCATAGTGGCATCACTTTATCAACAAACTATCCTAGGTGAACAGATGCTCTCTCAGTGTCCTTCTGGAACAGAAGAGCTAGTTCAGGGGATCCTCATCCAAGACGAGTCAGTTGCCTTCTGTCCAATTAGGACATTACAGCTGTCCCACTTCCTTGCTGTAGGCCGGCCATGATGAGCCCAAGCTGACTCAGACGAACATTGCAGTGAGGCGGGGAATACTTCTACCAAAAGCAATCAGGCTATTAAAGCAGGAGTGTGAACAAAATGCTGTTTCTCTTGTGCATAAAGAGGGCCAGTGTTAGTGATCTGAGGAAAGAAAATGCATTACAACCCAACGCGGTGCACACATGCTGAATATCTAGTATAAATTCATCTCATGCCACATCCTCCAGGCCAGAGGCCTATCTGCATGAGGCCAAATGCCTTTGGGCAGGATCCCAATTCACCTTTGCATCCCTAATTTGTACAAACAATAAGTGCTCAATAAGCATTCACTGAATGGAAGACTCTGCCCTTGGATCAAGAAGAGGGGACAGTAGCTAATTATGATTTGAGAGGTCAGAGAAGACTTCATGGAAAGTGGACCTATACACTGAGCTTAGAAAGATAAGCAGACTCTCCCTTTCATTCCATATGTACCAAAACGCTACAATTTTTTCCTATCACTTGTGTTGTAGTCAAGAAAATATCACCTGTACAAAAAAAAAAAAAAAAAAAGGATAAAGAAAAAGAAAAAATCACCTGTAGTGTGGTAGGGTCCCCTCCCTAAGGACAGAAAAAAAGGAAGAGAAAACTTCAAGGTAACCTGGTTATGTGCCTACGTGACACATCCTTCATGACCTTGTAAACTGAGACTTATTCAGACTACATGTTTGTGTGTGTTACCATATATGGGAGACAAAGAAATAGAAAATGCATAAAAAACTATGCCACGTGATGTTTGGTGCTCAGTTCTTCGGATACAAACCCAACTGTGCAGTGACGGCACGAATAAAGTTGCTTCCTGGAAATCAACAAGCCTCGGTACCATGACTCTCTGTTCAAGAATCCTGCTACACTACTGTCCCATTCACCCTCTGTTTCCCCAACAAGCAAAAGTAGACCCCGGAAACCAGACATTTCTTCACCTAAAGTTACTTTCCTATGCAATTTCCATGGACAATGATCAACTGAAAGTTCATTTCTTACCCCTTGTACATTTAACTGATAAATGGGATGATTTACAGAACAAAAAATTAAAGAAGGGATAGAGAGAGACGAGAGAAGAATACTGGATCTTTATTGCAGAAAAGCAGCTAGCTTAGGAGGAAACTGTGTTTTAAATGTCACTATCAGATAATATAATGTCTGAGAACAAAAAGAAATTAGCTTTATTTCAGTAATAGCCTGTTTTCTACTGTTTCTTAAGACACACACACACACACACACACACACACACACACACACACAGCCTATTGGCAGGCAACATCCAACAGTAATGACTTCACACTCAATTTATCCTGAGCTGGTCTATACCACATCATAGCAATTTTGTTAGGTCAAGACACTTCAATTTACTCCTTTCTAACCTACAGTAAAGGACAAATAGTTAAAGCCCAGCTCAGCCTGTGGCATTGGTGTGCTTATAGTCAAGGTGAATTGAAAGCCCCTCACTAATTCTGGTGACTGGCAAGAGCAAAGGGTGACCTTCATTAACAAAAAAACACTAAACAGTTCTTAGCAATTCCTGCCTAGTCCAGAGCTCATAGATAGGAGCAATTGATTTTTCCAGGAAAAGTGATGAACTTGATGCTACCAAGAAATAGATCCCTTACCGAAGAGACAGTAAGGATTAGTGTCCTGGCCGGGTCTACTTAGTTACTGGGATGGCCAAGTTTGGGTCATGTTTTATATTTCCAAGGCAGAGATTCTTGAAAATACCATCACAAGCCTGAAAAGTTTTCAAATGATGCCAACCCTCAAATGATTATACCCAAGAAGTCACTATGTCTGGGTCTTTATGCTGCACGGCCATTTCTGGGATTACCCACAGACTGGTTACTTCAGGTGGCTTTTTCTCTGCTGATCACAGTCGACTCTGAATGGAAGTTTTTTTCCAATATTGGCTAGAGACAAACATAATTAAGAAGTGAAATGAGCTTTCTGAATTATGAGCCATTTTGATCATTTATGCAATCACTCCCCTGAATCAATTTTAATAGTGGGCACGGAATGGTGCCTTTTCTTCCCACAGGCCATTTGGCAGAGTTTAAAGCTGTTTCTGCACTGGTGTGACCCTGTTGAGGAGTTTAAAAACTAAGAGGCAAAAAGTGCCTGTTGTTGATAGCTTGCACCGTCGAGTCCTCAGGGATTAACAATGAAATTACTAGTCTCCATGTGCTTTCTGCCTGAATGCAAACGAACTGACCTTTTAGAGAAATTAAAAATCTAATAATACATCTGAGGACATCTCCCAGAACCCGAAAGTGGGTTAGTCCAGGTTAATGCACAGGGGATGAAAGAGAACAAATCCATGCACAAGATCACATTAATAGCAATTTAAGACAAGAGTCACTGAAAAGTACTATGTGACTGCAGCTACACTGGGCTCACAATTACCCCCCCCCCACATGGTCATGTCAAAGCCACCCTATTTTTGGGGGGAGCTTCATTCCTCCCCATCCCCCGACACAGGAGCTGCCATTTTCTCCATGACTGCCTCTGGCCATGACAAATGGTCAGGTGACCACACTGCAATGGAATCTTCCCCAGGACTTCTCGATGTGAGGAGGGGAGAGAGGTGTCCCAGCCACAGAAGTGGAACAGCTACGTGCGGCCGCAGCCCTGCCCCTTCCACGCAGGGGGCACGAACGCACACTTGGAGACAAGCTGGCAAAGCTGAGGGTACACCAATGGCACCTGAGGCCCAGCCTGAGGCCATTTCTGTCCCCCACAGCTTGGCAATGCTAGCCCCCTTCTGCTCTAACTGGTGTTATGCGTTGAACTGTGTTTTCTGAAAAGATAATTATGAAATTCTAACCCCCAATACCTCAGAATGGGACCTTATTTGGAAAGAGTGTTGTTGCGGATATAGTCAGTGAAGAAGAGGATGTACTGGGCCCTGATCCGATAGGACTGATGTCCTCGGGAGAGGAGGAAAGAGAGCTCAACAAGGAGAGGATGCCCAGTGACAAGAAAGAGGCAGAGACTTGGGGCGCCTGGGTGGCTCAGTCGGTTAAGCGTCTGACTTTGGCTCAGGTCATGATCTCACGGTTCGTGGGCTCGAGCCCCGCGTCAGGCTCTGTGCTGACAGCTAGCTCAGAGCCTGGAGACTGTCTTCGGATTCTGACCCTGCCAAAACCCTGACTGCCCCCCACTTTGCAGTACTTTGTTATGGCAGCCCCAGGACACTAATCCAGCTGCTTTGAGAGGGAGTTTCTGTCACTTGTGACCAAAGGTGTGAAGGTGTTCCTCAATTTTAAAAATTAAAACCTTTTTGCATCCAAGAGCCTTGTGCCATCCAAGAAATAGCTGTTTCTTTAAACTCTTAAAAGCAGATCACATACCCAGGCACAGTCTTTTATTTCTGCATTAATAGAACTTTCTCCTGAGAAATTATACAAATAAAATGTATGCACATTATGCAAACGATGGTATTGGTTGTCCCGGCGGCACACTAGATTTGAACTTCGGAACTCAACAATTAGTGCTGGTCACGTTCTTTCAGGGAAAGCCTGGCACCCATTGAACTAAGAAACCGTGGGGATTACAAAAGACAGTTTCCTTCTGCTTCCTTTTCAGTTAGACTATCAGACATGCAAACACTTTTCTCATTAGCTTCTCATTTTGCTAAACTCTGTAAAAAAATTCCTAGAAGCCTTGCAGTTCTGGCTGGTGGTTTTCAGCAGCTGATTTTAGATTTGTAAATGACTGACAGCAGATGCCACCCCCTGGCTGCTTATGAGGACGAGAATAAGGCTTTTGCCCCTTTCCTCACAAACAAGAGGAAGAGCCTGAGAAGGAAGAACACCGGTTTTCACATAGAGAATGTGGAGTGGGTTGAAATGTGGTCCTCACAAAATATGTCCATCTGGAACTTCGGAAGGTAATCTTGCCTGGGAATAAGGGTTTTTGCAGATGTCATTAAGGGAAGTATGAGGTCACCCTGGATTTGGGTGGGCCCTAAATCCAGTGGCAAGAGAAGGGGAGACAGAGGCAGAGTTGCAGAGAGGAAGGCTAAAGATTGGAAAGATGTGTCCACAAGCCAACAAATGCCCAGGATTGTAAGAGGCCATTAGGGGTTAGGAGAGAGCTGGGGATAGGTTCTCTATCAGAGCTTCCAGAATCTGAAGCAGGCTCCAGGCTCTGAGCTGTTAGCACAGAGCCCGACACGGGGCTCAAACGCATTGACTGCAAGATCATGACCTGAGCCGAAGTCGGACACTTAACCGACTGAGCCACCCAGGTGCCCCAAAGCTTCCATTGTTTTAAGCCACCAGGTTGTGGCGTTCTGTTTCGGCAGCTCTGGGAAACTAACACAGGGCATCTTGAAATGCACAGACCTTAAACAAGGAGCATAATATAGGGTGTGGGTCTATCCTGCTCACCACAACCCACAGTCTACAGCATTATAAAACATTTAGGATTTTCAAGATAACACAGAAATATGCTCATAATCAACCATGATGCTAGCCCGAAAACTCGCTCTGAACACTTCACAGTCCCACAAAATCACTTACCTTACCACATNAAAGGCCCCCCCCCCCCCCCCACCATTAGAAAGGCTAACATGGAGTGCCACCAAACACATGGGACAATGGGAAGCAAACAAGCATCATCTATGACCGCTGGCCAGGAATTATTTACACATATGCTTATTGTTTTATACTTCTTGGTGGAAGGTAAAGTTGAGACCACTATGTCCCCCTTAAAAAGGAGTCACAAATCGCTAAGCACTGACTCTGAGTCACTGCTGAGAGAAGAAAAGGAAACTGTAGGAAAATATGCACAATGTGGTCGTATTTGTATAAAAAAGAATATATGCCCTCCCATGTTTATCCGTACGTAGGAAACAGGAGCCAAGCAAGGTACAGAACTATACATTACGTGGGACAAAAATCTACGTGACTAAACCCCATATTTGTAAACAATTTGACGCATGCCAGGGAGAACAGACAGGACTCCGGACAGCAGCCACCTCTGGGGAGTGAATGGAGGAGGTTTACTTTCATCTTATACGATGGTGAGCAAACTGCAGCCTGTGGGCCAAATCTGGCTCACAACCTGCTTTTATAAGTGAAGCTTTATTGGAACATAGTCACGTCCATCTATTTACCTGGTGCCCATGGCTGTTCTGGCCTTACACAGCAGCCTGGAGTAGTTGAGATAGAAAAGGTATGGTCCACGAAGGTGAAAATCTTTACCATCTGGTCCACTACAGAAAGGGTTTGCTGCCTTCTGCTTTCTTGCGTACAATGAGCAGAGAAGTAGTTGAAGCATGTCGCCTGGAGCGTATTGCAGGTTGGGGGAGCAGTGAACCGGTCTGACGTCTACTCTTGGCTTTCTTGCCAATGAGCTATGCCTTCTTGTGTTTCTTAGGTTTCAGCGTCCTCAACTTTAAGAAGGACCAGACTGAATCTAAGGAACTTTTCCTGCCATGATAGTTCTGTCTTGAGCAGGTATTACCTTTAACACAGAAAAGCAGTTTGAGAAGAGGTCTTTCTCATTGGTGCAAGGCCAAGTCTGGGAACCAGCCAACTGAGTTGCAGCTCGTGTTGGTGTGAGTTCAGATTAGGCAAGGCCCCAATTACCAAATGGCTCTGGTCTGGGAGTGGCGCGAGTGAACAATTAACCAGTCAGAAACTGCTTTCTAATACTCTCATTGCCCAGTAAGTTAAATTGCAAATCACTAGGGAGCATATCCAAGGCCATTATGCCCCTTGAGAAGCTGTGCTAAAAAGTCAAAGTCTCCCTGGTCTTGCTCAGGGATGGTTAAAGGGCCGGTAAGTGGCTGTGTTCTTTGTGATGGATAGAGAAACTGGATGACCCACTGGGGTTCACCCACAGATGTGGCACATGCCAGAGCTGAGCACTCAGTGGTCCTATCCCAGTGCTGGAGGGCCTTTGGAGTTCTGTCACATCCACAGATTGCATGTGGGCACCACCTTCCTGCTTATCATGCCTCCCACTGAGGAAAATGGGAACCAGCTGGGTTGGCCAAACCTGGGTGAAACCTGGTTATGCGCCAAGGAAAGCTTTGACGGGCCAGCCTGACCAGGCGGAGACGCTGAGCTCCTAGAGCTGTCATCAGGACGTGTCAGCTGTCAGACAATGAGGGACCCGCGCCTGACACGCCAGCACAGGCTGCTGTGTTCCACCCGGAGACTCACACCACAGATGTGGAAACCTGTGGGCGTGAGCACGATTCCCACCTCAGCTCTATGTGGAGACCAGAGTTTTACCCTCTTAGAATGGGCTTAGAGGATTACATTTCTATGTCAGCAAAGGGTTCTGATCTTGGCTTTCTGCTTCAGCTGCGGAGCTTCCTGGGGCCAACCCAACTCATCAAGACTGGTGTCGGGACTCGTGTCGAGGAAAACCAGACAAATGGAAACACTTGGTTATGTGACAAATACAGAAGAAATGCTGACACTTTAAAAACTTCTAGGCTTTTTCTGAGTCATTTTCACAAAAATTTCTACATATGATGTTTTTCTCAATTTAAGCTTTATGTTTTAAAGCTAAGGGAAATCAGTGTGATGTTTAGAGCTGAAGGAAGGGAAGGCGATTTCCAGGGCTTCCCAGTGGAACCCCTCAGTTAGAGTACACACGTGGCTCAATGGCAGCTGAAATTTTTACGGATCGGTTTGCTTACATTAGAAAAATCGGAGTTTAAACAACCAATTAAGTTGCCAGTTAAAAAGAAGTGACATGCGCAAGTTAGCTATCCTTAGAGATGAAGAATAAGCTCATATTTATAATATTTATATATATTACAGATATTATATATACTATTTGTAAGCTCAAACAATAAGGAAGAGAGAGAGCAGGTGAAGTCTTAGGTTTCCTTCATTTGGCAAATATGGCGGACCTGTGAGTCAGACACCTGACGAGAAGAAAAAGGACATAGACTCCGGGCCTTGAAGACAGACATCTTGGGTTCAATTTCTAACCCTGCCGGTAATCACCTGTATGCCATCAGGCAGCTGCCCTGAGCCTCAGTTTTGTCATTTGCAAACCAAAGATGAGAGTGAAACTCATAGACTACCATGCACAGAGTTGGTAAAAGGACTCCAATGAGACAGGTTTATAAAGTACAAAGGCAGTGAGTTTTATAACAGTAACGACAACCATAACCACCCTTTATCAGAAACTTCCGTCCCCAAGGAGCTCACCCTGCAGAAGGGAGACTGACCCAGAAGCAAGTGCTTACAACAGGGGAAGACTGTTAAGTTATGCACCAAGTGAGGTGGGTATCAGGGAAAGTCATCCAACACGCCACACAGGAGAGTCAGAGAGACCTCGCAAAAGTGGGACACTTCGATTTAAAGAGGAGGAGGCATCTACTAGGCGGACAGCCCTTCCTCCCACTATCCTTCCCCATTCACCCCCCCGCCCACCCATTTATTAGCACCTACCTTCTGTCAGCACCTAATGTTTTAGGTGCTGGGTAGATGGCTGCACCTGTCAGGAAGTTTACAGTCTAGCAACAGGTGACAGACAGTAGACAAGTATACAAACATAGAAAAATTTCAGATCATGGGGGGGGGGGGGAGATGCCATGAAGAAAATAAGGCAGGTCCAGGGGTAGAAGGTGACTTGGAGGTTGGCGGTGAAGGCAGCTGCAGACAGAGTAGGGGGGTCTGGGGAGGCTTCTCTAAGGAATGGCAGGCAGGGTGAATGAATAATGGGGCACCAAGAGGTGGGCGGAGGATGTCCCAGGTGGAGGGGCAGCGAGCACAGAGGTCCCTAGATGGAGACATCAAGTGCTTGGCGGACAGAGGCCAGTGGGGCTGGTATGAATGACGGGGACAGAGGTAGGTGACCAGGAGCTTAATCACAGAGGACTGGGTAAGCCGAGATAAGGTTTTTCAATAGGTTTTCATAATTCTGGGGTTAAAGTCAAAACAAAATACCCAGTCGATAACATTTTTTTTAACGCTTTCAAACTCTTTCAAAAACACAAAGGAAGCCTGGAAATCTACCCTCCCATTCCATCCCCCCCCCCCAAGTCCTTAGACCCTCAACTGTGTTATGTAAGAACCAACACCTTCTTTAATCTATTGCCAGAACCAGATACACTTTGCATCCTCAACAAGCTGCCAAAACAAAGCAGAAAGCCCGGCTTAAACTCTCTGTTAGAGGATGTTCTAAACTTTGCAAAACACATTTCTTTATCTTTCAAGTCTGTTTATTTGGACAAGGCATACGGATATAAGCGGATATAAGCACGGATGCAAGGAGCCAGCTGCAGAGAACTGAGACAAACTAACAAAATGATTATTTAGCAGGAGGAAACATAAAAGCAGTCTTAAGTGTAAGCAAACATTTCTGCTTCATCTAATGTTTACGAGCCAAACACGACCCCCAATGCAAAGCAAGGCCGAGGAGGACACAGACACATATTTGCCCAAACCGTTCTGGGCTTGGTGAACAGGAGTGGCTGGGTGTGCTTCCTTTTTCAGTGGGGCCCCCTCACCCCCAAGGCCACACCTTAAGCTTCTGGTAAGACTCATTCTTGCTCATACAGACTAATAGCAGGGGCTCCTCTTAGGAAAGTGGAGCCGGCATCAGTACACACACTACAGCATGAAGACCACCTTCCGCTGCCTTACCTTCCCCATTTCAAGCCATCTGCCTCATCTGGACACCCCGTGTCCTGACATCTGGTTCAGGAAGTGGCGGCTCTTTGAGCAGAACTGGTCTAGTTTCCTAGGAGACACAGCCCATGCTTGAAGATGTCATATTAGGATACACAGAGTAAAAGCAGGTAGATTTTTTTTTCATCTGTGATCTACAAGTTCTTTCCTTGGACTGGATAGTTTTCAACAAAGAGGCTGAGAACACCACGCCTTTGGGTCAAATCTTAGGCTTGTTTATGCTTTTAAGGCTGCAAATCCATGTGGTTGCTTTAGCAGGTGGGATTTTAAGTAACAGCAGAAGTTTAATTTCTGGGCCTCATGAAGAAAAATGTATAAAGCTCCCCCATTTCATATTCTATAATACATAGACCTGCTTTCCCTGTATTCTTAAAAGATTCCGCTGGTTGTCCCTCAAACATTAAAACCTGCTTTCATGGGGATCGGATTTGTCCTTTTGAAAAAAATACAGACAGACCATGTGAACATGGCACATGAGCTTCTCACAGACCAAGCTGCTGGGTGGTCTTTCGATCGAAATTGTTGACATTCACTCGTGTATTCATCAACTACTGAGCAACCAATAGGGGTACATACTATGTGATATCCTGGGGATAAACTGGACCTAAATTACTAACATTCTCTGTGTTCGTGGATCTCAGGTCTANNGGGTGAATTTTAATAATGAGAAAATGCTCCCAACAGTACATGTGTATGATACATTGGCACCCCTAGGTGGAGGTAAAAGGAAGGTTTTAGAGATAAAAGGAAGGTTTATTTGGAATCGCAAAGCAGAAAACACCATGGGCCAGTCCAACCATATTACCAAGAATGGACTCCAAGTAGCAGAGGAATTTCCTGATATTTTGGCCAATGCGAAGTGCTGCCCCCTACCCCAGCTGGGCTTGAGGGGAGTGCACCCCAGAGTAACTGGTCTCATCCTGTTTAGGAAGTAGCTCCAGGAAGTCAAGGTGCACAGTGCAACGTCTCATGTTCTTGGAGAAACGCCATGAATATATAACACATATAACTTGTAAGAGACTTATTTTATGAGGTTATGAATGTATACTTATGAAATTGAACATGGGTCCACCAGAAGAAGTAAAGTGGAACTATGGGAGATTTGCTGTTCTATATGTTTTATATCCATATTTGTTTACTACAACTTCATTCATTTTGAAATCTGTTAACCTTTGGTAGCCAACAAGCAGCAACCTACGCTAAAGGGATAAGAAAAATTTTTAATGAAGGGGCACCTGGGGGCTCAGTCGGTTAAGCATCTGGCTCTTGATGTCGGCTCAGGTCATGATCTCACGGTTAGTGAGTTTGAGCCCAGCATCGGGCTCTGTGCTGACAGTGTGGATCTGCTTGGGATTCTCTCTTGCTTTCTCTCTTCCCCTGCTCATGTGCGCATGCGCTCTCTCTCTCTCTCTCTCTCAAGAATAAATAAACTTAAAAAAAATTTTTTTAATGAGAAGAAAATTCCAGCCATGGACTTTACTGTTATCTTTGAGATGGGAAAAAGGCTGTGACTATTCTATTTCATTGACAAAAGAAAGCAAATTCTAGAAAACCAGAAGGCTTGAGACCCATTGGAACAGAAGGGGAAAGGAAAGAGAAACAAAAGCACTCAGCTGCAGGTTCCAAAAGAAAACCCCAAATAGGCGTGTCCAGATTTACTCAAAGCTCACATATCAAAATCCCTATATTTGTAGACTTGATAAGTTATGGGTAATTATTTGCTTTATAAAGTGGGTGATTGCATGGGATTCTTTTTCAAAAAATCGTGCATTCCTGGGATGCACTTAAGATGAGATTCACTTGAGAGAAGTCTGACTACTATGCAACCAAGGCAGTGTGTCCAACAAGGCCCATAAGGGATCACGAGGAGTGTGGCCAGGAGCAGAAGAATGTATATCCAAAACGGCGTTTAACCCCTGCTTCCCCACCCAGCCCCGGATGTGGCTTCAAACAAAAGCAGAACAAAATAAAAACCAACATGATCAGAGCAAAATATCTGTCCTGTCACCCTTCACTTGACCCAACTGCCCTCCCTCAGGGTCTGGCCTTCCTCTTCAAAGCCCTCTCTTCCTCTCTGCGGTAGTTGGCCTCAAAAGTGGTTTCTTTACAGCAGTGGTTCAACCGGCGAGTGACTTTGCCCCGTGGGGAATGCTTGGCAACGTCTAGAGACATTTTCGGTTGTCACAACTGGGGAGGAAGCCCTACGGTCAGTAATGGGTCGAGGCCAGGGATGCTGCTAACCATTACGGGACCGTCATCCACAACAAAGAATCATCCATCCAAAATGGTGCCGAGGTCAATAAACTCTGGTCTACAGGAGGCAAGATCATGATGGTCACTCTATAGAGCTGGGATGTAGGCACTGAGTAGTTCAGACTCTGCTGTCCTTTTAAATGAGCTGTTATTTAGTGGGAGGGGAAACCCTGCAGAACTCTTGTCATTCGACACGATATTCCCTGAGTCCGCTGGACAAGGCTCTGATGTAGGAGTTAGACTCACTGACACAGAAAAATGGCTAAGCACCCACTTGAAAACATTTGGTCAAAACATGCATTCAAAGAGCCACAACGAGAGGCTTGGCAAGGCTGCATACCTCGTCTTAAAAAGCCTTCTCAAAAGTAATTTATACCAATGAGCCGTGGCAAATTCACCTATTCTCTAAGTACATCGTGACTCAACAAGCCTTTTGAGCCATTATAGAATGGCAACAATTATAGTTTAGTGAGTTATTTTCGCTTACTTGTCAGAACCTGTTTGGATAATCTAAATAACTTCACATCCTCTTAACATTCCTTATGAGGTGGTCTCAGGCAAAAGAGGCTCAAATTTCTTTTCGATCCCCAATCCTGGTTAAGTGACAGATGTAGCTGCTATAGTGACCACTCTCCTGTTTGGGTGTGGCTAGACTCCCCCCACATTTTCCGAAATCATAAATCTATGTCTTTCACAGTTGAGATTTTTCTTGCCTCATTCCTTCTTTAGAGCTAGCGTAACATACATTAAAACTTTTTTCTTCCCTAAAAAATGAACTTCAGAACATGGCATAATACAGGAACACTGTTTTCATCCTAAGGGCAAGAAAGAATGTGTAGGCTGCTTCGTGCTCAAAGATGGTGGGACAGGGTCATAATCAAGCTTTTTCAACCTGCAGCCGTAACAAAATAGGAATAATCCCCAACCCTTTTTGCTTCCTCACTTTCATTCATGCGGAACTTCTTAAAGAAAAAAAAAAAAGCCCACACGTTTATAGTAACGGACAAATTTACTCAATAGTCTGTGCCACCAAATTGTCCCAACAGGACTCCACAACTCTTTCATCTCAAATACAAATTCCTCAGAACTCCACAAACCACAGACAAAACCAAAAAGAAAAAAAAAATCTGGAAACCACATTCTCCTTTCAATCGTGGGGGTAGTGGCCTGAAAAAACACAAACACTGTTAAAAGGTCAAGATTCCAGAATTCTCAAATAACCTGCCTTTCCTGCTCTTTACTCTAGCGCTGTATCAATGAAAAAAGGCTCCGTAGTTCATTTTGTATCGTAAGAAAAACAAGAAGTTTAAGTAAAATGTAGCTCAGGCCAATGCAGGTGGCTTCTGTCACCAGCAGAGCGCATCTGTGGGACCCTCAGGGTCTCTTGGTCAGCAAGGAAGCCAGGAACCTCCCGACTGCCCTGCAAAGCAAAGGACGCCTGGTGCATTGACTGCTTTACCTGATGCCAGGGTTTCTTTTCTTCTATTTCTGCTCCTTGGCTGTGCTGAGCTGGGAACGCCTCCGGGCTTCAAACTCAGAACACGGCGAGAGACTTGCAAATGCCAGACCTGGGCACCGACAGACTGGGGCTCCCTGTCCGCCTGGGTCACTTAAGTGGGCTTCTCTCTAGGGAGCTAGGCGAAGGCGACGCGCATCTCTCTGGAGACACACGCCCGAAAACAGAACCGAACGGGGCCAGCGTTCTCACGCCTCCCTCCCAGCCGCCCTTGCTAGTTACACACACACACCAGCAAACCACTACGGGCCAGTCCAAGTTCCCACGGAAAGGAGGGGGAGCTTTTCTTAGCTTGAACGCAGGTTGGGGGAAAGTACCATTCCTTCACAGTCACTGAACAATTGCCGGCACCGCAGATCTGACAGTAATTGTCCCCAAGGCAGAGGCTTGTGCTGAAACCAGCTTCGTAGGCTTTTGAAGTTTCTTTCTTGGGGTTGGGAGGATGGAAAGGTGTTCAGCTGCACCCAGCGATCAAACAGCTGGCCACCTGCTCCCTCGAGTCACTGCTTTGAGGGCCCATATTATGAAATCTGCTTTATGCAGTAAAACTGAGCGCAGCTTGATTTGGATTCCCATTAGTTATTCAGAATTTTCTTATTTTCAGATTCTTTTTTTTTTTTTTTTTTGAGGGAAGTGTGACGAAAAAACAGCTTTGCTTATCAAGCTCCCTTGATTCCTTTTTTGGGTACATTTTGCATTGTACTCTCTCTTTCTAAGGAAGACCAAAAAAAAAAAGTCAATAGATATCTTCTATGTTCCAGGTACTCTATACACATAACGTCACTGCCAACTAAACCATTCTGCAGAAATCCCAGATGAGCCAGTGACAGAAGGTGAAGCCACAGGCTGTTCATATATGTGAACAGAGAGAAGGAGCCAGAAACCTTCTACTGTGAGGACACAGCACTTTTCATGTACCCCCTTCCTCAGGATGAGGGCAGAATCTGTTACAACTCTTGTCATGTTCAATGCAACTGAAATAATTTAGGGAAATTTTTCATGGAGATTATTTGCCCATAAAACCAACCAGAAAAAGACCCCTTGGGTATGTGTGGAATCTCTCTAAGCTGGTTTGGAGGCAATTCCTAACATTGTTCAAGAATGTAAGGTTTTCAGCAACAAAACAGTGCTTCTAAAATGAAGAGGAAGCTACTGGATTGCCCACTATAATATCAGAGAGCGTTTTTTAGTGCATTTTTCTTTCAAGGAGTTGAAAGCCTCCAGGAATGTGTCTTCACGGCACCCTTGCAGGGCCAGTTTCTCCAGTGGGATCTGCCGCTGCCCTCCCACCTGCTGCCTCCTCCCTCCTCCACTCCCCGCCCCCCGCCATTACCCAGAGCAGGGCATGTTAACTTGTAGATTCCTGGGTCCCAGCCTGGGCCCCCAGAATCAGAATTTCTGGGTGAGGACTGGGCATTCTCACTTTACACCAGGAATCCAGGTGATTCTTATGCACAGTGGTTTTAGGATCCCAGCCTTAAAACCTTGGTAGTTAGGGACTACACCTCTTACTTTGTGCCCCAGAACTTCGTCCTGTGTTTGGGACATCAGCAGTCAACTGTTTGCCTGAGGAGTAAAGGAGTCCTCCTTACAAAGGCAAAGGGGAAACTCAACTGGGCTCTCAGTCATGGCCAGAAGTACTAGAACAGCAGAACGGGGATCACTGACCCCGATATTTTAGCTTTCTACTCTCCCATATTTAGAGTATTGGTCCCTCTTTCAGATTTTATTTAACTACCTCTATATCTTCTGGGATGGGAAGAGAGAAGATGGTTTGTCTTCACATTTGCCAAGCCAATTTCCAAATTAGCGAGTTTCCAAGTAAAAGGGGCCCAAGAGAATCACCATGTGGAGTCAGGAGGTTTGGGACGTCTGCCTGGTTGGACAGCCCTTGTTGAGTGATAATGACAAGGCTTTCCTGTTGACCTGCGTCTTGTCTGTACATATGGATGTGATTTGAGAAAGAAAATAAAGAATCAAGAATCAAAGGAAGGGCACAGTGATCTGTTTGAGGTGATTCCAGATTCTCTCCATGTTTCCAAGATGGCTGCAGTTTTGAGTTTTGCTGCAGGGCCATGCGATAGGTAGTTTATGAATAGTTTTCATTTGTAAGGCCACTCCAAAGTGTCCTTCTGGGGGAGGAATTATGCTACCGGTTCATTTCCGCTGGGCTGTATGGCCCCCAACCCTAACCCTCACTCTTCCGGACTCGCTGGCAAATCCTAAGCAGGTCCATCTGCTGGAATTGGCATATCATCCCTCACAAGGTGGGAAGCCGTGGGTCCAGGAAGCAAGCATGTTCAGGTGGAAACCAAAAGGGAAGGAAGCCTGTTCCCAACAGGACAGGGAGGCGGGCAGCTTTGCTGATTGGGGCCGAGGGGACCAACTGTTCCCATGTGCCCTGGAGCTTCGTGGCAAGTTTCACCTCCCGGGCTTCCTTGCAAATTTCACATCCTTACTTAGAGAAAGCTATGTCCAGTATGGAAGCTGTACCGGTCACTTCTGGATGGTCCCATTTTTCAGTGTATGCCCCCAAGTTCAATGCTCACTGCAAGAGGCTTTGTGGACAAAAGCGCTCGGACAAAATAGAGTAGAGAGAGCTTGAGGTGCCACCTTTTGTCTGAATTTGTCATGAATCCGAAAGCTAAAGAAGACGGCTTGACCCCAAAGGGGTAACGCCCTTTGCTGTAACGCCCACCAGAGACACAGCCCAGCCTCCAGGGGAAAGGGTGGAGAGAACCACTGGGCTCTCTTGCCATCCGCTATCGGCCAGGTAGGCAGATCCGAGAGGACCACGAGCATTTTCTGATAGGGATGATCCTTCCGGTGGACAGTGGGTCCAGGTGAGCCCACAAAAGCCAGTTTTCATCATAATCAAACTAAAATAATGTATTAAACCAAACAGTAAAATCAAATCATACGTTTAAACCAAAGAAATAAAGCCAGAAAAAACTGACCTAAGACTTCAGTAACAACAGCAAATGGACATGAATTTCCCACTTGCACCTGTCTGTAAGCACCCATGCCTCAAAATCCAAAGCTGACTGCTTTTCTAATAGGCGCCAGGAATTTCTTTTAAACCCAGGGCTTTTACTGTGTGTGCCTCTTACTTGGCTCTCACACTACTGTGGGTCCCCGTTTATCTTATGTGTACTAATATACCTTTCCCAACATGAAACTCTTTTTCTGCTCCACCAAGAGAAGGTCACAGAAATTACCTTGGAATTCACTGCATGTCACCTGTGTAGGGCAGGTGAGACACCTTGGAATCAATCACTTAGAAGGGGTATGATCATCCTTGAGGTTAAGAGTGGTAAAAGAAGTCTGACCTCGGCTCAGGTCATGATCTCATGGCTTGTGAGTTTGAGCCCTGCGTTGGACTCTGTGCTGACAGCTCAGAGCCTGGAACCTGCTTCTGATTCTGTGTCCGTCTCTCGCTCTGCCCCTCTCCCACTCACATTCTGTCTCTCTCTCTCTCTCTCTTAAGAATGGAAAAAAAAAAACCACATTAAAAAGCACAGTAAAAGAAGACGTGAATGGGGTGGGGGATGGGAGCAGGTGAGCAACGTCTAGTGCTCTGGGTCTGTGAGAAAGCAGACATGTGAGGTTTCTGAGGCTCAGCGAGGGTCCTGGAGAGTAGAAAGGACATCTCTGAGGGGTCATCGCTTCTGTGCCCAGAACACTGGCCAGACCAGGAGACTCATCCCCTCACTATGCTGGGCAGTAACTTATCTAGGAAAGCTGTCTCTCTTCTGTTGGAGCCTAATCATTTCTCAAGTTCAATACCACCAATGACAATCATCCTCAGACTCTNGTAGTGGGTATAGTTTTAGACTTGAACACCCCATTACTTTTAGAAACGTGCATTTCATCTGTCTGAGAACAAGTCCTAAATTTTACATTTTCTTCTGAGGTCCCCAATGTTGGGCCACCAGCATAACCTCAATACTGCTTGTCCACTTCTCTGCAAGAGTTACATTCCGCCACTTGGTTCAACTGTCACTCCCTCCCACCCCCACCCCCACACACATTTCACTGGCAATAAGCTAAACTCTCTGAAGTTATCACTGAAACACAAAACATCGTTTGAACTCAAAATACAAATTCTTTTCAAAATGTCATTTCCGGATAAGGAAGCCCTTCCATTTGTGCTGACAGGAAATGGGGTGATTTTTTCATAAATATCGAAACTTTACTGCCTGTGAACATAGTCCTCTGTTACCCTAGTAACACACTTCCTTTAGTCATTAATGTAGGAGAAAGTGGATAACTTTGGGTGAACCAGATGGATTGTCTTCAAATCATTTATTGTGTCAATGCGCTTATGTCCTGTGCCAATTCCAAATCTGTTGACGATGAAGGGGACAAAATATTAGCACCAAAGTTATTCTTTGCAAATAAGCATAAACCATATGTTGAATTTAAACTTGAGGTCGCTCTCCTGTGCCGGGAAGATTTTGTATTAACCAAGTCTTACTTTGTCATCGAGGGCACATTTCTGTGCAATGGCAGCGCATGGCCATGCAAGAGAACAAGTCTGAATGCTCAGGAAGAGGAAAGACCTCGCATACAATGGTGCAGGAAGACGGTTATTGACTCGAATCCCCAGTTTTTGCCCTTTACCCACTGTTCTTCTACATAGCAAGTGAAATTGGCAAAGGCTGGAAGGAAGGAGGAGACAGAGGGAAGGGAGGAAGCTTCCCTGACTATGCCGGCAGTTCTGCCTGCCTTCTCTTTTCCAAATCCTGCAGCCCCAAGAGGCAGTGATTAGTGTTCTCATTTCACAGAGAAGGAAACAGAGCAACAGGATTTCAGCTCCCTATCACCTTGGAGGTCTCTGCATAGACAGACAGATGTACATGTATATATGCATGTACATATATATTTAAATTGGGACATTATCTGCATACTCTAACCTTCAGCCTTTGAAAGTATATAATTCAATGGTTTGAGTCTATTCAGAGTTGCCCAACCATGAATCACCACTATCGACTTCTAGAAAGTCTTCATCAACCCCCCACAAAGAAACCCCGTACCCATTAGTGGTCATTCTATTCTACCCATTCCCCGACAACCATTAATCTACTCTGTTTCTGTGGGTTTGCCTAGTCTAGACGTTTCATATAGATGGAATCATATAAGTGAGGTTTTCTGTGCTTGGCTCCTTTCACTTGGCATCATGTTACCAAGGCTCATCCCTGTGGTAGCATGCTGTTGGCACTTTTTACCACCGAATAATATTTTGTTGTGTGGATGTACCACATTTTCCTTAATTCATGTATGAAATGAGGCCATTTCTAATAGTTTATTGTTAAGCTTAAGTTTATTGCTGAGTTTTAAATTCAGAAAGATGACTGGTTCCCTATGTCAGTCCTGCTTCATAGCATCTTCTTGTCTACCTACTGAGATCTGGAGAGTTCTAGGCTAGAGCTCTTTGAGGAACTAACCTGAGACAGCTTCATCCATCTATACTATTATGCTATACTATTCTCCACAGGCCATGCCAGGTGCCCTCGGGGAGCCTATGGGTGATTAAAGGAAACAAGACACTATGAGGTGTGACTGCACAGACGAGACACTGAGAGACATGACTGCATAGACGAGACCCTGGGAGCCATGGCTGCATAGGCGAGACACTGGGAGCTAAGACTGCCCAGAAGCACAACAGACTCCATGAGAGGGGTCACTGACTCTTAGTGACATTTCACCTTGGTGAAAAAGTAAGCCAAACAAGCAGCAAATGTTTATCATCCTGAAAATAGGTATAACATGGCAGCTAGTGAGGCAGACTTTCTCCATTTCACCAGGAATGATAAATTTTGGTCCTTCGGCATGTTATTTTTGGAAGCAAACTACTCGTGTTCTGCAATGATTATTGCCAGGTGGTTCATGAAGCAGTGTGTGAGTTCCTATCTTCTGAGAACTAATAGACCTAGCTTTTAATCACGGTCTGTTACTAATTAGCCCCCAAGTTGCTGGCGCTCAGTAGCCTCATCTATAAATGGAGGTCAGTAGTAACTGCCTTGACCACTTTACAGGTCTGTTGTGAGAATTAAGTATTTATGAGATCATTTGCAAGTGTTAAAAGTATTATGTAAGCAGTGCCTGGGGCGGCTCAGTCGGTTAGGCGTCCGACTTCGGCTCAGGTCATGGTCTCACAGTTCGTGGGTTTGAGCCCTGTGTTGGGTTCTGTGCTGACAGCTTGGAGCCTGGGGCCTGTTTCAGATTCTGTGTCTCCCTCTCTCTCTGCCCCTCCCCCACTCACATCTGTCTCTCTCTCTCTCTCAAAAAGAAAACGAACATTAAAAAATTTTTTAAAATATTATGTAAAAGCAAGATATTGTGGTGTTTCACTGCCTCTCTGGGACATGGACCATCTGAACCAGTCCTATCAAGATTCCCTGATCCTTCTGCTCTCACGAATCCTCAAAACATCTGGGTTCAGAGCTAAGTGGAAGAAAGTATGAATTCCTCGGAGCACAGTGGGAATGAAAAGGATGCGTTCAGTTTTCGGTGTGGACGTGGGTCGCCACTCTTGCTCTGCACGTATATGACATACACCAGGTAAGGAAGGGGGAGCTGGCATTTCAGCCTCTCTTTTGCAAATTACATCTCTGGTGGTGACAAACAGACCATCTGTCACGCAGGTACCACCGAATGACTGCGTTTCTTCTCACCAGATGCCAGGTTAGCCCAGAACAAGACCTACCCCCTGATTCTGGCTATCATAGCATAACGTGCTTGGAATACTTGCACCAAAAGTTAAGACGGGGCTGAGGGCCTTCAATTTATAACAGGAATTAGTTTCACAGGAACATTATAAACATTTGTCCCTGGGCTTTATGAAAAAGCAGTCAGAAAGTTAAACCAAAAAAAAAGCCACTTGTTTTTAATCCCTCAGAGAATCAAAAAAAAAGAAAAAAGGATTTGGCTGAATCACATTGTGATTCCATTTCCTCCACCGCAGGAGTTCGGCAGGAGGGGTCTAAAGCAAGTCTGAGTCCTGTCCTTTGGTCTGTCCATCCATCGTTCCCAAGCTAACAGATAAGAGAGAACAGCACCACCGAAGACATAGAAGTGGAAGGGTATTAAAGGGACAGAGGACCTCCTCAGGCTGCATGCAAGGCTCTCTCCACTTGCTCCCAGGGGGCCCAAGGAGCACTGTAAATTCCACGCCAGGTAAAGACATGTGTCACCAGCCTTTGTGGGAAGAAAGGCATCCAGGGTGGAGAATTGATTTTCCGGCTGTGTGACATGGGGGAGAAGGGAAAAGGAAAGGATATGAGACCCAGGCAAGAAAAGCAGAGCCCTGCCTTCCTCCTCTGAGTGAGAATGCAGACCACACAACTTTGCTTCGTCCCTGAGAGAAGAGCTGCAAGCGGAAGGCTCCGGGTTGGCGTGCGGTCTGGCAGGTGCCCGCTCAGGGAGGCCCCATCTGCAGAGGGAGCCAAGCTCTCTGGGGATGCAAGCATTTGCCTTGAAGGGATCAGTGGAGTTCTGGGTGAACACGGAGCCCCTGGGGGGAGGCAATCACGCAACAGCGGAGAGAGTCAAGCTCGCCCTTGGTTTGCTGATAGAACAGCCCACGTGGGACAAATCCTTTTCCTTCACCTTCAATGCTTCTGTTTCCAGGCTGACATTTACTTTTCTTTCTTTCTTGTCTTTTTTCCCAGCGCTGCCTTCATTTTCGAACGGTTTTGTTGCTGTTTTCTTGCTTTATGAAGTTGGCAGGTAACAACGTTCCCATACCCAGGAAAGGGATTTTGCTGGAATAAGAGATCTCTGAGGGCTCATTCACCAGAAATGGAAGGAAATTCATACCAAAGGGATGCCCGATGTCTCCTGACACGTGTGACCTAAGTCCGAAGTCTCGTGTGGCTTCCTGCACCATTAGTCTGCTAAAGCAGGAGCAGGGGAGAGGAGCAGTCAGGAGTGGGAAGTGAAATGAAGAGGAAGGTTGCTTCAGAGAAGAGTTTAGAGGTGCAGATGGATAGCAAGCTATTGGCAAACTTGAGTATTTCACACTAATTTGATTCCGGACTTAATTAGGAGGCAGGTTATAAACATCTTCAGAATGCTCCTGAATTTATAGGTTAATTAGCATAAGCTTTTAAAGATGTGCCATTTATAGCAAGACCTCTCAAAAAAGAGACTCTTGTTGCTGAAAACAAATTTGAAAGCCAGCTGATGATAAATAGAGCTACAATTTGAGTGTACGCTATGTGCCAGTTTCCAGGAAAATCTCTCCAGAAGAAAGAACTGCTAACTCTGACTCCTTAGGCCGGAGACATGAGAATTACAGAACTTGGGTCCTAAGGGCCAACTGGGAGTCAAGCAGTCCCAGGCTTGGATTTACATATATATTTTTAATACTTATACTGGAAACTGAGGCTCAAAGAAGTTGAGGCTTGCCTGCCAGCTGGGAGCTCCAGAGCCAGGAGCAGATCCCTGATTCCCTATCATGTGGAGCCCTTTTCACTAAAACACACGAGGGCTCTCTACCCAGCCTGTCAAGTCAACATGATTAGCAGGGTTCATGGCTATGAAAGGAATAACATAGCAAGATAGAATTTTAGAGCAGGGTGGAGTTTTGGAGGTAACATGCCACTCTCTTTACTAGTGGAATAAAGACAGCCTCAATAACCTGTCCAAAATTACTCAGAAATTAGTGACAAAGCTGAGCCTGGACCTTCTTGATCATTCCCCAGTGACCTTGCTCCTTCTCGAAGTTTCCTTGGGTGTCTGACGGCCTCTCAGGCAAAACCAACCAGAGAATAGGCTGTCGAGCACCTCTGATACTTAGTGAGAGTCCCTGGAGGACACTTGTAGAAGTTCGCAGCTTTACTGGAGTGGGCTTGAAGGGTGGCCCATAAAATGTCTGGAGCCTGTGAATGTTTGGGGAAAGGGTCCTTGGAGATGTAATAATTAAGCTAAGGATCTTGGGACGAGATCATCCTGGATTATCTGGGTGAGCCCTAAATCCAATGACAAGTGTCCTTCGAAGAGCAAAGCAGAGGGAGGGGCGATATAGAGAGAAGACACAGAGGCGAAGGTCACGTGAAGATGAGGGCAGAGATCAGGGTCACGCTGCCACGGGCCACCGCAAGCTGGAAGGGGCAAGGAAGAGCTCCCCCCGAGAGGCTCTGGAGGGGAGTGTGGCCCTGCCGGAACCTCAGTTTTGGACTTCTGGCCTCTAGAACACTGTGAGAGAAGTTTCTAAGCCATCACTGTTGGAGCAGATGCAAGAAATGAATACATTTACAATCTTTATGGATAAAATCAATCCGAAAAAAAAACATTAACAAAAAATTAAGGATCATAGACGGGCAAGCAAAATGTGGTCTATCCATATGATGGAATATCACTTAGTCATAAGGGAAGGAAATTCCGGCACTTGCTACAACATGGATGAATCTTGAGGACATTGTGCGAAATAACATAAGCCAGTCACACACACAAAACCCTGAACCCTGTAGGATTCCACCTGTATGAGGTGGCTAAAGTTGTCAAATTCATAGAGACAGAAAATAGGATGGTTGTTGTCGGGGCACGAGGGGGAAGAGGGAGCAGGGATTTAGTGTTACGCATAGTGTTTCGATTTTATAAGCTGTAAAGCATCATGGAGGTGAATGGTGGTCGTGATTGCACAAAATTATGGATACACTTAATACCACTGAAATGTACACTTAAAAATGATGAAGATGGCAAATTTCATGTTATGTTCATCGTACCACATTTTTAAAATTGAGGGGGGAAAAAACCCTAAAAGGCAAAGATCACAGCACTTACAAATTCACAATCACAATGTTGCAACCATGGGGTCTGAAAAGGAAGGCACCGGAGGAGGGCGGAGTGTTGAGACCGGTCCTGTTTGATATTGGTAACCAAGCCAAGCTGACTCAGAAGCAGCCACATGTCAGGGCACTACACAGGCAGGACATTTTTCTAGATCACACCCATCAGAGAAGGTCAGTACACCCCCTGGGCGGGTCTTGATTCTACCATGAAGCCAGTGCGAATGACTCCCAGAAGTCCCAAATCTGAAAGCACTGTGTGCAAAGCCTCCATGACTTCCACCTTCCAGAAGGACCTCGCTGAAACCCGAGGTCAATCTGGTGAGAAGCTCTCGCAGCCACAGCCAACACTCACTCCAGGGAGGAACTGGAGTAAGCAGATGTTTCTTCAAAATGATCTGTTCCTTCTTACAGCTGTTGAACTAAGTCTGAGGTCATTGACAGCCCCCTCCCCCACCCTGCCTACTGCCTCAACTCTTTTGGGGAACACAGTTGCGTATGTGGACTGAGACAGCTGTTTCGATCCACACCTTCTGTAAACATGGCCCAAATTTGGGGGCTATGCTCAGTATCTTCCCACTGCTTTTCCTACAGATGAACATCTGCGAGATGGTTCTGATATTTTATTATTACTGTTTTTGAATGCAATTTCCCAGTTGCTCCCAACTCAACAGGTTTATTTTAGTCCTGCACAGATCACACTTGGGAACTCCTAAGGAAATGCTGCGAACCCCTCCCCTAGGGCTCCAGGGAGGGACAAGGGACATGTTCAGGGGACAGGTGGGGAGCACATAACCCTGTGACATGGCCACCTGGACTTCATGCTGCACTTTGGACAGGTCACAACCATCTTCTCCAATAGCCTTCCTGCGATGCACGTCATGGAGGGTCAAAACCTCAGCACTGACCACACTTGGGCTGGAAATTAAAACCATTGTTGGAAAGGCCATGGAAACTCTTCTTGGCCCCCCAACTATGTGGGAGGGTGGGCCCTCCTCTCAGATTCCCCTCCCATTGTTTTGTGCCCCGAGTTCTACAGAAGTCTCCTAGCCGGCCTCCCCGCCTGTGGCATTTAGGACAGGCGCAATGCTGTGCATTTACCGCCTCTAACTTGTTCCAAAACATTTCACACCGCTAGTTGGGTACCAACAAGCTACCCTTCTTTCCCCCTCCCCCAGCTCCAGGCAACCACCAATCTGCTCTCGATTTCTATGGATTTATCTATTCTGAATATTTCATGTACATGGAAGCAAACTGTACGTAGCCTTTGGTGTCTGGCTTCTTCCACTTAGCATAATGCTTTCAAGGTTCATCCATGTTGTAGCAGGTATCAAAACCCCTTCCGTTTTAAGGCTGAATGTTATTCCTTATCTGTATATACTACGTGATGTTGGTCCATCATCCATGCATGGACACTGGGTTGTTTCCACCTTCTGGCTGTTGTGAACAGAGCTGCCACAGACATGGTTTTAGGAATATCTGGGGACCCCCACGCATTCCTTCTACAGCAGTGTGATCCAATCACGTTCAGCTCCGGCTACAGTCCCTCCAATGGCTCCCCAGCATTCTTAGGAAAAAGCCCAAATTCCTGACTCGGACCCTGGAAGTCCACTTGCTCTGACCCCTCCCCCACTCCTCCAGCAGCAACTCTCACACCCGCGCTCCTGCCCATCTGACTTTTTGTTTCGTCCTCGCCTCTGGACCTTTAGGGAGGCTGTTCCCCCTTCCTGGAACACCCTTCCCCTGGGTAGAAAGCAAGTGCATGTAACAGTCATTTCCTTATTGCCCAAATCCAATTAGGTCCTGGCACAGAGCCAACACCAGCCCCTCGGTGTTTCCTGGGAAGGAAGCCCCCCACCCCCACCCCTAGCCTGCTGTGGGATTAGGAAAGCTAAGCTAGACCTTGCTGTGCAATCCCACAGAGGCTGCCCAGAGTCACTGGGGGCCTCTCTGCTTTCGGTCTCTGAAACGCCCTGCTAGAAGGTTCGAATGTGGTCATGTGGCCCCGGTGCCCTGGTGCCTGCCAAGGCTGCAGGACCAGTTGGTGGCCTTCCCAGCTGCTAGGCGTCCTGACTTACCTCTGCCCAGGACACTTTCTCCACCCTGAAATGTGCGATGGCTATGAGGCAATCTTTTCTTTATCAGATCGGGTTAACACCCCACAGGCCGGTAAGAAGTGGGGCAGGGCCTCCCCCTCACCTGCGGCCCCCAATCCCCCAGCGCGGGAGAAACAGGAAGCAGGCTTTGTGGCGCGAGGCAGTCACACCTGACCCCGCCGGGCTTGGGGTCGGCCTGAGCCACAGGGCGCAGGGCGTGCTGGGTGGCACAGGATGTGGTTTTTTAAGGGCGGGAGGTGTGTGCCTTCACTTTTCACCCACCCTTTCTTTTCCCGGCTTCAATTCTGAGCCCTCGTTCCTGGAGTCCAAGCACTCTTGCACGCACACACGCACACCCCACGTACAAGCACATACGTGTGCACTCCCACACAGGCGCACACGCACGCACACACGGTCCATACGCTGACACACAGGCACACACGTGGCTCAACACGCTCTTTGTTTCCCAGTTTCTGACTTCTAAAAATAAAAATAGTCTCATACACCCCTTCCTTCTACATAGTTCCTAAGAGTCCTTTTATCACTTTTGATAAGTTGTCCATCACTCCGGTTTCCACATGAACATTTAGTAGAAACTGGCTGTAAAGACAACACATGCTAAATCTCAAAAGAGGTCAGCTACCACTACTTTCTTTCCTCCATAGGCGGAAAAAACAAACAAACAAAATGGAACGAGAGCCTCTTTTGTGGTTCTGCCGACCTCTGAGGAAAACGACGGTAGCTCTGAAGGGAGCCCGTGTGTCACTCACCTCCAGGACCTTCCCTGTGATAAACTGGTGGCAGGCTTCACATTTCACCCCAAAGAGCCCCTGGTAATCCTTTTCACAGTACGGAGCGCCGTCCCTGCAACGCAAGAGATCAGCTTCTGAGAGGAGGCCGAGGGAAGACCCCAGCCCCACGTTTCTTGGAGGCCTTTTCCACAGAAGGATGGGGGAGCGACGTGAGGCTCTCCCACCCGGCATTGCCACGCCTGGGGATCTGGTCAGACGTGATCAAAATGCATGAGACCACACGACGTGGAGAGAGGGCTGTGGCTCTCTGGGCTTCACAGAAATACCAGCCCAATGGCCACATGGTGACCGGGGCTGCCCCCTGTTGTCTCAGGCCCAACTAGCAAAACGTGGGCACCGTTCTCTTTCGCCACCAGGCCAGATGGGCTTCAGATGTGGTGTCAGTGCGCACCCCCACCACTTCCTGGAGCGCACACGCCAGAGCCCGGGACGCCATGTCCTCAGCCGTCAGGAGGCCTGAGGGGCACAGGGCCTTCATCACCCAGCCTCTTGAACCCTCCTTATTCACTTACCTCAGAGCACAGAAAAAAATACTGCTTTCTATGTGTGCCACTATGAGTGGAAAAGTTAAGAAGCACCACTGTTGACATCCCAATTACCTACTCCCGCGCTGCCTTCTGTGTTCGTTTAATAGCTGGGCATTTTTCTCTTTCTTGAAGCTTTTTCCTTCTGATACAGGTGTTTCAGCTTCTCCCAGGACTACAGAATTAGATTTCTAGGAGGAGGGGCCCACACTACTTTTTTGTTTGTTTCACTGTATTTTTTTTTTTTTTAATTTTTAAGGTTTATTTGCTTTTGAGAGAGAGCGAGAGAGAGAGACAGAGTGCGAGTAGGGGAGGGGCAGAGAGAGAAGGAGACACAGAATCCAAAGCAGGCTTTACGCTCTGAGCTTTCAGCACAGAGCCTGACGCGGGGCTTAAACTCATGGACCATGAGATCATGACCTGAGCCGAAGTTGGACGCTTAACCGACTGAGCCACCCAGGTGCCCCTGTTTCACTGTATTCTTAAATTCACTTAATTTTTTTTTTTTTGAACAGTTGATATATATTTGCCCGATTTGTTTGTTTATTGAGGAAAATAAATTTTTCCTCACTGCCACTGGACCCCCACACTCATTCGTCCCTCTTTAAACCAAAGGTAGCCACTGCAGGGGCACCTGGGTGGCTCAGTCAGTTGAGCGTCTGACTCTTAATTTCGGCTCAGGTCATGATCTCATGGTTTGTGAGACCCATCACCACGCTGATGGTGTGGAGCCTGCTTGGGATTCTTTCTCTCCCTCTCTCTGTCCCTCCCCTGCTCTCTCGCTCTCTCTCAAAATTTTAAAAACTTGAAAAAAAGGCAACCACTGTAACTAGTTTCTTCAGGCTACATTATAAAAACAAAACAAAAAAGAACTTCACTTACTCTGGTTATTATTCACACCAGCACCTGACTCTAACATGAACCAGTTCCCTGGTGGGCTGTATTATTCTTTGGCCCTAATGGACTCAGTGCTTAGACCTTGTGTGTTTTTCTTTAGGGTGGGGCGGTGGGGTGGGGGAAGGTGTCAACAAATACATTCAAGACCTAGAAGGAGGGCAAAGGTCTACTAGTTCCAAACAGGGAAAAAAAAATTAGGGAAAGTAAAATTACTAAAGAATTGGTTATAACATACAGTGTAACATTATGTCAGCTTTGTTCATTGTTAAATTCGGCAGTGATTAACACTTCTTTAAATTTATTGTGGGCAAACTATAGCAACAGCAGAATAATAAAATTCCTTTTATAAAAACTAAAACAGTAGTATCGTGAAAGATCCTATTGATTGTGGCGTGTGAATGTCTTTCATTACGACCGATGGGGTGGGCTGGGGGTTCCCCTCCCCAGAGCAGGCCCCACTGGAAGCGTCCCTCGCCCCAGCCTTACTTGCTGATGTACTCCCCGGTGAGGACCTTCCCGCAGGACTTGCACTTAAAGCACCCCAAGTGCCACTGTTTCTCCAGGGCCAGCAGCGCCTGCCCATTCTTGATGTCCCGTCCGCAGCCAGCGCAGTCTGGAAAAGAGCAGAAGCCAGCAGTGACTCCCACATTTGTTTTGCTAAGTCCACGCATGCGTGCCGGCTATGAACCCCCAGTGTGCACCCCCCACCCCCCACACTCAACAAATATTTACTGAGGCACCGCGTCATTCCACTCTCCTTCCCTGCACCAAGTCCTTGCCATGCTCGCACAGCATGGAAACTTCATGAACCTCAGTGGGTCCACGGGGATGGATGGCCTTCATCCGTTTATTCCTTGGGGATTATTTAAATACTCTCTGAGCTCCAGCCAGCCCAGAGAATATGTATTACGTTGCTTTGGCTGTGACTTTCAGGAAGCTCTCCTAGGCCTCTATTAATTGAGGGCACATGTGAGTAGCTAAATCTCTCGTGCTGGAGGCCTCACTTAATACACGTGTGATTCCTGGAAAGCCGCCCGTGGATCTCATTTTTGTAAATGGGACTCTCGACTTCCTTATCATCCTGAACCAGACTGTTGAAGATTTGTGATCATCAGTTTAACAGCTCTTAATTCCCTAGCTTTAAATTCTCCGTGGCAGGTTCCTGTGAAGAAGACAAAGGAGAAAGCGTTTCTTTGTGGGAAAGGGCGAGGGCTCTGGAAGGAGCCCGCCTGGTTCGGAACCCAGCTCAACAGTTGCTGGCTGGCCAGGCGACCAGGCCGGTTCTCCCCCTTTCTAAGCCTTGGTTTCCTCATGTGGAAGCTGGGATGCTATTCATGCCTGTCTCAAGTCTTCAATGAGGATTCAATGAAATAATAGAGTTAACACAGTGGCTGGCACATGGGAGGTGTCCCTATAAGCGCTTCCTAGTATTATAATTACCATTACTCTGATTATTAAATACTTCTTTGTTAGGGAAGTTGAGTATTTAAAAGAACCCAGAAGAATGTCGATTAATGCAACCTTTTGGAAAAGCAACATAAACATCCACAGACATTTGAAGTCAATGTAAGCTGAGCCAATGAAACCGAGCATTGCCGGGAGACTGACCATCATGTCCCCAGCGGATTGTGAGAAACACTCACGGGATAAAGCAATGCCCAGACAAGGCCACTTGGGCACACAAAACGAAACACCCCCCTCTTCCGACCACCTGTGTGACTGCTGCTCCTTTGCTAGTGACACTCCTGGCCCTACTTTAACTCTCTCCTCCTACAAAAACTTACTGAGGTGCCCAATCACTGACCTGCTTCTGCATCTTTTTTTTTATTTTAATATTTTTATTTATTTCTAGGAGAGAGAGAGAGAGACAGCGTGAGCAGGGGAGGGTCAGAGAGAGAGGGAGTCAGACTGAAACAGGCTCCAGGCTCTGAGCTGGCAGTCAGCACAGAGCCGGACGCGGGGCTCGAACCCACGAACCGTGAGATCATGACCTAAGCGAAAGTCGGATGCTTAACCGACTAAGCCACCCAGGCGCCCGACCTGCTTCTGCATCTTGTCAGTACTCAGCCCAGAACTGCTTCCTCGGCCCTGACTCCTCCTTGCTACCACCCAGCAAGAGCTCACACCCTACGACAGTGCTCCACTCCCCTTGTGTTCTCCCCTTGAAGCAGTTGACCTTTTTCCTCCTTTCTTCCTGTTCCCCCTCAGCCCCCTTCTCCCTCCCCTCCCCCTTCTTCTTCTTCCTCTTCTTCTCCCCCTCCCCCCCTTTCCTCCTCCTCCTCCTCTTTTCCTTCTTCTTTTTTTGACTACAGGTGTGTTTCTGGTGATCTTGGTCATTGGGTATTAATACACCTTTAGATCCAGAAAATTCACGTCTAATATCTTAGCCTACAAACTCACGAATGAGTGTGCATGTGTGTGTGTGTCTGGCATATGGCCGTGCACGTGTTCCCTGAAGAAAACAAATTTATCCCCTGCAGCACTTTTGTAACAACAAAACTGAAAATAGCCTATATGGACATTAATGAGGAACTGGTTAAATTAATTAGAGGATAGTCAGTAATGGAATACTACGTCCTATTAAAAAGAAAGAGGGTGGGGCGCCTGGGTGGCTTAGTCGGTTAAGCGTCCGCTTTCGCTTAGGTCATGGTCTCACAGTTTGTGGGTTTGGGCCCCGCGTCGGGCTCTGTGCTGACTGCCAGCTCAGAGCCTGGAGCCTGTTTCAGTCTGTGACTCCCTCTCTCTCTGACCCTCCCCTGCTCACGCTCTCTCTCTCTCTCTCTCTCTCTCTCTCTCTCCTAGAAATGAATAAAAAACATTAAAAAAAATTAAAAAAAAAAAAGAAAGAGGGTGATTTGTGTGCTGACATGGAAAGATGTCCAAAATAGATTAAGTTGAAAAAAGCAACCTGTGGAACAGTATACATAACATAAGCTCATTTATGAAAAATCAGCAAACAGTGTGTGTGTGTTTGTACACATGCTTCTATATGAAATAAAACATTTCTTGAAAAAAATGAGAAATTCTTAAGATAGTTCCTTCTGTGGAGGAGGACTTTTTACTTCACATCCTCTGTGTTGTCTGAATTATTATTTTTTTGTTACCGTGAGAATGCAAAAAAAAAAAAAGTTAAGCAAATAAGTATTTATAAAGTTGAAATATAACTGCTATACAAGTTCTAAATATTTCAGATTAGAATTCTGTAAGTATAGACCATTATTAGCTGAGTGTGTATAATATGATCACAAAGCAGTATTATTTTTTTTTTTTCAAAGCAGGAGTTTATAGGTTTCCCAGAAACCCACCAAAAATCTTATAAAGGGATCTCACATCTGGAAGTTTACTACAGGGATAAAAATTGAAGGCCATGATATTTGCCCATAAATACAATTTTTAAAGGTTAGGAGCAGAGGATGAATTTAAGATGAATTGACTGTTTTTAATCCAAGCTGAACTGGATTTTTCATCCTTCTGATTAGATCAAGTCCACTAGGTGGCAGTAAAGATTTAAAATACTAAGGAAGGGGCTGGTAGAGATTTTTAAGTCAGAAAATAAACTTTAGAGATGGTTTTCAATTCTACAAACTGAAGACAGTTGGGCAGGTGGAGGGGGGGTTGGTAGAGCCACATGGGGTCTCCTCTTGCACAGCGCTGAGATCTAGGGAGACAGAGGCCTGGAGTGGTAAGAGTCCAGGGTTTAGAGTTAGGAGGACTCGATGTTAACTTGGGGGAAGTGACAGTGTCTGAACACTCACTTCGTCTGTGAAATGCTGGCCCTCTTCCTAGGTTGCAATGAGGACAGATACCCTGCACTGTGACATGCTTTGCACGACACTCAGGACGCTTGGTTCATGTTAGCCTCTCAATGCGGCTCCACCTTTCTCTGGTGGGAGCAGAGCAGGGACTAGAAACCACGTTTCCGGATTCTACGTCTCACTCTCTGGACAAACACGTTAATGCCCAGAGCTCTGAAAGCAGATGAGACGCAACTCAAGAGCAACAGCGACATCTCTGATCACTCTGTGCTGAGTGAGGGCTTTGTAGACATGACACCATTTATTATTCAATCCTTTAGTCCAAGTGCCCTGCAGTCTGGAAGCCTCTGACCTCCCAGGTGGTGTCCCATACCTCTCAGATCCTCTGTGCCCTGCAGCGTCCCATGGAGGGCAGATGTTCTAGAACTGATTTTGATAATGGTTTGTAGGAAAGCACTCACGGAATGCTGAGTGCCTAGAGCCAGGCAGCTGGTAAAGCTGGGTGGGAGGGAGAGGCTGGCGATGAGCCTCCTTCGTCCCTAACCTTAAGACATAAATCAAGCAAATCAAAGACTACCTTCTAGAAAGTAGAATACTGGCTCATACCCACTGATTCAAAGGATTCTGGTATATGCCACAGAGGCTACCCACTCATTCCTCTCTGTGCAAAACCGTAAATCCTCCACATAGGCCTGATGTCACGCTGGAGAAAGTGGGGAAGATGCAGAGACAAAGAGGTTCGTGCTGCATTGTTCCCTCCTCCCATGCTCATCTCAACTAAGCTCTTTTACAAAGAACGAAATGTCCTACTCTGTATCTTCATGTTTTTCAGCTGTTGAGAAAATTGTTTCCACATCACTGAAGCAGCTGCTGATAAATATAGAAAGCTGGTGATTGGCCCTGGAATTATTGCCAAAGTCAGAAATAGGTGAATATGGAGCAGCTTCAAGGAATCCAAACCCTCTAGCAACTCGCCAATATTCCATCAAAAACAAATAATGACCAAACGTAGCAAAAGAAAAACAACAACAACCGTAAACACTCTGCCCCAAGCCTTTCCTCCTTGGCAACAAGAGCCCAGAGAAGAACAAGAACTTGGCCACTTACGTCCATGCTATTAAACTAACATCCAACGACACACCTGGTTCCATAGTTGTATCATTTTGTTCAAAGACAATAAATCTCATTGAGAAAAGGGATCCTGTCTTTTTTTTTTTTTTTTTGGCAAAGGGACATGGACACCTGGACTTCAAAAGTATGTAAGTTGGAGAAGGTGACAAATGGCTCTCAGAAAAAAAAAAAACAACACAACCAACTTGTGTTCCCAAGCTGAAAAGATGTCATCACTTGGGTAGCACTTGAAGTCCTATCAGATTGGATGCCTATGTTCTCCTTGAGAACTACTTCTGTCTTCTTAGAATTTCTCACTTGGAAAAAGTAAGGGCCAAAAAGACGTCTTAGTCTGTGAAGATGCCTCTCTGGAGATGAGGGCTGAAGACATGGAGCTCTAGGAAAGAAAACCACGTGGTAACTACATTCCCACCCTGCCTTCCGAGGCGTGCAGGCTTCAGTCACGCCCAGAACCATGAATGAAGGTGGGCATCGCCATTCATAGCAGCTACGCATCTGGGATCAGAGCTTTCAGAATACAGAATGGGGATTTTCCTAGGGTCTTGGAATTTGGGGCCCTGGTCTCAGAGCTGAAGACAGTGGTGATAAATACTGCATCTCCCAAGGAAGGGTGCCAGGAATATCCCTACAGCACTTTCCAAAGGAAGTAGGATCCACCTGAGACTACCACCCCCACTGCCCATCTACCTCTGAAATCAGAGATTTGAAAAGGCACAGAGGAGTCAGCAGGGAGCTGTCCGCACAGCAGGAGGGTGGTGGGCTTCTCTCCCCTCTGCTGTGATAGGGATCTAGAGGCGCCTGGGAGAAGTTACTAGATGTTTGCTGAGTGGGAAAGCTAAGACCCTAAAGCTGCTGTGGGTCCAAGAGAAGCTTGACGTTAGAGTTCTTGGAACAAGCTGACTTGAGTGTCCTGGACCCCGGAAGCAGTCATAAACCAAAAACCTAGAGCCTGCTGAATTTGGAAGATTTGGAAAACCGGACGCTGGTTGGAGCCCCACTGAATGGCAGGCTAAGGAGAGGCCGGAGTGGGAATGGCATGCGCTTCCACCATTTGGCTCACTGGGGATGCACCTGTGTCCTGTGGCTGGTACCTACGCCCAAGCATCTAGAATGAACCCACAGAAGAAAGTTGTCTGCTGGGGGTGGGGGCCTTCATTCGTAAGGGGCTAGAGGGCTACTAGGGAGCGGGACCTGAGTTTGTTGCAAGAGGTTAACCAGAGATCGCATGCTTTTGTTCAGGAACTCAAGATGCACCCCATAAAAAAAATGTCGCCAGCCAGTGTTAGAAGAGAGAGAAGCATGACGATGTCAGATGTCTAACGCCTTGCCCCTTCTACCTCCAAACCCCCTGCTTCTGCCTGGTCCTCAAAGGAACCACAGGAGAAGAAGGAGGTACAGAAGGAGTGAAAGAAGAGGTGATGCCCACCTTGGGGTGGATCTGAGCTGGGAAAAGGCACAGTTCTGGAATGGATGAGAGAATAGTTTTCAACAGGCCAGGACTTCTAGGAGCTGAAGGTGACCAGAAAGCTACGGGATCTGCCCAAGACATGATTAAGGGTGGGAAAGGGATCTCTGGATAATAAAAGTAACAACAGGGAAAAATAAGGCTATCCATTGCTGTGTTCAGTGTGTGCTTCGGCCTGTGAATCTGCCAGCAGTCAAGGTCTTTGGGGGCAGAGAGACCTCAAGTGGAATTCCACCTCAGACGCTAAGCCAAGGGGCCTTGAACAGGCTAGGTAACCACTGGGATTGTTTCTTCATCTGGAAAATGGGTAGGTTGGCAGCCCCCATCTTCCTGGGCCGCTATGAGGCCTGGAGAGAGTGTGGGCACACAGAAACACTCAGCGTCTGTTCTCACGGGTGAATAATCTCACAAAACCTGTGTTTCATCTTGCCCTTAACAAGCAGGCAAGGCCCACTGTCAGTCTCTGGGGGAGGCATTTTGGTTTCTCTAGGTTCATCATCATCATCATCATCATCTTTTTTTTTTTTTTAGACTCCTAAGTGAGTTTCCATCTCTTTTTATTGTGTGCATAGAATAAATATATATATAGGTCCATTCTCATCATGTTAGTTTATCCACCAATTTAATTACATTGCAACATTTTATCCACAGAGCATGGGTGTTTAGATTCTTATCCTCTGACCATTTTCTTTTATTTTCAGGATTATATTTTTCTCCTATAGNTGTTTCTCATTGCCATGTAGTATTCCATGGTATAGATAAACCACATCTTCTTGATCCATTCGTCTGTTGACATCATCATCATCATCTTAACATTACTATCATTATGGCTATTGTTCAGCTTACAACTTTTGAAAGGTCTTGTGTGTCTGTTCTCTCGACCCGCTCTCGGGGCTCATGCTCACCTGGAAGAGCAGTGATTATCTGGATTTTACGGATCACAGAGCCCTTAAGAGCAGGAGGGGCCTTCAAGACCATGTGACGCTAATGCTTCACTTCACACACAGTACACGAAAGCCCAGGGTGGGCCCTGGCTTTGCACACAGCCACACAGCTCAACAGTGTCCAATTAACTGCACAGTGGGATTCTTGTATTTGCAAATGTGAACCCAGGTCTTTACAGCTGACGGGGTTTCTCAGACCCTAGACCTCCAATCTCGGGTTTGTTTTCCTGATTATAGCCTCTTGTGCTATCAATGGGCAAAAACAGATGGAACTCGAGTACGAGGTGTTCACAGGAGGGGAAAGCCTGTGTAAGTACAGAATTGTTGTGAAAATGATGTAAATTGTAAAAGGGACCAGAGGGAGACTTTCCCCATTTAATCGATGCTTGCTGAGATCCTGTGAGGTTATAAAAAGTCCACAGAGAGAGGCGCCTGGGTGGCTCAGCCAGTGAAGCATCCGACTCTTGATTTCAGCTCAGGTCATGATCTCACGGTTCGTGAGTTCAAGCCCTGCATCGGGCTCTGTGCTGACAGTGTGGAGCCTTCTTGGGATTCTCGGTCTCCCTCTCTGCCCCTCTCCCAATTTAGCTTTGTCTCTCTCTCAAAATAAATAAGATTTAAAAATAAATAAATAAATAAATGTCCACAAGGATTTTAAGTCAGTTCCGAGTATCTCCTTACTTTACTGAAAAAAAAATTTTTAATTAAGAACAAAAAGAAATCAGGTTTCAGTATTTAAACTGCTGCCCACATAAGTTCCAGAACATTGAGGCTTTCCTTGAAATCCTTTTTTTAAAAACAATAATCAAAAAGAAACTCAATTTGCTATCACCAAAGATTAGCACAGAAATACATGGCTATACACAGGGAGGAAAAAATAAACAGAAGCAAAATCACTTCAGATTTAGATTGTTATTATTAGAAAGTAGAGTAAGACTTTGGAGACCCTATAAATTATTCAAGTGGTGTCCTTTTAATAGAATGTTAACTAGAGGCACTTTATCCCTGGGCCAGGACCCAAGAACTTCAAGACAAAACAAAACAAAAACCAAGTTTAAGTTCCAGAGTTTGCCTAACTTGAGATCCCGAATTTGATGACACCGGATCTTGTCATTCAACTGTTCCTATACAGGACGTGGGTCTCTCATTATCTGTGTGATATAACACGGTGACAGAAGAATGCTAGAGAAGCAGCTGTTCTACCCAAAAGCGACAGAAAGAAGGGACGCAACAGAAGAGTGACCTGATTCTCTTAGGTTAGCAAGCTGCCTTCCCACAAGTCTTTAACACGTGTCAGATCAGCCTCTGACACGTGGGTTCCTTCATGGATAACGGTTTGGAGGCGTGTAGTGGCTGCCCACTTTATACAGGACAGATATTTCCAGTTTGCTAGGGTTTCTATCCCTCCACAGAGTCTAAATGTCAGTTGCCACCTGTTGTCACTTTTGAACTGACGGTGACTACACCAGTGTTACTAGCCTCGTCTTTTTTTATAGGCCCTTCAGTTTGCAGTCCATGGATTACAAAAAATCAAAACAAAGCAAAAAGCCATCCAGACTCTCCTTATGTTATTTTTAAAAATAAGAGTTGCCCTAGAATTTNGAGATCATGACCTGAGCCGAAGTCGGGCGCTTAACCGACTGAGCCACCCAGGGGCCCCTTAACGTCTTTGAGATATAAAAGATTTGGGTATTTGAAAACCTCTCCTTGACCAAAAAGGGCACATCACACTGAGCAGCGATAGGAATGTAAATTGAATACATGGATATTGTTGGATGTTGATTTCCTTTTATCGTCTAGGCTGTGCCATGTGGTCACGTTCCAAACCAGACCTCTATGAGTAGACAGATACTGACTGTCCACACTCCAGTTTTAAAAAAAAGATTTAAACCAAGTCACAGGAATGAGTCCACAATGGTGTTTTATAGCATGTCATGGTGGACACCACGGGTGTGGGGTCACCCTAAGAAAGGATGGGGAGAGGCCCAAACACAAGGTGAAACTGTAAACGTGTTGGGCTAAGCACTTAGTAAGAATCAGGGCTTGTTTTTTTTTTTAAGTTTTTTAAATGTTTTTTATTTATTTCTGAGAGAAAGACAGAGACAGTGTGAACAAGGGAGGACCAGAGAGAGAGGGAGACACAGAATTGGAAGCAGACTCCAGGCTCTGAGCTGTCAGCACAGAGCCTGACGTGAAGCTCAAACCCATGAACCACAAGATCATGACCTGAGCCGAAGTCGGACGCTCAACTGACTGAGCCACCCAGGCGCCCCTTTAATTTTTTTTTAATATTTTATTTATTTTTGAGAGAGAGAGAGAGAGAGAGACAGCATGAGCAGGGGAGGGTCAGAGAGAGAGGGAGACACAGAATCTGAAACAGGCTCCAGGCTCTGAGCTAGCTGTCAGCACAGAGCCTGATGCGGGGCTTGAACCCACGAACTTTGAAATCATGACCTGAGCCAAAGTCAGACACTTAACCGACTGAGCCATCCAGGAACCCCAATAATCAGTTTTAAAAAGCATTTTCTGACTTCTGAAATTCTATGCTGCCAGTATAACCAAAAAGCAATATGAGGTCATCAGATAAATACTGGTGGGGGTGGGGGTATGTGGGAAAGTTCGTGCAGGTACAATGTACTTGCCGCTCCACGGCTAACGGCCTCTCAAGGCCATAAGGAATTTATTTCTCAAATCACTAAAAATGAATTATTTACAAAGGTTATGTGGTGCCCAAATATATCACCTTGAACCAGACTTTTCCATATCACTCGTGTCCCTGCTTAGGTCAGTTGTTCCCTTTGCTGTCTTGACGGCCACAATGGAAACATCACAAGCCAGGGCAGCCTCGGACCTGCTATTTTAAGTGAAGATTCCTGTTGTCTTTGGAAAACAATGCTGCACAACAAACAAGTCTTCGTGGGCCACAACAGCAACCATTTGTCAGTCTTCATCAGGAAAGCTGAAGGCAGGCGGGGCAGCAAGCCACTTTCCAAGTCCTACAAATCCCATCTTTCCTTCTTTTAACTGAATATCATCTATACTTAAGGGATTTTGGTTACTTGGCTCATAATCTTCATAAATACCGACCATTTACACATTGGAATCTTCCAATTCCAATCTCACAGAATTCTGTTAGGAGTTATTACGAATTCTCAAGGTCAGGAAGCCCTCTCCTCTAACTAGTACTGTGTGCGTGTGTTGCCCATATTCGTGACCAGGATCCGAATGGGAAATTCAAAGGAGCCAGACTGTTGGCCTTTCTTCTCCATTAAGTGATTATGAATTTACTAAGCAGGAACCTCGTGGCTACTGCTACCAGGCACGATGATAAACATCAAAGAAATAGAAGACGGTGTGTCATGGATATATGGTACCAACCCAGGCCTGCACCCCAAAAGCATGGAGAGTCTGAGAGTCTCTGTGAGTTGCTTTGGGATGACGGCTTTGGATGGCCCATGTACACGCCACGGCCCTCAGCACTGGACTCTATACGGGTTCCAATGGGCCTTACTTCCCACTGCGCTGCCCCTGGCCTGCTCGCCATGGCTGAGTGATGTGGGTGCCTTATGTACAGTAAGAATGCCAAGTATCTGAGACCACGCATTTATAGAACCGAGCATATACTTTGAAAATGATATTGAAAGCTGGTTAGACGTGGTTAGAACTTTGACATCCACTGCATTGTGTGAGAATTTCCTGAACAACTATTCTTCCATTCTCCAAACTACAAATAAAAATGATCACATGCTTGTACTTTCTAGCGATGGGAGGGGATTCTTTGAGGGGAGATAAAAAATATGAGCCTAAAACATTCGTACTATTTTGTCATCTACTCTAATTTTGAGGTTTAAAGTCCTGTGAAAGAGAAGTCTGTGCATATGCGTGTGCACGCACACGTGTGTACATGTGTGTTCACATGCATATCTTCGGAACTCTAAAGAATGGAGGGGGGCTACGTTCATGGGGTAAACCATCATCCTACTCAGTACAATCACAGCTTGAAAATTCTCAGCTAACAATCTCAAAAGCCCAGCTGGTGGAGGACAGGCCTGAAGGTTCACTACTCTTCGGCCCTTCCCCCACAACTGTCAGTGTCCATTTGTTTCGTGTGGTTGCTCAGCATCATTTTGGACGATGTGATCACCACAGGGATTCACGGGAGATCAAAAGTAGGAGTCTCTTTTGAGTGAAAATGCCACCAGGATGGCGAGAGGAGGTAGGGGCGTCATGGAAACAGAGCCGAACACCACCTGATCATGGGATGCTCTTGGAAAAGGTTATGGTCACATGGCAGTCTCAAGGACACTAATTTCCAACCTGCATGGGTGAAGAGTTCAGGCCATAGCTTCAGTGGAAAGGGCGTCCTTGCCAGGGGCCTCCCTCGGGAGAGAGTAAATGACTACTCACCCAGCACCCGGCTCTACGGGCACGTCTCTGGGGGCTTGTAGCAGTTCTTTCTGCTTAAGAAGTATAATCCAGACATCCTTGTAAACGTTGTGTGATCCCTGAGCCAGCTCTCCAAAGGGCAACCGATATACAGATTTGTGCAGGAAGACGGAACTGACATGTCTGAAGTTCAAAACCTGAGTCCTCCGCACTGCTGATGCTCTGCTAGACAGGGTTTAGAAATGGAGGGTCAGACTAGAAACCAGCAAGACTAAGGAGTCCTCTGCTCAAGTTACAACCAGCAATGGAGGAAGAAAATGAGTAGGAACGAAGAAGAAAGAGTGGGAGAGGGCACAAACAAGGTGCCCCAGGTGAAGGCTGCTACCTGGGACCGTTCAGCGGTGGTCATGTCTCAGCCTGCCACCCTGTGACGCATTAGTGGACGCCAGCTCAACAGTTCACAGGGGGAGATTCACTGCTTTTGATATTTGGGATAGTCCTTGGCCAACCCCTCTTAAACCTGTACTGGGACCCACATGAATTAAAAAGAGGAGCTCAAATAGTCATCCACGTACGGTCACAGCAGCACTATTCAAAACACCCAAAAGATGGCTCTGATCCAAACGCTTGTTAACAGAGGGGCAGATAAACAAATCATGGTCTAGCCACATAATGGAATATTATTCAGCCATCAAAAGGAATGGAAGTACTGATAAATGCTACAACCTGCATGAACTTTGACTACATTAAGCTAAGTGGGAGAAGACAGAAACAAAAGGCCATTTAAGTGTTTCATTTATATGAAATATTGAGAATCTGTAAATATCCAGAAACAGACAGAAGATCGGTGGTGGCCAGGGGCTGGGAGGAGGAAACAGGACCCCATCGTGGGTATGGGGTTTTCTTTCGAGGCGATGACAATGTTTCGGAACTAGATAGAGGTTGTGGTTGTACAATATTGTAAATGTACTAATGTTCACATTAAAATGGTGAGTTTTGTTATGTGAACTGCACTTCAATTAAAAATATACCAAGAAGGGTTGTTTTTTGTACTGATCTCCCTAATTTAGTTGTGAACTTTAACCTGGTGAAGAGTTTTATGATAAATCTTTAACTGGCTATGGTCATTCATCATACATGAGCTCTTGCCAAAGAGGAAATCACACTTGAGTTCCATGTCAGTGTCTCAGGTTCAATACTCAGAAAACATCAGCTCATTCACTCCCTCCCAGAGACAGGAAGAAGGAAAGAAGGGGTAGAATATCCTTTTCAGGGTTTTCATCAGGTGACCAATTACTTAATACAAATGCACTGAAGGTCACAGCAAGGGCAAAATGCACTGAGACTTTAGTCTGGATTAGTCTTTCATTTTATTTTATAAAATTCGTGTTATTTCTAAATCTACTTTGGCTTTAAATAGACAATGTATACACATGGTTGTACATTTTTTTCATATAGTAAAAATACTTTCCTTCCCTCCCTCCCTGCTGGAGACAAGTTCTAACAGCAATTTCTCAAATATCCTTCTGGGACAATCTACAGGGACATACAACTCTCGATTTTTACTGCTACTGAAAAATTAAAAATAATCTGAAGAATGACTGCTGATCCAATCATTAAAATCCTAGTTTTACCAACACATTGTTAGAAGGTGTGGATCTTATTATGTAAGAGGCGTAGCTATTGAAACAAAGCAAATAACAAAATGTCACTAACTTTCCATTTGCTAAGATGCTTTCAGTATTCACTTCCACTTTCTTCCATGTGAGTTATACCCATTCCCTAATAAGCAGAAATTTCTCCTCCTTTCTTACGACTGAGGTGGATCCAAGCTCTGGTGAAGTGAAAAGATGTGTCACTCTGGGGTCTTTATGTCTGACTCCTCATTGTTGTAGATTTCAGCTTACAAAGTCTAAATAATAACGCTCCTTTTTGCAACATACTTTGCCTCTTTGCAATGACCCTCTGGCTACTATGTACATTCCAAACGCTCTCAACACCCTTTTCCGTAGTCAACACAGCAATACTGGAACAGATACAGGATGTTAGACCAGGCCAGAACCCAACCTGTGCGACTGTCATCAACAAATGTATCTGAAGTAATCACCGCTTCTCCTTTCATTAAATGAAGGAGAAGTCATGTAAATAAGCAAATAAAGGTACTGAGTTTAAACATGCCGATAACCCTTACCACCCAACGCACTCAAGCTGTACCTATATGATTTCACAACATTACAAAAGACATCTTCATTCTTCAGCTTCACCCATTCATTCAAACAGTTGTCAGAACTCAATATTCCAGACCTGGGAGCTGAGATTCATTCTCTCAAAGGCCCTCCAGGGTTGGCATCAATTTACTCACTAAATGAATATTCATGCATTTGCTGTGTGCCCAGTGAGATTCATAAGGACCAAACAACAAAACAAAACAAAACAAAACAACAGCCCTTGTTATTAAGTAGCTCTCAGTCTGGTAGGAGAGATAAACATACGAAGAACTAGCAGGAATCTACAGTAATAACGGCCATAATAGAGACGCAAAGCATCTTGGGCCAGGAGACATGCTCACTGGCCCTGTTGCCAAGGGGCCTAAGCAAATTCAAGGCTTCCAGTCTTTTGTGTGACACTCAAAATAATAAATGGTTTTTGAAAAGAAGACAGGTGAACAAATTGCTATGGGAAGAATTTATGTAAAACTGTACACATCTAGAGCACTTAGCAAAATCCAGAAGAATGTTCACTAAAATGGTCATGGAGATGATCTCTTGGTGATGGGATTTCAGGTGATTTCCATCTCCTTCTTTGAGCTTTTCTGTAATATTTGTATTACTCTACAAGGAACACCTAAACCCCTTAAAAAAGAGAATATTGTTATTAGCCCATTTAGAGAAAGAGATGGCTTTGATTCCATCTCCAGGATGCCTATGTAGGGCTTAACATGCTAGACCTTGTGGAAGACAGAGAAAATAGGGTCCTTATGTGAGTGAGTTCATTATCTGGTGGTGGTGGTGGAGGTGGGTGGGCACACATCTAAACAACTAAAATGCAAGAGTCGTGACAACTGTATCACAGTAATGTGTTAACTATATTAATAAAGAATTTGCCTGGTGGCTGGAACATTGTTGGTACTCAAAGAAATGTCTGTTGAATGAATGAGTGACAACCTGTATCTCTGACATTTACATTCATCGTCTTTGTCCCCTGCTATTACCTCTACCCGCAATCAATGATCTCCCCAACCTCAATGGCTGATCCCATGTCACCGGTTTGGCATACCACTACCACCATTACTACACGGATCTTTCTAGAACATTGTTTTCATCCGGTCATCCTCTAGGTTAAAAGCTATTCTCAGGAGTTCCACACTGCCAGGCTTCCCAAGGCCTCATGAGACCTGGCCCTGTCACTCTATCTTTCCAGTTTCATGTCTTGGGACACAGAACAAGGCCTTACATCTGTTAGGGGTTCTCTTCCACTGTTTTTAGAAGAACTGTCTCCACATTTAGACTGTCCTCTCTTGCACTATTTCATTCAACTCTCATAATAACCCCTGGATGTAGTTATTTTCCAAGTCTTAGACGAGGGTAGTAAGGTTCTAAAATGTCATAGAACTTGTCCAAGGCTCCCTGCCTAGGCAGAAGGAGGATTAAGATTCCAACCAGTTGGGGTGCCTGAGTGGCTCCGTTGGTTAGGCTACCGACTTCAGCTCGGGTCATAATCTCGTGGTCCATGAGTTCGAGCCCCGCGTCGGGCTCTGTGCTGACAGCTCAGAGCCTGGAGCCAGCTTCGGATTCTGTGTCTCCCTCTCTCTCTCTCCCTTTCCCACTTGCACTCTGTCTGTCTGTCTCTCTCAAAAATAAATAAACATTAAAAAAAATTTGGGAGGGGGGGCCGCCTCAGTGGCTCAGTCAGTTAAGCGGCCCACTTCGGCTCAGGTCATGATCTTGCGGTTCGTGAGTTTGAGCCCTGCATCGGGCTCCGTGCTGACAGCTCAGAGCCTGGAGCCTGCTTCAGATTCTGTGTCTCCCTCTCTCTCTGCCTTCCTCTGCTCATGCTCTGTCTCTCTGTCTCTCAAAAGTAAATAAATGTTAAAAAAAAAATAAAAAATAAATTTAATAAATGTTTTTTAAAGATTCCAACCCAGGCTTTCTAAAATGTAGAGGCCATATTCTTAACCATTATGTTCTGCCTTCTTCTTTTGTTCCTTTCTGGCTCTAAATGGCTCTAAAGCTCAAGTTCTAGTCTTGTAAGTTCCATAAAGAATAATGGTGAGCATACAGATGAGCTTATTAAATGTCATGAATCTTTCAAACATGTTATTCACATGAATCGGCACAACAATCCATTGAAAAAGGAACTATTGTTTCCTGTTTTGTAGGCAAACAAAACAAATGGAGGCAGAGACTGAGCTTTCAAGGCTACACAGCCTGTGTGTGGTAGAAATGGGATTCAAACCAGCCACCACATGTTCAGAACCCATACATCCTCTCCCGCAGGAAAAAAGTATGTAAACAAGGAGGCACAGATCTGATTTTGGAGATCCTGCCCTAAAACACATCACCAAGAGTCAAACTCCAAGAATCCATGGGTTATCTGTGCGGATGTGTTCCTACCTTCACTGGTTTTTAAACTGATGCAAGGTATCCAATGAGCAGATAAAGACACATCATGAACAGCAGAGTGAAAAGCAATGTCACAAAAAGGAGTGACGGCCTCACACGAATATTCAGAAATGAATGCCAGAACAGGAAGTTACTGCCTTAGAGCTAAACCACACTTTCATATATGTACCCATTTAATTCCTACAAGGTAGGTAACTATTACCATCCCATTTTACAGACAAGGCAATGGAGGCTGGGGAGGTAAAGAGATTGCTAGCAAGAGGCAGAGCTAGGACTTGACCCAGTCAGCCAGACGGCAGCGTCGGCTCATCACTACCCCGCCTATTGCTAGGCGTCTCGGCAGACAAGTCCCACTCAACCTGCAGATGATTTTGGGGAGAGAATTTAAGATAAAATAAAAATTACCTTGCAGCTATTAAAAGCTATTGCACAGAATAGAAATGGAAAATAATGGAAAAGTTCTTCCTCGCCTTTGAAAACATGCACATGATTCTTTATCTGAAAGGATTTAAATTCAGGCCAACTAGAGCATTTGCCCCGATACCTGTAGGAATTCCTACCACAGTTGGAATCATGAGAATGCTGTGCAGAGGTGGGGAGAGAGGAAGGTGGGCTGGCCTGTATCTGTGTGTGGGTGGTCGCCTCGTCAATCCACCAAACCCGCACGCAATCAGACACTAGTCAGACACCCTTTGAAATGGAAAAGGTAATTGTAGACAGCAGCCCACTCCTGCTCAGGTGCCTGAAATAGACAGACGCCATGGAGGAAACGACAATCCAAACCCGATTCCCTACACCCTAGGATACCACACACGTACCTCCCCCTCAAATGGCTCCTTAACCCCTGTGAATCCAGTTCCTCAACTGCTGGCAAACACGTGAAGCCCGGAGAAAAATTAAGCCTTAGTGCACATGACCTTCTAGTAGGACTTAATGTCTTCTGGATGTCGCTTTTAATTTTTAAAGTGTGGATCAGCTAGACGGGGCAATTGGTTTTTAAGCAGTAAAAACAGCTTAATTAACGTTCATCACAACCCTCTGAAGAAATTTTTACTATCACTCCGTGTTATAGAAGGCTTATTGCTTATTGGATTCCAATTGCATTGGACTGGATGCAGCAAGAGTTTTAACTAATTCAGGGGCGATCATCATTAAGGGAAGTAGTTTGCTTCCATGAATAACTTCCTGATGGTTTCCATTCATCAAATCTTGCTAAAAAAGCAAGACAGCTATGGTGTGTAGAAAGGAGGCAGGACACTCAGGTAAACATGCGGACACGTCAGGCCACCGTTCGAGGTTCCATGTTAAAGTGGTGTCCATGTTGTGACATAGACATCAAGTATACAGTACGGCATCTGGAGCGGTTAAAATGCATGGACCAGTTATACAGGACCTGATCCACGGTGAGTACTCTGACAGTGTTCGATGAAAAGACAAAATACATATAAAGGTGAAAAGAATGTAAGGTGGAAGGGAGCACCATGACATCACAGGCACCCCACAGGGAGTCTTCTCTAAACCAGGGCAGTGCAGACAAGGTAGCTCCTGATTGGCTGTAGCAGAAACCACACCCCTATCCAGGAAGCTCAAGCAGAAATTGTTCTGTGTGAATCCTCATCACATCACTGACTTAGCTTCTGTTGACCACCCTTTACTTCTTCTCTTCCTCTCACACTGTCTTTCACCTCCTATTCAGTGATGATGAGAAACCAGCCACCGATCGTGAAATAAAATTGCAGTTCAGAAGAGCAAATTCGTTTCTCAAAGAACATTTCAAAGGAGAAAGAGGACCTTGGCTCTCTGATCTATTTCATTGACTCTGTGAACAGTATCAAAGAGGCATTTCACTTTTTGCTTTGATTTAGGGAGATTTTCCAGGTTTAAGATTTTTTTTAAAGTAGGCTCCACGCCCAGCACAGAGACCAGTGTGGAGCCCAACGTGGGGCTTGAACTCACAGCCCTGAGATCAAGACCTGAGCTGAGATCAAGAGTCAGACGCTCAACCCGTTGAGGCACCCAGGTGTCCCAAGTTTAAGAAATTTTTAAAATAAGAATTAAAGTCACACGAGGATAGTTTAATGTATAGGACAATTCTTAAAAGAATTACAAAGAGTAACCAAGTGTTTTCTAATTATGCTCCAGTGAATTTCAGCAACCTGCTGAAAATTCCCTTGCTCTAGTATTTGTGTGCCCGCCTGGTTTGGGTATTTTGCATATGTGTATCCATATATATGAACTCTTTTTTTAAGAGACACCCACATGCCCCATAAATGTTATTTGAGTACTGATCTAAATAGACAAGTACTTGTTGAAAATAAAACTGTTCTGACCAAGGCAGTTGCATAGAAAAGAGATTTCATCCTTTGAGGGCAAAGGAGAAAATATGATTTTGTCCAACAATTTGCACAGGAGCAACTGTTATTACATCTAGCATTAAAGATACAATGAATTTGAGTATGATACATTTTCACACTTAAAATTTTTATTTCTTTATTGTGTGCATAACATGTAAGTCATAAGATGGAAAATACAGATAAAGCCAAATCATGTTTAATAAAAATTGGAATAACCATTTTGGTAGCACGGTGATGAGGAACCCTGTTCCCCAACTGCACGGACAAAGAGGACAGGAAACCTTTAAAAATATCTACTTCCGTTTCTTTTTTTTTTCCTTAAAAATTTTTTTTTAATGTTTATGTATTATTGAGAGACATAGAGAGACAGAGCATGAGCAGGGGAGAGGCAGAGAGAGAGGGAGACACAGAATCCGAAGCAGGATGAGCTGTCAGCACAGAGCCCGATGCAGGGCTCGAACTCACAAACTTCGAGATCATGACCTTAGCCGAAGTTGGACACCTAACCGACTGAGACACCCAGGTGCCCCCTTTTTTTTTTTTTTTTAATGTTTATTTATTTTTGAAAGAGAGAGAGAGTGAGTATGGGGGGGAGGGGCAGACAGAGATGGGGGCACAGAGGATCCAAAGGGGGCTCTGTGTTGACAGCAGCAAGCCTGATGTGGGGCTCGAACCCCCAAACAGTGAGATAGTGACCTAAGCTGAAGTCGGACACTTAGCCAACTGAGCCACCCAGGTGCCCCAAATCCTTTGCTTCTTAACCAAACTGAAGAACTCCTCCAAAGTTTTTGGCTGTATACTTTCAGGCCTTCCCAGATAATGGGGTGACAAGTCCCACCCCAGATCACCTTCCCAGTGATCTGCTTGGGGCAGGGCAGGTAAGAAGAGTGAAGCACTAGAACTCCCCGAGGTGTCTAGGACTAGGGCCTGCTTTGTACTCTTATCCTATTCAGGCTGCTGTGATTTATCAACAGGGCTTACAAATTCACATGCCAAGGATCCAGTCAAGTTGAATCAGGCACCCTCATACATTTATATTCTTCTTTCCTCCCAATGGTCAAATACAATTTCTATGCATCTGCTTTGGTCAGAACATTCTCTCATTCTCTCTCTCTCTCTCTCTAAGTGTAAGGATTATTCTTTAACAAAAAGACTTGGAATCCCTGCTATAGATTGCATAGAATTCCTCCAGATGAGAAGTGGCTGATTTCATTCTTATATAGTGAGACTGGAGGGGCTTAGTGCAATGATTTATTCCAGCCCTCCCCAAGACTGGCAAAATTCACAGAAACCAAGGGAAACTTCTGGTCTACTTCCTAATGTCCCAGGAAGGAGCTGGAAGTAGAGTTTCATTGCTTGTAAGTAAGTTCACTGACTTACCCAATGGTATTTACTAGAAGAAATAGTGTGACCGACCGGTACTCTTAGGAAGTTAGCTGGGGGAAGGTTTGGGGGCAAGTTAGTTTTCTCTAGATTCCCACGGGTCACACAAGACCTCATCATGAGGAATGATGAATCCCATGCCACTTGTATATCTTGTGTCATTTCTTCAGATTCTCCTCAGGGTTTTAAGAGAGGTCTCCCCCAGTCGCCCCCTATAAACGCAGCCCTTTACCCCACTTTTTCTTCCTACTTTTATTCTCTTCATATATTAAGTATTTTTGTGTATCCATCTATGGTCTGCTTGTTCCTGCTAGCAAGTAAGCTTCCCACGGATGCGGCGTCTTTGTTCATCCCTGTATCTCCAGTGCGCACACTGTAGGTGCTCAACACACTCAATGAGTAAGTGTCAGAAACCCTCCAAGTGAATATATATTTAAGGATCACAAACATAAAGAATTAAGGGTAAGTATAAACCATCGCTGGGTACAGCTTTTTTTTAACACACAGAGCTATTGCACTCCACCATCAAATGTCCGCATAACTCATCCTCCAAGACTAAGGGAATGGGCATTTCTCGTGTCAAGTCTTATCATTCTTTTCCCTTTTTTGCTCTCAAAATGCACAGTTTGATGTCCAGTTCTACTGATGTCTTTGAAATCAGGGAAATGCTTCTTACTCGTGGGTTTTAGTGAGGGCTTCACGTTTTATAATTGCAAATGCCTCAGACGGGGGACTCTGCTTGGCTCCAGCCAGTTTCACAAAAAGGAAGGCACTTGCCTAAGCTACCTTTGGGCTATGAGGGACTCATGTCAGCGGGTGGCCGGGGCACTTACTGCTGGAGCAGGAGGCTTCTTTAGGGCTGGACGACATTGGCTGCGCACACAGCTGACAAAGGCAGTCTCTCCCATTGAACGTGACGCGGTCTCCGGGTGGAAACGGGCGCCTGGAGACAGAAAGACATCGCCCTCAAGGTTATTCCAGCAACTTAATCTCTGTCCCTACTCCTTCGGCTTGCTGCCCTCCGGTGCCAATCCATTTCTTTGAGGAGCACCAGCCACAATGTCTGAAATGCAGTCTCAACCAAGCCAGCCAGCCGGATGCAGTCCAAACAAATAAACATGCCTCGTTTTGAGAAGAAGCGAGAACGTGTCGCTTCCACCGGCCACCAGAGAGTAAGATGGAACGATTTACCTCTCTACTCATTAGTGGAGGGATGAGTCACCTACCAGGTACACACACGAAAATTTTCCATTTTCTCCTTCAAGAAGAAATATTTCAAATGCCATACATTCCTATTCAAGCTCAAGGCCCCTCCCCAGGAGAACTGGTTACAGGTCAAGCATTAACTCCTTCAGTTCCCTAGACCTGCGAGGTCACTGCCCAATTAGACTTTGTCCTAGACATCTCACTGGGTCAACTGGAGGTTTCAGTGCTGGAGACCCAGTCCCTCGTGGAGAAATACAACAGTGCTGGAAATACCTCTTTAACAACTTTTAGTGTCTAATTTAAAAAAAAAAACAAAAAACTATTAGCTTCTTTTCATAGATCACTTCCTTTTGCTTTAGACATTCATCAGTAACAGACATTTTGCAAAAATGTTGCCTCTGCGTGTATGTTACCAGTTTATTCTCCTGCCAGTTCAGCAGGCAGCTAGCGTTTCAAAAAGAAACGTCATTAACAAAGAGGCATATGACAGTTTCCACGGCTGCTTACTCGTAATTGTCAATTTGCCAATACTCTTCATTAACAGGCGTTTTCAAACGTGTGATTCCGTCAGTTTGGAAATGCAAAACTCACAAGCAAAACATCCCCACACGTGTGAGTCAGGAGCAATTACTTAAGAACAAACTCCAGCTCCTTGACAGGAATTTTACTTCCACAGCTGTGATTCCTCCTGTAAGTGGCCCTTCGGCTGCCTCACAGTGGGTAATGAACCGTAATACACACACAGGTAGTAAATTTGGACTTAAAACAACTCCACAGATGTGCTTCGTGAAGAGTTGTGAGCTCTTACATCCCCCGACCCCCTCCTTGTTTTACAAGTGCTGAGCTGAGGCAGTCTCCTCCCCTCTCATGGTGCTGTGTTACTTTCCATTGTTCAGATAAGGCCCAGAGAGGTTAAGTGACTTCCCTGGGTTGACCAGCTCAGGAGACCAGGCCACAGGCAGCTACAGGTGGCATCCAACTCAGGACTTCTCTAACTTTAACAATCAAACCTGCTCTGGTAGATGCCAGCAGGCCTATCGCTTCATTAATGAAACTGAACAAGGCTCCAGACAGCTCTGTGGCCGGGGCATCAAAAGTTAGAGGGTCGATCAAAGCAAGTGCAGTTTCTTTGCCTCCGATGAGGGTCAGGGCTAGGGGGAGGCCAGTGAGGCATCTGAGGCACAGCAATTGAGGGGGCCCTAACTCCCAGGTACAGACCCTCCGTGCATGGCCCTGAGCGTGAGCACCCCCTCAAATTGCACCCCCTAAGCCGCCTCTCTAACCTCTAAGCCAAGCTTGTATTTTTAGACTTGAATCCCACCTGGATCTGCAAGGGGACAAATCACAGTCTCGTTCTCACACGAGGTCAGGTCTTTTAAATTTTGAGTTTTATGATTTTATAAATGACCCTCGTCAATAGTTCCCCCTTCCGCCCTCTGAGTCCTCTGCCCACATGGGTTCACTTCCTTCTGTTATTTGCATAAATGTGTGTAAACAAAAAGAGAACCGCATTTGGAGTCAGGAAACCTGAGTTCAAATCTTAGCCTTGCAGTGTTAACTTGGGAATGTTCCTTAAGCTCCGAGTCTCAGAGTCACTCATAATTAGGGACACTAATTCCTGGCTGACTTCACAGAACTGCTAAGAGGGTTAGAGTAGATTCGACATGAATGCAGTCTGTCACCCAGAAAGGAGGCCTCCACTTGGGGCGGACCGTGGTCACCCCGCAGTCATAGCAACAGCAAGACAGCAGCAACGGTGAGTACCTGTTTGCTGCCTCAAAGGTCCAGAGGCGGGACGAGCACTAACAGATGTCTTTCCTTCATCACCAACTTGGGAACAATGATCTCTCAAGGCCAGGATCAGGAGGGCTCTTAGAGTGTATCTGGGCTAGGGCCTTCCAACCCGGCTGAGTAACATCATACTTGGGAACTCTCCAGAAACTACTAACTCAGCAGGAGAGTTTGGGGGTGGAAAGCTAGAAACAGATAATTTGTAAAGAGACCTTCCCCAGGGAAAAAGTCAAACGCCCATCCTGGTTTGGGGAATCTCTCACATCACAGCCTCCTATTTTACAGATGAAGCAATTGGCTTGGAAAAAGCTAACTCACATCGGTCTCAAATCAGCCCAGGAAGCTGGACTAGAAACTTGGGACTCAAACACCAGGCAAAGACTGTTAACCAGGCTGTGGGTTACAGCCTGAAAAGGGAGAGGTCAAGAGGCAGCTTTACTTTGGATTAAAGACAGAAAAACTTTTGGCTTAATAATTCAGAAGTTTTAAAAATTATGACTTAAAAAATATAATTGAGAAATGGACTAATGGCTATAAAAAGTGACAATAATTATTTCACTATGTGTATTTCATCTTGGGATACGCCTCTGAATACGAATCTTGGAATTCGTCTCTGAGTATTACCTAGTTAGTTAATTATATAAAATTAAGTTTACTTTTTAGAGTTTACATCTCTCTGGCCTAGAAACGTGAAATGCTGGAAAACAAAGCAAGTTCACGTCCTCTGAACTGTAGTTTTTAACAAAGCCACGGCGAACTGGACCATACAGCAGTCAGCACCACACCAAGAGGAATGAGACTGCCTGACTAGGATTCATCAATAAAGCAGCTGACCCTTGCTGGTGACTCTCCTCCCAGAGGAATCAAAGCCATCTTAAGTTCAATAATGGGTAGCGTTAGACACAAAACAATGATGAAACTGCATTTCCCAGCTCACGCATCCCATACTTTCCTTCTTCTCTCTGACTGATTTTAACCAAGCTGGTTTGGGCAATTAAGATTTAACCTTGCCAGATTATAGGAGCCTAGAGAACAGAGGTTGGTAAATGCGTCCCTCTGAAAGTCCAGGTTGTAAATACTTTTTTAGCCTCTGAGAATCCTATGGAGTCTGTCACAACTACCCAATTCTGACACCGGAGCTCAAACTCAGCCATAAAGAGCCATCTGTAAATCAATGGGTGTGGCTGCATCCCAATAAAACTTGATTTACAAAGACAGGTATTGGGTCTACTTTGGGCCATGGGGCAGAGTCTGCCCGGCCCTGCTACAGAGTAAATGAGACTGTTTCAAACACCCACACCCGTATGAACTTCTACTTCCAAATCAGTTTATCTTTCCAAGCACTTATGACATTTCCTCCTAATGTTTTCACGGCTCAAAAGGTTTCACGATTTAGAGTTGCTTTTGCACTTGGCTTCGAGCCACTTAAAATCAGTCATATTATTTAGTAGAGGACATCATGTGTTAAGTTTCACAACTAAATTACTTTTTTTGACTGACAAACTAATAGGAAGAATTTTTTTTAGAGGATACATCAGGAAAAGGAAGTTCAAGACAAAAGGTGTATATCCCAGGCTCGAAGAGCAGAACCCAGCACGTCTCCGTTAGGGGAAGCCACCACTTACTTGCAGATGGTACACGCAAAGCAGTTGGGATGATAGGTCTTGCCCAGGGCAGTAACCACCTCTCCTTCCACGAACTCCCCACAGCCATGGCAGCGCGTCCCATACATCCTCTGGTAGTCCAGGGTGCAGAGGTACTCGCCGTTCTTTATGAAGAAGCCCCCTTGTGCCAGGTCACAGCCGCACACTGTGGAAACAAGTTCACATTTGGTCATCGTCCGTGACGCCGCTGGGCAGCAGATGCCTTCCACTGCGTGCTGCAAACTTACTCCATGATCTCAGTGGCTTGGGGTGAGGGGAGGGGACTCGTACAAAGAGCTATTTATTGTTGGGCTCTGAGTTCTCTCTTGCCTCCCTCCCATTTCATATCCCTCCTTTTGGGAGGGACGAAATATCTCATACAAGGAAAATTCATTGGCTGGGTCTCAATGACTTTTGCGGTATGTCGAAGATTCTGAGATAATCTGCCTTTGATGGAAAGTTACCATTGGTTCATGCTGTCTCAGATAGGAACAAAGGTATCTCTGGCAGTGCGATTCAGGAAAGGTACCCACTTCTTGCCCACACAACCGGCTGGGTTGGGCCAAGACTGTTACTGGGCTGAGTAATAAATTCCCACCATACCAAAAGCAGTAGCAGAGATGTCTGAGTCCATTTTTTCACACTCCGAAAATACTTTGCCACAGCTATGAATAATTTGGACGTTTCATTTTCTCTTTGTGCAGTAAATAGGATAAGTCGATTATATATTATAGGGAGAGATAAAAATGAACAGGTGAAAGGGAAAGGAAAGGGAACATGTCCAAGATAAAACTGTCGTTCAGGACCTCAGTACATGCAGAAGGGAATGCTTTACTGCGTCCGGATTTCGGTGTCTCTTTCGCAACCATACAGCTATGGATCGTGGACACAGCTCAAAGAAGCAGGTCCACGGGTGCCAGGGGCTTGGGCGTGGCCTACGTGTTCAGACAAGACCCGAAGAGGGCACAGCCACTTGTCCAAAAATAAAGCCCAAGGCAAACCCTGAGAGTGGAGAGTTTGCACTGTCAAAGGACTGAGAAGCAGCAGCCATGGCTGGGAACCTCCAGTCACACCCTCTTGATGCCAACCTTGGTTGAGCGATTCCTACACAGTTAAGGGCCTTAGGCAGAATCCTGGATTTGTCCTGATTCTTCCTCAAGCCTCTGGAATAGGCACCCAGTGGGCAGGGAGAAGGGGTGCTCAACCACTAACTAGCTTTCCTGAGAATTCTGAACACCTCCAATGCTCCTCTAATTAGTTCCCGTGATGCCCCTGGATCAATGCCTCTGGATGATCTAGCGCTGAGCACAGTGAGGTTCTCCCGGAATACTTTGCTTACTCTCCCACCCACCCTTTGGTAGCAATCTCTCCTACTCCAAGCCATTAGAGATTTTCAAGGTGACATGGACCCTACAAAGTAGCTTTCCACTGCGGAAGCATCGGTCTTTGTTTACATCCACACTCCACAGCTACAACCTCCTTCTTTGCAATTTATAATCAGGTAACCCAAGATGATGGCCTGAGTCCATCATGCCTGATAATGACCACCCCTATAAATACGACTCTGATCACATTACCTGGAAAACCGCTCATTCACCACCTCTGTGTCCTCTAACTTGCCACTGTCCCCACTGTTCGCACACCTGCTTCTTCCTTAACTAACGGGTCCTGAGGGTCGGAGGAACTCAGGTATGGACTAACTGCACTCCGACTGCAAATTCCTTCAACAGCAACGAACGCAACCCTGGGGTGCGCAGAACGCCCCAGAGAGGTTTCTTCAATATTCTTCTACGTACATATCTTGTTTTCCCACAAGATGACAAAGTATTTTATGGTAAGAGTCCTCATCTTTACTCCTTTTGATTCTTCTTCAGGAATCTTCAACCAAGGTATCTAAGGTACGACTAGGAACACAGTGAATCCAGCACCATACTTGGCAGGCTTCCCGCAACGTCACTCCTCCGTGACATCAGCTATTTTGAAGACTCTCTTGCTCTTTCAAACATGGGTATTTCTTAAAGCCATGAGAAGTGACAAAATAATGCTTTGGACTTATGGTAACTAACTCCCTCCAATCACCTTGGGTATGTTTAAAAATTCACAGATCCTTTATAAAAAGATCTAGTGGCAATAGGGTGATCTTTATGCTAATCCAGATTGTCGAGATAGCTTCAGAGCTACTTGTTAAAGTGTTGTAGAAACTGGTTCTATTTGCTGCAGACTTTCTACTTCACATGGGCTTGTGAAACTGAGCCCTTTTTAAAAGTCCTCATCTATATAAACCTAATATAGTCTTCAAAAATGACTTTGTAGCTTCTGTTGGGAGTTGCCAAACTACAAGTGAACTCTGCACCCCTTTGAGATTTGATGTGGCCTAGTCCTCAAATTCAAAGCAGTGGCCCAAATTGGCTTATCAAACCATGCCATTAGTTTTGGTGGTTTATACACAGGGAAGCCAGTGTTTGAAGAAAGACCCACAGGCAGGGGTCATCAAAGGTCTTTACTTGCTATTCCTCCTTTGACACAGCTTCTCAGTCTCCTTAGCCAGACCCTTAAATGCAGGTAACTGCCTGGAATGCTACCTCCTTCCTCTAGAAGAAGGCCACCCTGGGAACAGATCTCATCTACTCTCATAGGTTTCAACTATGGCTTTGTGCAAAGGATCAGTGTCTGAATCTGTGATGTCTTCCCTAAGCCTTTAGACCCTTATTTTTCGCTGCCCAGTGGGCATGGACAGCATGCCTCTCTCAAGCCTGGTATTTTAAAAAACAAACTCTGTGGGGCGCCCGTGTAGCTCAGTTGGTTAAGCATCTAGCTTTGACTCAGGTCATGATACCACACTTCATGAGTTCAAGCCCCGTGTCAGACTCTGTGCTGACAGCTCAGAGCCTAGAGCCTGCTTCAGATTCCGTGTCTCCCTCTCTCTCTGTGCCTCCCCCACTCAGGTCTGTCTCTCTCTGTCTCAAAAATAAACATTAAAAAAATAAAAACAAACTCTACCCTCTTGCTTCTAAGCCATCCCTCTAAAACCTTCTGTTCTTCTTCTACTCCTTCTTTCAGTAAAATGTCAGGACTATTCATTCTCCGCTCGTAAAACCAAAATTCTCAACTATCCCCGAAATCCTACCTGTTTTCCCAACAAAGTGTTCCTCTGAATCACGCCCTCCTCTGCCTTCTTGTTTTCACTACTGAGATTCTGGCCTTCACCGATTATAAACAATTTTATAGTACAGTGTACTAGCAAATGCAACAGAACACAACTGGAAACAACCTGAATGCCCATCAGTTGTGCAAGAGTTCAATAAATTGTGGCATGGCCAGTCTATGGAGCTGGTAGTAAATAGAATGGATTAGAGCAGTATCTACAGCCCAGAGGTCTGTCCTCAATGTATCCTTAAGTGAAAAGAACACATGTTACAGAATAAAGAATTTTAATAATCTAATTAAAAAAAAAAAAGGTCTATGTGTGCTTTTATCAACAAGGAGAAGTTAACACACAAACACAGGGTTACTAAGTTGGTGATCTCAGAAGGATGAAGAATTGTTAACTTTCTCTTCATATACCGATGTGTCAGCTCATCTAATTCTTTAAAATCGTGGTAAAATACACACAACACGAAACTTAACCATCTTCAGCATTTTTAAATGTCCAATCCGGTGGTGTGAAGTATTACCACTGTTCCCATTGTTGTACAATCAGCGCCGCCCTCCAACATCAGAACGTCTTCCATCTTGCACAACTGAAACTCTGTACCCGTTAAGCAGTAACTCCCTATTCCCCCTCCCCCAGCCCCTGGCAGCCACCATTCTCCTTCTTTCTCTGACCATTCTAGGAACCTCATATAAGTGCAAGCTCACTTAGATAATAAGATGTTAAGAAAAATTAGCGCAAACAAGGTAAGGGCAAGAAGCAAGTTCTTCCAGTGCCCGGCTGAGTCTTAGCAGGTCACGCAAGGATTATTTTATCACCCAGGGCACTGGCTCTGTGTTTGACAAGCTCTGTACTATTGATTAAAAGCCCAGACTTTAAAGTTAATGGAAACTTATAGATATTTGTCCAGTAGATGCAGATGATTTCTGTCCGGTGTTGTTGTCCTGCTGGACTGCTAATCAGTTGATACGTAAACCTTGACGTCTTATCCTGACATTCTTTCTTGAATGTCTTTATAGCCTGTTCCTTTGGTTCTCCTTTGACCAGCTTGACCATATGGCTGGCTCCCTCATTAACATATTAAATACATCTTTGATACACGTTCATCCTATATTTGTGTGTCATAATTAACTTTTGAAAAATTAAAAAAAAAATTTAATGTTTTATTTATTTCTTTTTGAGAGAGAGACAGCGTGAGCAGGGGAGGGTCAGAGAGAGAGGGAGACACAGAATCCAAAGACAGGATCTAGGCTCTGAGCTGTCAGCACAGAACCCAATGCAGGGCTCAAAACCCACGAACCGTGAGATCATGACCTGAGCCGATGTCGGACACTTAACTGACTGAGCCACCCAGGTGACCCAAAAATGTTTTTAAAAATTTTAAAAGGGGCACCTGGGTGGCTCAATTGGTTGAGTGTCTTGACTCTTGATTTCAGCTCAGGTCATGATCCCAGGGTCAGGGGATTGAGCCCCACATCAGGTTAAACATGGTGCCTGCTTAAGATTCTCTCTCTGCTCCTCTCCCCTGATCGTGCTCTCCCCCTCTCTCTAAAATAATAATTACAAAATTAAACTAAAAAAGGAAAGAAAGTAACACTTTGACAAAGGGGTTCCTCTCTTTAGCCAAAAATATCCAGTGCTCTCTTCGGCAGCACGTATACTAACCAAAAATATCCAAAGCTTTAAGAAACCTTTGGTCTGTTTCATATTAACAGCTTAGCAAATACTTCTAACCGATGGCACAAAGCAAAACTTTCATACAGAAATGATCACAAAATCTCCATTAGGAAGGTCAAACTTCCGTAGGATATATTTAGATTTTTAACTTTGGGTGTCCCATTTGTCTTTGTTCTAGTTGATAGTTAACATACGCTCAGGGAAATGCACAGATTCGTTTCATTAAAAAAGAAAGAGCTGCCAGCGAAAGAGATTAATTGCTTTCTTCTCAATGATCAATTATTTATAATACGCCCCACTCAGGGCCCCACTGAACCCTGCCTACTTCGCCATCACATGGCACGGCCACCGTCAGCCACACGCCTTGCTGACTGAACGCTCTTGAATTCATTGTCTGCAAACTACTGAACACCATTAACTGGGCAAGAATACGTATGCCCAAGCAATTTTATATAAAAGCTGTTAAATTAGTAACAGGCATGTTTTAAGCTCTTAAATCTTAAAAAAAAAAAATTAACAGGAGCTGCCTGGGTTGTAAAAATACCACGGACTAGGAGGGGAACAAAGTACGGAGATGTCAAATAAGGGCGAAAACAGAACGGTATTTTAGTGGCATGAACGGGGCTGTGGTAGCAACGATTTCAACTTTCTAAAAATGGCAGTTAACCTTTTATGTTACAACAAATTCATTGCAGTGACATTCCATCTGCCTGTCACCTAGTTCGCATTGCCCAAAACTTAGGAGAACAGGTAACACTTAAAACTCGACCCAAAGGTGGGCTTGGGGATAAAATGCAAACTTTTTCTTCTTTTATATCAGTAGACTGAACATCTCTGCTGGGCTACGGCTCACATTGGTGCTTTAATCCGCTCACACCAGCAAGAGAGGGAGAGACGTTAAGCGCATGGGACCAATGATTTCAATGTGGTAACACAAGAATTTTAATTGGGGGCCAGGAGCCTCAGGGGGTGGGGTCCTTTCTTCTCTTTTTTAGGGCAGGCATGGGGTTTTTGGTCTGGCGCTATGCCAGCTGGTCAGGCCATCGCAGATTAAGAGGAACCCTTCTGACCTTGCCAGCATGGCTGCTGGGTCATGGCTGTGGCTGGTGATGAAGGCCATGTACTCCAGAAGTAAGTGCTACTTTACCATTAGCCTCCTCAAAACCCTGCCCTACCCCACCTGGGCCAGCACCACCCCTGCCTTCTCCTAGGGCACCACGCGCTGAGCTGGGGGTGGGATGAACATGGAGTATGGAACTCCCAAGCACTTCATGGTGAATTAGTAGGGTGAATACCAAATAACTTTTCTCTGCCTCCATCCTCTACTCCAACTCCATTTTAAAAGAATCTTATTTCATCCATGATGTTATTCTATTCCTTCCCATTTCCTCAAATCCTTTCTTCATTGAAAATATAAAGGTAGACTTTAACATAGGGTCTTCCCAAACCACAAAAATTCCATTACAGTGTGAGGTCTCGCTGAATCTGCTGTTGCTCTGAAACTGAGAGCAACGTGTTTGAAGGTACCATACCCTGAAGCTCAAAAGTACTATACGCTGTAGCCTAGAGCTCAAAATAGCAGAACAGAGACTCAAACAATAACGTGAGGGGGCAGATTCTCACCAGAAATAACTATTTGCTAATGCACCATCCTGGAAGCAAATACTAAGCCTCAAAAAACATATTTAAATAGTTTTTTTTACATTAACTTCTAAATAATCATTTGTGTGTGAGTGTGTGTGTGTGTGTGTGTGTGCGTGTGTGTGTGAGAGAGAGAGAGAGAGAGAGCGAGCAAGCTAGAGTGCAAGCAGGGGTGGGGCAGAGGGCAAGGGAGAGAGTCTTAGGCTCCATGCTCAGTGCAGAGTCCGACGTGGGGCTTGATCCCACAACCCTGGGATCATGACCTGAGCCGAAATCAAGAGTCGGATGCTCAACCATCCAAGTCACCTAGGTGCCCCTGCATCATTTCTGAGAAAGAAGATAGAGGTCAATCCCAATGGCAGAATGAGCCCCCAAAGCAAGGCACTTGAGGGCTTATATTTACATCAGAGTTTATATTTATAATAATATGCCAAAAGCTTTAGACGGAAAGAAATGACTTTGGAACCTCTTTTATTAATAAAATCTTTGATCATATATTAAGTTTGTTTTTTTAACATTTGTGGAATTCGATGTGCAAACAATATTAATTGTAAGAAGCTCAAATAACAAAGATATTATTCCGATTCATATTTCTCGCTCAGTGTCTACCAAATGTTCATCTCATCTCTTAACACCAGTGCTTTCCTCCAAACTGAGCCTCCCACAGCCCTTCAGGACAGACACCTCCTGTCACCTCCGGCCAACCCCATCCTGCTTCCCTGGCCCCACTCGGGCTCAACCTCCGTGTGAAGCCACAGCCTCCTCAATTCCCTGCAGCTTTGCTTCCTCGGGGCTCAGAACTTGGGCAAGCAAAGTCATTTCAGCCTCACTTTGAACCAACCCTGTCTCTACTTCTGGGTTTGTTTTTTTTTTGTTTTTTACATTTTATTTTGAGAGACAGCGTGAGCAGGGGAGGGCCAGAAAGAGATGGAGACACAGAATCAAAAGCAGAGTCCAGGCTCTGAGCGGTCAGCACAGAGCCCAGTGTGGGGCTTGAACTCACGAACTGCGAGATCATGACCTGAGCCGAAGTCACACACTTAACCAACTGAGCCGCTGAGGCGCCCCAGTACCGCATCTCTACTTCTGAAAGCACCTATCTGGCATCAAGATAGTGGTGCCAAGACAGTGACCCCACCTTCTCCAACTTCTCAATCCTTTTAAGACTCTGAACTTTCTTAGCAACTAAAATTAACTGCAATCCAACAATCAAGAGAACTTCCAATGCACATGTGCTATGTAAAGGACTAGACCCTGCCCTACTTTGTGTTTAGCAGTAAGCAGGAAGGACCCGATTACAGAGAATAAGACTATGACTGGTTAAGAACTCCACCATCTCAGAGGAGTGAGAATGAACTGGAGTGGCTTCACAGGTTAGCAATAAGAATAACGAAAGTGCTGGGAGAGAACACTTAAGAAAAAAACAAAGTAGATGAAATTGGGATCAGACTAAAGAAAAGGAGGTAATAATGGTCTGTAAGTGTACAGTGAGTTATTTTAAGGAAATCAATAATCAGCTCTTTTCCAGCTAAGGAGGACAAATCGGGAGGAAATTTGTTTTATATGCACCAAGAGATGGAGGTGAGATAAACTCACAGCTGTAGCCACAGACACGATTATGGCTACAGTGCAGCCTGTATTGTTTCCACGGGTGGGAAATTTTTATGATAGAATAAATGGACTTTCTATCCAGGATAGCAAGTGCACTTATTCTTTTGGATATGGACAATGTGATAATATTACTTTCTCGGCCTTTTTCCTAGGTCAAATCACGGGGATTACATTGCAATGGAAAGAAAATCAAATTCATAATTTTACCACTTTCTGAAGTTCCATTTCATTTTGGAAATGAGATATAAAGAGTTAGTTCGTACAGCATATAAATTAGATGATATCATTTTCCTTTTGAAAAACTAAATACAGAGAATCCTGAATCTGTCTATTCAACTCCCCACCTTATAATTTTCATCCATTCTTACTCCATCAAGATCCTTGCATTTTATAAACGCACATATTCTATGTGGAATGATCCTGACCTGGTAAACATCTCTAAACCCTATGATGGCAAATATGGAAGGTGCTATTAGAGATGGGATGCTTATCCCAAGCCCCTTTACAAAACCTAGTCTTTAAAGAGTAATTCCTGAAAAATTTATTTCAATTCACTGACATTAGTAAGAGTTGTAGCCTGAATTTTCTAATAGTTTTACATAAACCTTTTAAAAATAGTTTGATGTTGGGGCGCCTGGGTGGCTCAATCGGTTAAATGTCTGACTCTTGACTTATGGTCAAGTCTTGATCTCAAGGTTCATGAGATAGAGCCCTGAGTCGGACTTTGAGCTAACATAATCAATTGGGATTATCTCTCTCCTTCTCTCTCTGCCCTTCCCCCTGCTCACGCTCTCTCTCTCTCTCTCAATAAACAAACAAAAATAAGTTTGATGTTTACAGGCTCTCTTGATGAATTCAACATTACAGAGGCCAAAGAGTTTTTTAAAGCCATCAAAAGGTGGCATTTTCTATATCCTCTAACATACAGTCGAGATTCATATTGCTAAGTGGCAAGTCTCTATTAAAACATAATCCAGGGGCACCTGGGTGGCTCAGTTGGTTAAGCATCCAACTTTGGCTCAGGTCATGATCTCCCGGTACATGGGTTCGAGTCCCGCACTGGGCTGTGCTGGCAGCTCAGAGCCTGGAGGCTGCTTCAGATTCTGTGTCTCCCTCTCTCTCTGTGCCTCTCCTGTTTGCTCTCTTTCTCTCTCAAAAATAAATAAATAAGCATGAATACATTTAAAAAAATATATAATCCAGTATGACAATTTCTGCCAATGCTACCTTTAGGGAAGGGTTTATGTGATCAGATTTTCAAAATTTTCCACAGACACCCAATGTTCAGAAGTCTTTTTAAACCTATGTGGCTATAAATAACACATTAACAGTAATTCCATTTTTGAAAAGGAATAGCTACTATAATTAATGTTTAAAAATGCCATCTTTCCAAGGACAATGGGAAAATCATGGTTCCATTCGTTTTTGTAGGAAGTTGTTTGCCTGAATGAAGGCCAATGTCAACTATACCTGCATCCTCATCTTCACCATCCGCTGCCTTGAAGAATGCAGCCCCTACCCCTGACCAAAACTAGCATGCACCCCATTTCTGGTCCTGGGAAGGTTATTAAGTTTGCTGCAGGATCCGTGCTTTATTAAATGCTGTTTCCTCCCTGGCAACATCCTCAGACCACTGAGCTCTGGGTGCCCTCTGTAGCCTCTGACTCAGCGCGCCTGGACCCCAGATCGCTTGCCTGCACCTGTCTGCTGCCAGTGACGGTTCCCCTAGTAAGCACATTGCTTGCCACCAGCTCACACGTTCTTCAGAGGTAAATATCATGTCATATACACCTCTCAGCCCTCTACACGCTAAATGGATGGGTGATAGACGATCTACAAACGTTTCACATGGTAAAGATATGAAAGGCTCAAGCACTAATATTCCTAGGTTGGTTTACACAAAAATCAAGTGATTTTTAGTACGAAAAGAATACAAATCTATTCTTTGGAATAATGAAGTACATTTAGTTGACTTTTAATACTAGGAGGAATTAGGTGGTGGTTGTATTTTTTATCCATTATCTGTTGGTTCAAATTTCTCTTTTTAGAGATGGGGGTGGGGTGTGGGACTCTCTCCTGACCACCTGCTCCTCCCCCCACCACAAACACACCAAGATTCCCCTGCCGCAGGCTCACATCTTTGTTCATGCAGCTCTTTTTATTTTCCCTTTATTGCACTGATCACAGCCAGTAAGTCATATTTGTACGATTATTTGAATGCCTCATTAATGTCCTATCTTCGTCCATTCAGGCTGCTATTGCAAAATACTGCCGACCAGGTATCTTATAAACAACAGTTTTGCAGGCTGGGAAGTCCAAGGAATCAGACAAATAGGTGAGGCCTGAGCACGGGGTGCTCTGGGGTTCAGTGTCAGGAGATGAAACTAAGAGCAGTGTAACAGGTTCAATGCTTGCTTTAAAAATGCCTGAGGAGGGGCACCTCGGGGCACCTCGGGGGCTCAGTCATTTGAGCCGACTCTTGATTTTGGCTCAGGTCACGATCTCATGGTTTGTGAGCTGGAGCTCTGCATCAGGCTCTGTGCTGTCAGTATGGAGCCTGCTTAGGATTCTCTCTTTCTCTGCCCCTCCCCTGCTCTCTCCCTCTCTCTCTCTCAAAATAAATAAACATTCTAAAAAATGCCTAAGCAAAGTCTCAGTTTTCCTTCCTCTTCTATAAGTATAGACACTCCCATAACCTTTGTTGTTCAAATCATTTTCTTAGAAAAGGTGTACTTCCTCAGTCAAGGTGGGTCAACTTCAGCCTACCCTTTCTCAAGAAATAAGTTTTCGAAGGGCGCCTTTCATGGTGGCTCAGTCTGTTAGGCATCTGACTTCGGCTCAGGTCATAATCTCGTGTTTTGTGAGTTCGTGCCTCGTGGCGGGCTCTGTGCTGACAGCTTAGAGCCTGGGGCCTGCTTCAGTTTCTAGGTCTCCCTCTCTCTCTCTCTGCCCTACCCCACATTCTGTCCCTCTCTCTCTAACTTTCAAAAAGAAATTAAAACAGTAAAAAATTTAAAAAAAGAAAGAAAGAAGTTTTCAAGGACATGAACTGAGAGTTGTCAAGAACCGTAAAGAACCTGAGGTTTGACTTAGATGCGAACAAGTGAGCCTCCCCCTGGTTTTACGTGTGCTGACAGAAGACATAACCCCGGGGTCAGAAGTGAAAAACTTCAATACTGACAGAGGCAATGTGAGCTCTGTTTCCATTACTGGTCTTCCAAGCCCCAGAAGTCCCCAGAAGGAAGAGAAGTAGGTGCGTGTGCGATGAGTGTGTGTCACAGCTAAAGAAGCCTGCGCTTAGGAAACCCCTAATGAGCTGCAAGCAAACCTCTCCAACCTTTGCTCGATTATTCTAGACAGCAAACAAACCTACCCTCTGCTCCAGGTGGAGACACTATCTCTGTCTTCCAAGGCTTGGCTGTACAAACATCGTTGAAAAGAAAATTCAGAACAAACGGCTACTAGTGCCCCTGTTAACAATTCTGACTCTTACTGGGAGATAAGTATCCAGGGGGCTCTTGTGAGCAGGGGCGCTAGTAGTCATTTTTCTGAATTTTCTTTTCAAGGATGTTTGTACAGCGGACGAATGGATCAAGAAGATGTGGTTTATCTATATGATGGAATACTACATGGCAATGAGAAAGAATGAAATCTGGCCACGTGTAGCAACATGGATGGACCTTGAGGGTGTTATGCTGAGCGAAATAAGTCAGGCAGAGAAGGACAAATACCATATGTTTGCACGTATAGGAGGATTAGGAGGAACTTAACGGAGGACCGTGGGGGAGAAGAAGGGGGGAAATGGTGGGGGAAAGGGAGAGAGGCAAACCATGAGACACTCTTGAATGCTGAGAAACAAACTGAGGACTGATGGATGTGGGGGGAGGGGGAAGATGGGCATGGAGGAGGGCACTTGTGGGGATGGGCACTGGGTGTTATATGGGAACCAACTTGACAATAAACTATTTAAAAGAAAGAAGAAGAATTGTTAAGCAGTGTATTTTGGAGAATTTATGAGCTCTTATTCTGTTCCAGCTTGGAATTCAAAGCCTCGACTATTTAAAAACCTAAATTGTATTTACTTCACAGATAACACTTTAAGATAGTACAAAATTCAAAAGGCTTGTCCTTTATAAACAAAAGAAAGCATACAAGTGGTTTCTCATTTGCTGTGAGGAGGGACCATATTTGTAAAAGAATTGTTTTCCTTGCGTGCTGGTTAATTCTGCCTTTTAATCACTTTCTGAATGACTAATAGTCTCTAAATAGGTATTAAAAGCCCAAGCTCAGCTCTTAGGGGATATAAGAAACTGCTTCCATTTTACTTACTGGGATTTCATCCGTTTTCTACTTGAGCCTGAAAATAACCCATATCCCGTCTGCCGAGGCAAACCCAGAGGGGAAAGCACCGGATCTAAAGCAGTATAAGAAACTAAGCAGCAGCAACATCCTTACCAACAGCTGTCTGACTGTAGCCTTCCGTACTGTCTCTTAGCTGTCCCAGCTGCCGGGCAGACACACGGCTCTGGCATCAATGACAGAAAGCTGTACTCACACCCCTTCTTTTTAAATTTAATTTAATTTTATTATTTATTAATTAATTAGTTAATTTAAATTTATATCCAAGTTAGTCAGCATATAGTGCAATAATGATTTCAGGAGTAGAATCCAGTGATTCATCCTCGACATACAACACCCAGTGCTCATCCCAACAAGTGCCCTCCATCGTGCCCCTCGTCCACTCAGCCATCCCCCCACCCACAAGCCCTCCAGCAACCCTTACTTCGTTCTCTGTATTTCAGAGACCTTTACGTTTGTTCCCCCTCCCTGTTTTCATATTATTTTTGCTTTCCTTCCCCTGTGTTCATCTGTTTTGTATCTTAAGTCCCACATAAGTGAAGTCATATGATATTTGTCTTTCTCTGGCTAATTTCTCTTGGCATAATAATACCCTCTAGTTCCTTCCATGGTATTGCAAATGGCAAGATTTCATTCTCTGTGATTGCCAGGTAATACTCNCAGTGATTCATCCTCGACATACAACACCCAGTGCTCATCCCAACAAGTGCCCTCCATCGTGCCCCTCGTCCACTCAGCCATCCCCCTACCCACAAGCAAGCCCTCCAGCAACCCTTACTTCGTTCTCTGTATTTCAGAGACCTTTACGTTTGTTCCCCCTCCCTGTTTTCATATTATTTTTGCTTTCCTTCCCCTGTGTTCATCTGTTTTGTATCTTAAGTCCCACATAAGTGAAGTCATATGATATTTGTCTTTCTCTGGCTAATTTCTCTTGGCATAATAATACCCTCTAGTTCCTTCCATGGTATTGCAAATGGCAAGATTTCATTCTCTGTGATTGCCAGGTAATACTCCATTGTGTATATATATACACATATATATATGTATACACACACACACATATATACACACACATAAACATACAACATCTTTATCCATTCATCCATCCATCCAANAGTCCCACATAAGTGAAGTCATATGATATTTGTCTTTCTCTGGCTAATTTCTCTTGGCATAATAATACCCTCTAGTTCCTTCCATGGTATTGCAAATGGCAAGATTTCATTCTCTGTGATTGCCAGGTAATACTCCATTGTGTATATATATACACATATATATATGTATACACACACACATATATACACACACATATACATACAACATCTTTATCCATTCATCCATCCATCCAGTGGACATTTCGGCTCTTTCCATACTTTGGCTTTTGTTGATAGTGCTGCTATAAACATTATACCCCTTCTTTTTGGAAGATGATGTTACTGCCTAATAACTAGGTGAGGACAGTTATCACCTTTAGCACGTGCTAAATCTTGTTGACTAGCGATGCCATTAGAAACACTTACGAATACTCAAGTTCCAAAGAAATATATGGTTATTATTCTTTCGTTCATTCACTTGGCCATCCATTCACCTCTCTGAGCATCCACCATGTTGGGCATTCTGCTAGGCTCCGGGTACACAGCAGTGAACAAAATAGACCAAAATCTCTACCCTCAAGGAGCTTACTCTCTAGTAGAGGGTGAAGATAAATGAGTAAGATATGTTACATAATGATAAATGTTAAGGAAATAAAAAGATAAAGTAGGGAGAAATGTGATATAGGGAATAGTTAAAAATCTTACACAGGACAGTCTAGGAAAGGTGCACTGAATACAAAATATTTGCCCAACAGCCCCTCTTGATCTTCTGGTCCCCAATCTTTTCTAAATGCTCTAGAACTTTGAGGCAGAAAAATGAATTTAGGGCATTACTTTAAACAAATGCTTGAGATAAATAATAAAAATTATAACAATGTAATATATCAATGATAAACTATATATAATTACAATTAAATACTGAATATATAATTGATTAAATATTAACTATATAATATTTAAATGAATTTCTTATTCTCTCATTGAGCATTATTACAACTTATATGATGAAGACAATGCGGTAATTTAAAAAATGATTGTGCCACTGGAACAATATCAGAAGGAGCAGAGAGCATTAAGGAAAAAAAATTCTAATTTGGTGAGATGATTGTCACTAATTGGAGAAGAGGAGAAACAAAGCTGCTGAATACTGAAGACAGAGCACAGTGCCATCCAGAACCCTGCAGTCATATTTTACTCCCATTGGGTCATTACAGAGAATAACAGAAGTTGTCGGGATCTCCTTTTCTTTTAATTATGGAAACTATCTGTTAATTGAAATACTTCCCTCGTCTCATTAGCAGGTGGGTATGTTTCCCAAGATTACAAATGGAAACTGGGTTCTACTTTGGACGCTGGCATTGGTTATTGCTCACTTCCTCCCTTTTGCCCTTTCCGAGGGCAATGCCATTCACAATCATCTAGCTTCAGCCACTCTCTAGGTGCCAAAATACTTTCAGATCTTTCTTCCTAAGGAGCCTGGCTGGCTGGGTCAGTAGAGCATGTGACTCTTGATCTCAGGGTCATGAGTTTGAGCCCCATGTTGGGGGCAGAGTTTACTTTTTATATATATAAAGAAGAACCTTTTCTTTCTTTCTGTTTTTCAAGTTTATTTATTTATTTTGGGAAGGGGAGGGGCAGAGAGAGAGGGAGAGGCAGAGAGAGAATCCCAAGCAGGCTCCACACTGTCAGCACAGAGCCATATGCAGGGTTCGGACTCAAGAACTGTGAGATCATGACCTGAGAAGAAGCCAAGAGTCAGATGCTAAACCAACTGAGCCACCTAGGCACCCTGGGGGTAGAGTTTACTTAATAAAAGAATTAAAAAACAAAACAAAACAAAACAAAACCTTCCTCCTAACACAAACCAGTATCTACCTGAGTGCCTAACCTACTAGACTCTGAATGCACCAAGTGTCCTCAGCCTCAACGTATCCCAAGCTGAACTCTCTGCCTTGAACTACCCCATCCCATGCTCCTGTACTTCCTCAGGGGGCAGCAGCCATCTGTCCACACAGGCAGTCCAACCGGAACCCTGGATCCTTCTTCATTCCTCACATACGGTCACCAAATCCTATCAACCTTAACTTTAAATGTTTCCTAAATCTGCCCTCTATTTTCCTGCTGCTACCCTACACTACTTCCACATCAACTACCATTCTCTCTCCCCTGAGTCTCTGCTTCCAGTCTGCATCCTATATACTTCTCCGTCTCAACACTTATTACCCAGTATCATAAATGTTGCTTATTTGTATGTCTTTCCAAATACCCTATGAGATCTTTGAGGACAAACATGGCATGGTGGCTCTCCCTGTTTTCAGCACTTATCATAATATCCCACAGGGAGTATGTGTCCAATTAACATTTTCTAATTGGATAAATAACTCCTAGACCATCAGGTCCCAAGACGTCAGACATTTTAGGGAGTGAGATGGGTTCCCCAGCAAAATTCCTGCTCACCAACCTTGATCCTGTTACAGTTACTCCTGCAAACTCATGGACTGATCACTGGCTTAAGCTTGTGCTCTGAACTCTAGTTCCTCCGAAGCAACCCTTTCCTACCTTCATATGTATTTGGCTCTCGTGTAAGATGTTCAGTGTCCTCTTTCTCTGTCTCCGTTCAAAATCCAATGCTAGTGAAAGAGTTCATCTTTGCTCTTTATTCCCATATGTATCTGCATTTTAGGACGTTTTTTCTAATTGTGGAAGGCTACCTACCTCTGGTCCCATTCAAGAACTATGAGGCTTTGGCAACGAGGTATTTGAGTGGAGGAAAGTAGGGTGTGTGGGAGGGGAGAGACGTGAGGGACAAACTCTGTCTGCCCCCCAAATCATAGTCAGAATCTGAATGTTCTTCCTCTGCACTTGGCCAGCTCTTGTCCAAAAGCCCAGGCTTGTTTTAGCAACTGGTCTCTACTCCAAATCCTCTGTCCTGGGATATTAGCTTACTATCTGGACATGACATTTCTGCTTTAGATGTAATGGGAAGAAAACAAACTGTTGTTTTAAGACTTAGCCACAGTCTGGGCCATGTGGGTTAAGAGGAAAAGACCATATTCCTTGAGAGGACTTCTGTTTCTTCTGGGAAACCATCCTAATGGATTCATAAGAAGTAGAAACGCTAAGAAAATGTAGAGTCAGGAGAGCGAAGGAGAAGAAAATGGGGGTCCTAGGGGTGGAGAGGAGAAGGGTCTTTGTAGACAGAGGAAGACCTGCCAAGCTGGTGGGAGGTGACAGTTCTGAATAAGTATGAGAAATGGCCCTGGTCTGTAGTTTCTGTTCACTTTTTATGTAAACCTAAACTACACTAAAAATCAAAGTCTATTAATAGAAAGAAAGAAAGAAGGAAAGAAAGAAAGAAAGAAAGAAAGAAAGAAAGAAAGAAAGAAAGAAAGAAAGAAAAGAAAAGAGAGAGAGAGAAAGAAAGAGAGGGAGGGAGGGAGAGAGAGAGAGAGAGAGAAAGAAAGAAAGAAAGAGAGAAAGAAAGAAAGGAAGAAAGGAAGAAAAGAAAAGAAAAGAAAAAAGATACCAGCTAATGAGAAACTTCTTATTTTGGACATGGCCTGAGACTATTACGACAGTCATTGCCTGTTTGGTGCTATAATTTCCCTCCATTATCCCAACCTTCAGTAAAATCTGCTGAAAACAGCTGCCTTATGTTAGTGAAATCTTGGGAAATAAAGAGCCATGGTGGCCAATGTGAGGTGAAACAATGCATAAGAAGTAGCATTCAAAAAGGGCGACCAAGAATTTGGTATGGGCAAGAAGTTAGAGCAAGAGGGGACCACAGGAAGGCAAACCTCAAGGGCTGCCTAGAGCTGTGCTTCCCAGACTGTAGCCACTAACTACAAAGGGCTATTCAGCACTTGAAACGTGATGAGTCCAACTGAGATGTGCAATTAAGCACGTATGAAAAAAATAATGTCAAATATTTCAATAATTTTTATATTAATTACATNTGGCAACGAGGTATTTGAGTGGAGGAAAGTAGGGTGTGTGGGAGGGGAGAGACGTGAGGGACAAACTCTGTCTGCCCCCCAAATCATAGTCAGAATCTGAATGTTCTTCCTCTGCACTTGGCCAGCTCTTGTCCAAAAGCCCAGGCTTGTTTTAGCAACTGGTCTCTACTCCAAATCCTCTGTCCTGGGATATTAGCTTACTATCTGGACATGACATTTCTGCTTTAGATGTAATGGGAAGAAAACAAACTGTTGTTTTAAGACTTAGCCACAGTCTGGGCCATGTGGGTTAAGAGGAAAAGACCATATTCCTTGAGAGGACTTCTGTTTCTTCTGGGAAACCATCCTAATGGATTCATAAGAAGTAGAAACGCTAAGAAAATGTAGAGTCAGGAGAGCGAAGGAGAAGAAAATGGGGGTCCTAGGGGTGGAGAGGAGAAGGGTCTTTGTAGACAGAGGAAGACCTGCCAAGCTGGTGGGAGGTGACAGTTCTGAATAAGTATGAGAAATGGCCCTGGTCTGTAGTTTCTGTTCACTTTTTATGTAAACCTAAACTACACTAAAAATCAAAGTCTATTAATAGAAAGAAAGAAAGAAGGAAAGAAAGAAAGAAAGAAAGAAAGAAAGAAAGAAAGAAAGAAAGAAAGAAAGAAAAGAAAAGAGAGAGAGAGAAAGAAAGAGAGGGAGGGAGGGGGAGAGAGAGAGAGAGAGAAAGAAAGAAAGAAAGAGAGAAAGAAAGAAAGGAAGAAAGGAAGAAAAGAAAAGAAAAGAAAAGAAAAGATACCAGCTAATGAGAAACTTCTTATTTTGGACATGGCCTGAGACTATTACGACAGTCATTGCCTGTTTGGTGCTATAATTTCCCTCCATTATCCCAACCTTCAGTAAAATCTGCTGAAAACAGCTGCCTTATGTTAGTGAAATCTTGGGAAATAAAGAGCCATGGTGGCCAATGTGAGGTGAAACAATGCATAAGAAGTAGCATTCAAAAAGGGCGACCAAGAATTTGGTATGGGCAAGAAGTTAGAGCAAGAGGGGACCACAGGAAGGCAAACCTCAAGGGCTGCCTAGAGCTGTGCTTCCCAGACTGTAGCCACTAACTACAAAGGGCTATTCAGCACTTGAAACGTGATGAGTCCAACTGAGATGTGCAATTAAGCACGTATGAAAAAAATAATGTCAAATATTTCAATAATTTTTATATTAATTACATGTTGAAATGATAGTATTTTGAGTATACAGAGATACATAAAAGACATTATGAAAGTTAATTGCACCCATCCCTTTACAGCTTTTTAACATAGCTATTTAAAAATTCAGAATTAGATATGTGGCTCACATAATATTTCTATTTGGGCAAGATCACTGTAGAACCTTGGGGAAAAGGAATAGACTTGCTAGGGTAGAAGGAATGAGGTGTATAAGCCTCTTTCTTTGGGTATTAAAGAAAAGGGTAACCCCAGAAACTGGGGACATGAGAAAATAGACATTGACAGATTAAGTGTGAGAAAATACAATTCTACAGGAATAGAAGACATTCATTTTAGTAAAGTTTTGTTAAATTAAAAATAGTTCCTACAAATAGCAAGTGCTCCTAAAATATGACTCAATATATATAAACATTCAACTTTTCAGGAACACATTTGTAGTGTGAAATAAAGTATATGGGAAAACGTTCCAACATAAATAACTTACATTCAAGTTATTCAAGTCCTTGGGTTTAAACCAGAAGAGAAAAAAAGCAAGGAAGCTTCCACCCCATAGGGGATGAACAAAGGCTCTTAGCATGCTCAACAGTGACCTGAGACTAACACTTCATACTTTTAATTAGAAATACAGAGGGCACCTGGATAGCTCAGTTGGTTAAGCGTCTGACTCTTCATTTCAATTCATGTCATGATCTCACAGTCCATGAGTTTGAGCCTCAGGTTGGGTACTGTGCCGAAAGCTCAGTGCCTGCTTGGGATTATCTCTCACTTTCTCTCTCTGCCCTTGCCCTGCTAGTCTAGCACACACTCTTTCTCTCAAAATAAACATACATTAAAAAAAAAGAAGAAATACAGAATACATGCAAAGCTGCTATTGTTTGTGGACCATATTTATTTCAAACCAAATCTAGCCCTTGAGCCATGTCTCGGGAAATTTATGAGCAAAAAAAATGAAACAAAATACAATGCCTGACTCTCAGTTAACCGATCTGGATGTAATCAGAAAACATCTTTTCTCTGACATGCTCAGCGGCTCTAATTTGGTACCTCTGGGTTCTCTATTATACACATTGTTATGTGTATATGGAATCGGCAAACTTCAGACCTAGGATGACTTAAACATCACATGGTCTCGTCTCTTGCTCTCTTTTTTTTAATATTTTTATTTATTTCTAAGAGAGAGAGAGAGACAGCGTGAGCAGGGGAGGGTCAGAGAGAGAGGGAGACAGAGACTCTGAAATAGGCTCCAGGCTCTGAGCTGGCAGTCAGCACAGAGCCCGACGCGGGGCTCAAACCCACGAACCAAAAGATCATGACCCAAGTGAAAGTCGGATGCGTAACCGACTAAGCCACCCAGGTGCCCCTCTCGTCTCTTTATTGTACAGATAAGGACATGGAGCCACAGAGAGACATAAGTTGCCTGAGATCACAGAGTCGCTTAAGGGCAATGGTAGAACTCAAGCCACCGTACAGTGGAATCCTGGGTGGGACCCTGATGTTTCTGGATGGCCAACTTGAGTCATCTGAAAATGGTATGTCTGGTACTTACTCATAGGTGTTTGCAGAAAGACTAAAGAATCCTTCTCTATAAAATGTGCATTACAGCCTCAGTCATGCTCAGTGGAGCCAAACTGATGTCCTCCCCTCCCCTTTCATCTTCCCACCCAGCCATTGCTAACGCCCTTCCTCTTGAAGTTACCCACAGTGAAATGGTCAGCTGTGGACTCTGGATAAGCCCTGGACCCTCCTGTTTTTGTGTATTTGACAGTCACTAGGTAGCCTGGGGTGTACTCGAGAACCTCCCTGGCCAAGGGTGTGTGACTTAAGACGACATTGCTGAGTTCATACCCCAAGACACTGAGAAGGAAACGCTCGTCCAGGGATGAGAGAGGCCAAAGCGTGCAGAGAGAGGGCAGAGTGAGCTACGGAGCAGGCTCATGGTCTTGTCTCTCCTTCCATCTCTCCTCCTGTATCCCTCAGCCCAGCCTGGGCCCTACAACCCCCGCCCCCCCACCCTGAGCTCAAATAAACACACAACACCACTCTCTTCTTCCTCTCTTTTCCCGCTCAGCCCCGCCCTGGCTGCAGAACGACAGGCCAGTATTTTGCACCCCAAGATGCCAACAGTTAGAAGCCCCCAAAAGGGAGGATCGTTGGTGGAAGCGAGTCTCAACTTGTTACATTTTTGGAGGCTTTCCAAGTGTTGTTGATTAATTCTCACTCCTCAATACACACACACACACACACACACACACACTCACGTACGCACACGTGCTCCCCGCTTACTCCACAGGATCCAGTGACTTAGGTCCTTAATCTTACAAGCTCGCCAGCCCTTCTATAAATAATGGCTGTTGGGACAAGGTGACTTTGGGGTAAGAGTATCTCATTTCAGGGGAAAATATAGTACAAAACACAAAACTGTGCTTTTACGGGTCTCCCTCTTCCTAGGATCAGGACGCTCAGCGAACATTCAAAGGCTTATGTTCCATTAGTCTTTGGGGGACTTGGTCTCCCCCTTGAGTCGAATCCAAGCAAACTAGGGAAGGGAAGTGATGCCAGGGCTTCTGAGCACACTCATGTATCACCTGTGCGCCTAGCACGGGGTTCAAGGGAAGAGACGGACCCTGAGGGGAGCACAGGCTGTGACACGCCTTTAGAGCAGGAAGCTGGAGGCACCATACCTTTGCAGGTGAAACATTTGATGTGGAAATGTTTGGTCTGGACCCGAAGTACTTCACCCTTGCATGGCTCCCCACATTTATGGCAGTGAATGACAGGCTTCTCCGACGGGTGGTGAGGGTCCTGAGGGTGGGCCACTGGAAAAAAAGAGACCGATGTGAGTACAAAGCATTCCTCCAAAAAGGGGTCATTATGGGCCTACATAAATATCCGCGTAATGATGTTACCCAATGAACCACACTTTGACTCAAGAAGGATAAATTGAGCCTCTTCCCTGTGCCATAATCATGAGGATATACTGACAAATAAGAGAGTTGTGGCTTTAACGGTCCAGCAGGGAAAACACTTGGCTTGTCCCCCTGCGAGCCAGCAACCCTCTTTCTTCCTTCCAAACTTCTCTAGGACTACATAATCGGGCCATTAAATATATGATCTTGTATATTTAATATTTTGTAGTATGTATTTGTAATATATCTTTATCTCGGTTTAGAAACACCTTTCAGTAAGGAGTTCACTGTTGACTGTAAGTTCCTCAAGGATGGGGACAATGTCTTAAAGTTTATATTCTTCCCCCCGGCCCTCCATTTTGTACTTCTTCCTTCCCCCAGCTCCTTAGAGCACAGCTGAGTGCTCACGTCCCAAAGGAGCTCAGCAAATATTCATTTACTCATTAGATAGCACGTGCTGGCTGGTTTCTCCTCTGGTCTACCAGCGAGTCATCCTTCATCCTCATCCGGCAGCTTATTTCACCTGCTGGGGGCCTATGATGAGCCTCCTGTTGTGCACATAGCTTCTGACACACACAATGTGGGCGGTATGTTTAAAAAAATAAGTTACTAATAACTACGTGGACCTCAGTTTCGTTTCCTGTAAGACAAGAAGGATGGGACCAAAGGATTTCAAAGGTCTTTTCAGGCTCGAAAATCATATGATGCGTCTTACTGGCTTTATTCTCTCCGTTTCCAGAGTTTGGCTTCAGAACGTGGAAGTTATCGAGACTGGCCTGGCCCAGGGTTAGGATCTCTAGCCTCCCCTTTATAAGAGGCAGAGAGAGAAGATACTGTGGCTTTGAGGTGACCATGGGTCTTTTTTTTTTTTTTTAGGTTTTATTTATTTTTGAGAGAGACAGAGCACGAGCAGGGGAGGGACAGAGAGAGGGGGAGACATGGAATCTGAAGCAGGCTCCAGGCTCTGAGCTGTCAGCACAGAGCCCAACACAGGGCCCGAACCTACAAACCGTGAGATCATGACCTGAGGTGAAGTTGGATGCTTAACCGACTGAGCCACCCAGGCGACATGTCCCACCAAGGTCTTCCTTTAATCTGCAATTTCTCCAGTCAGAGGAATGCAGACAGGCACTTTTTGCTAGTTTTTTTTTTTTTTCTTCCTAATTTGGTTCCTCAGAAGGAAGAACCATGTGATATACAGAAATGTATTACATAAGTATCCACATGAGCATGAAATGGGATGAGAACAGCAAACCTAAAATTAATCAACCAACACAAAGAACAAAGACTCTTGTTTTTCCCCCCGCGATGGTAAGACCAGGTTGGACAGGGGAGCGACGTGGGCTGATATGCTGACACTGGATTTACAGAGCCCGTTACAGCCGGGAGCTCACTGGACGGAACAAGTATAACGGGGCATTGTTTCTCTCGGGCCACTCTCATGTTCTCATTTCACCTGGAAAGCGTCTGAACAACCCAGTCCAAATAATCCATTACGAGCTAAATTCTGAGGAACAGGGTGGTCCTTGGGAGATTTTGACGAGGAGCAGGTGCGGTTTTGGGTTAAACACCTGGTCCGAATTCTCTGCCCTGGACTTGGAGAGTGTCAGCAAAGGTACCAATGCTGTGACACACCTGTATTTCCTTCTCTGCCCCCCGGGATGCTCTGGGAAATGTGTACTTACACCAGAAGTCAGCATTACCAAAAGCAATTAAGGAGGGGCATCCTTTCGAGGCTGCTAAAAAAAATACCACTGACTTTTGAAGTGATGTGTAACAAAGTCCCAAATCGATTTGCCTGGGCATTAAGCAAACAAACAAACGAAAGTTTCACTTGGGAAGTCTGGATGGCTCAGTCAGTTAAGCATCCAACTTTGGCTCAGGTCATGATCTCCCAGTTCATGAGTTCAAGCCCCTCCATGAGGCTCTCTGTTGTCAGCAGAGCCTGCTCTGGATCCTTTGTCTGTCTGTCTGTCTCTCTCTCTCTCTTTCTCTCCAGCATAGGGCCTGCTTCAGATCTTTCTTTTATCTCTCTCTCTCTCTCTGTCACTCGATTCTCTTAACAATATCTGCTTTAAGTACCAGTGAAAAACATGAGTACGAGTTGTTGCTGTTTTGTTTTTAATCCTGCTACCAATGAAAATGGAGGAAAGGGATATTTATTGAGCATCCATCTACCCAAAGGCACGCATGTGCTAGGTGCTGACGCAAAAGTCATTCTGTCCCATCCTCACCCCCACCTCGCCCTCTCGGTGAGGTGGGCAATCTTGTTCCTATTTGACAGATAAGTAACTAAATAGAACAAGTTCGGGAGCAACCTGCTTAGGGAACAAAACCTGGAAGCTGAGTGGAAGATCTGCACTCAGGCCCTTCTGACTCCCTGACTTCCGTTTCTCCCATACTAGTTGCCTGAGTCACAAACTGTTAGGAGTCAGGCAAGGAGGCATTTCTCCAAGCTCCAGTGCACTTCTAGAAGCAGCAGCTAGGACTCGGCCTATGAAGGAAACACACACGGTGCGTGTGATAGATAGAAGTATCGCTAGTGGGCGTGGCACCCGGTGGGAATCGTCAAAGTAGCTCTGTAGACCCCCTGAATCAGACCCCCCC
>NW_027532585.1:6907696-6920383 GCF_008692635.1 Crocuta crocuta | reverse complement strand
ACGGGGCATTGTTTCTCTCGGGCCACTCTCATGTTCTCATTTCACCTGGAAAGCGTCTGAACAACCCAGTCCAAATAATCCATTACGAGCTAAATTCTGAGGAACAGGGTGGTCCTTGGGAGATTTTGACGAGGAGCAGGTGCGGTTTTGGGTTAAACACCTGGTCCGAATTCTCTGCCCTGGACTTGGAGAGTGTCAGCAAAGGTACCAATGCTGTGACACACCTGTATTTCCTTCTCTGCCCCCCGGGATGCTCTGGGAAATGTGTACTTACACCAGAAGTCAGCATTACCAAAAGCAATTAAGGAGGGGCATCCTTTCGAGGCTGCTAAAAAAAATACCACTGACTTTTGAAGTGATGTGTAACAAAGTCCCAAATCGATTTGCCTGGGCATTAAGCAAACAAACAAACAAAAGTTTCACTTGGGGAGTCTGGATGGCTCAGTCAGTTAAGCATCCAACTTTGGCTCAGGTCATGATCTCCCAGTTCATGAGTTCAAGCCCCTCCATGAGGCTCTCTGTTGTCAGCAGAGCCTGCTCTGGATCCTTTGTCTGTCTGTCTGTCTCTCTCTCTCTCTTTCTCTCCAGCATAGGGCCTGCTTCAGATCTTTCTTTTATCTCTCTCTCTCTCTCTGTCACTCGATTCTCTTAACAATATCTGCTTTAAGTACCAGTGAAAAACATGAGTACGAGTTGTTGCTGTTTTGTTTTTAATCCTGCTAGCAATGAAAATGGAGGAAAGGGATATTTATTGAGCATCCATCTACCCAAAGGCACGCATGTGCTAGGTGCTGACGCAAAAGTCATTCTGTCCCATCCTCACCCCCACCTCGCCCTCTCGGTGAGGTGGGCAATCTTGTTCCTATTTGACAGATAAGTAACTAAATAGAACAAGTTCGGGAGCAACCTGCTTAGGGAACAAAACCTGGAAGCTGAGTGGAAGATCTGCACTCAGGCCCTTCTGACTCCCTGACTTCCGTTTCTCCCATACTAGTTGCCTGAGTCACAAACTGTTAGGAGTCAGGCAAGGAGGCATTTCTCCAAGCTCCAGTGCACTTCTAGAAGCAGCAGCTAGGACTTGGCCTATGAAGGAAACACACACGGTGCGTGTGATAGATAGAAGTATCGCTAGTGGGCGTGGCACCCGGTGGGAATCGTCAAAGTAGCTCTGTAGACCCCCTGAATCAGACCCCCCCGGGGCCATATATCCAAAAATTCCTCAGCCCCACTGAACTAGGGGTGGGAATCAGGGATCCATCATTTTAGTAAGCTTCTCAGGTGATTCATATCCATACTCAAGCACGAGAGCCCTTTTCTTTTTTAATGTTTTATTTATTTCTAGGAGAGAGAGAGAGACAGCGTGAGCAGGGGAGGGTCAGAGAGAGAGGGAGTCACAGATTGAAACAGGCTCCAGGCTCTGAGCCGGCAGTCAGCACAGAGCCCGACGCGGGGCTTGAACCCACAAACCGCGAGATCATGACCTAAGCGAAAGTCGGACGCTTAACCGACTAAGCCACCCAGGTGCCCCATGAGAGCCCTTTTCCTTTAGAATGTAAACAATACGGATAAGCAAGTTACAGGAAAGTTAAGTGAAAAAAGCCATCCATAAGACCATCTTCCTCAGAGACAATACTGGAGCAGAGTGGGTCTCTTGGCTGGAAGCGAGAATGCATTTTTGGATACTGTTCTACAGTTTCTCTTGATGCATGAATTCTTTACAGCTAAGCAAGTAAGCCGTGCTGAGTAATGATGAGGGAAGGAAAATATCATTTCACTTCTTGGCTTTCCCCTTTGTCTCAACGAAGGTGCCAGGGCAACTGCTGGCACCAGCCACAAAGGTCAGAATTGGGATCAGCATCTGTATTTTGCCAGCATTTCCCTCTGGAAATATATATTACACTATGTCCTCCTGCCTAGAGGTGACCTCTGTTCTCACCCAGAGATGAGCAGAGCCTATCTCGCGTTTACTTGCCTTTCCATCGTACCTCAGCCTAGCTAGGTAGGACGACATATATCAGAACAACGCCCTTGTGAAGACATAGGCTTTTCTTATTGGAGAATGACAGAATCCAAAGACCAAGAGTGTTGATTTAAAAAAAAATTTTTTAGGGGTGCCTGGGTGGCTCAGTTGGTTAAGCATCCAACTTTGGCTCAGGTCATGCTCTCATGGTTTGTGGGTTCGAGCCCCACATCGGGCTCTGTGCCGACAGCTACCTCAGAGCCTGGAGCCTGTTTCGGATTCTGTGTCTCCCTCTCTCTCTGACCCTCCCCTGCTCACGCTGTCTCTCTCTCTCTCAGAAATAAATAAAAACATTAAAAATTTTTTTTTAATTTTTAAAAATGTTTATTTACTTTTGAAAGAGAGAGAGACAGACAGACAGACAGAGCATGAGTGGAGGAAGGGCAGAGACAGAGGGAGACTGAGAATCTAAAACAGGCTCCAGGCTCTGAGCTGTCAGCACAGAGCCTGAGGCAGGGCTCAAACCCATGGACCGTGAGATCATGACCTGAGCCGAAGTCGGACGCTTAACTGACTGACCCACCCAGGTGCCCCATGAGTGTTCATTTTTAACGACGAAGAAAGAGGTTCATTTTTACATAAATGCCTTGGGCAGTTTGATTAGTACCAACCGTATGCTCATTAGCTCAATTCTACATTTTTTTGAAATATGCTGAGTCAACTGCGATACAGCAATGACAGTAATTCCCCTCTTAATGCCAGCTGGCTCTGTTGCTAATTTTTATGCCACTGAGCCACCTTTCAGACCTTGGCTGGTCCCTTACTTGTTCCACTGATAGAGACTGAGGGGCAAAGAGCTTACAACCCTTGCCCAAAGTTACTGGCAAGTTACTGGCAGAGTCACATCTAATAGGCTTCCTGACTCTTTCTACTGTACCAGGTAGTCAATGATTGACCCCAGAACTTGCATAGACATGCTTAAAATCTTTCATGGCTCATCAAGTTGTTGCTAAAATAATAGTACAACGAAACTCAAAAAGGATGGCTGCATACTTCCTGAATAGTGAGGAAATATATATGAAGAGCCAAGAGTCTATTTGCCCATAAAGGTAAAGGGATTCCTCCACTCTGTGATATCCAGTTGGGGGGGATTCTGGCTACTCAGATAAATAGCCCATTGCAAGCTGGAAAGCTTCACACTGCCTGTCACAGGCAAACAAGGCAAGTTAGTCACATCTCTGAAACTCCGGCTAAAGATGGAAGCCAAGAGTGCCATTTTGGATGCATTGCTTGTGAAAATGTCTATGAGGTATTGCAGGTGGCGGAGCTGGGGGACTGAGATCAGTAAGACAATCCTAGGAACCTTCAGTGCCCCCAAGCAGAGGCCACTACAAGTATTAAGAAGGGCACACAGATTAGGCAAAGCCCTTTCTTCTAATCTAGAACCAGCTTCATGTTGCCCAATAGACCAAGGTACTAGACCCCCAAAAACAGAACATCTGAGAAAGCGTATCTGAAATAAAAATCTCCTCAGCAGGTGACGATCACAAACCCAAGTACACAGTGTGAGCTATGACTTGCCCCAGATTATCTGAGATGTTCAGAACCCCCCCACCCAGATGCCCTCCTCTCCCAACGGCCCCCAGCACTCCCTTAGCCAGCCTTTGAAGCCATACATAGCGCTTTGTGCCCCACGGCTTTCCAAGCACTCACATCTGCATTGTGTCATTTCACCCTCAAAGAGTGCTGGGAGGCAGGAAGAACAGGGATTGTCAACCCCAGGTAACAAATGGGCAGACAGGGACTCAGAGGAACCAAGTGACTCAGCCGCGGTGACACAGCCAAGAAATGGAGTTGGCCGCCAATGAATGCGGTGCTCTCGACACCCAAAGAGTCCCCTGATCACTGCCACTTGGAACCTTGTGGTCATCCTCGATTCCACCCTCTTTTCATCTCCCACTAAATTCTCTCCACTGTCACATGCCCCCTTTCTCTTGCCACACAAGAGCCCTTCACCCCTTTTTCTCAGAGTGTGGAGAGGTTCCTACTTCCTGGCTCCTTCTCCAATGTGACCTGCAAAGAAGTGGCACATAAGTGCCCACAACGTATGGGCTGTGCTTGGTTACTTCTTCCAAAGAGGGCAGTCCAGGGGCGCCTGGGTGGCTTAGTCGGTTAAGCGTCCGACTTTCGCTTAGGTCATGATCTCGCGGTTCGTGGGTTCGAGCCCCACGTCGGGCTCTGTGCTGACTGCCAGCTCAGAGCCTGGAGCCTGTTTCAGTCTGTGACTCCCTCTCTCTCTGACCCTCCCCTGCTCACACTGTGTCTGTCTGTCGGTCTCTCTCTCCTAGAAATAAATAAAAAAATATTTGAAAAAACAAACAAAGAGGGCAGTCTGGACGGGGAAAAGAGTAACTGCAGTGGGCACGACCTCAGCCAGGTGCTCAAGATCAACATCAGCAGTGACCGCCACATTGATAGTCTGTACCTTTGAGATGATACGGTAAAAACGGGCACTTTGCCTCTGCGATCTTCCTTCCAAAAAAACCCATAATCCTAGTCTAATCATGAGAAAATTCCCAAGTTGACATTCTACAAAAACCTAACGAGTACTCTTCAAAATGGTCAAAATTGCCAAAAACAAGGAGGAAAGTCCTCTTGTCACAGCCATTAAGGAGCCTAAGACGACATGGTAACTAAATCTAATGTGGTATCCTGATGAGGTCCCAGACCAGAAAAGGGACATTGGAGAAAAACTANAGAGCCTGGAGCCTGTTTCAGATTCTGTATCTCCGTCTCTCTCTGACCCTCCCCTGCTCACACTGTGTCTGTCTGTCTGTCTCTCTCTCCTAGAAATAAATAAAAAAATATTTGAAAAAAAAAACCAAACAAAGAGGGCAGTCTGGACGGGGAAAAGAGTAACTGCAGTGGGCACGACCTCAGCCAGGTGCTCAAGATCAACATCAGCAGTGACCGCCACATTGATAGTCTGTACCTTTGAGATGATACGGTAAAAACGGGCACTTTGCCTCTGCGATCTTCCTTCCAAAAAAACCCATAATCCTAGTCTAATCATGAGAAAATTCCCAAGTTGACATTCTACAAAAACCTAACGAGTACTCTTCAAAATGGTCAAAATTGCCAAAAACAAGGAGGAAAGTCCTCTTGTCACAGCCATTAAGGAGCCTAAGACGACATGGTAACTAAATCTAATGTGGTATCCTGATGAGGTCCCAGACCAGAAAAGGGACATTGGAGAAAAACTAAGAACATATGAATAAAATATTGGCTTTAGTTAATAATGGATCAATATTGGTTCATTAATTATACAAGTATTATATTAATGTCAGATGGTACTGACGTGAGAAATTTTAGGTAAATGGAAATTCTCTGTACACCTCAAGTTTTCTATAAATGTAAAAGTGTTCTATGAAATAAAGTTTATTAAAGTAAAAACAAAAAACTTCCAATACCTCTCTCAGTCCCAATCCATCCAGTCTAAAGTTCTCTGAGTAGCTTCAGAGATCTTCAATACCACGGTCCCCACTAGCTGTTTAGATATCTAAGAGGGAACTACATTTGCTGAGTACTTATCTCTGAATCAACCCCAAAGAATGTACACTATTATATAATATATAATCTGTTATTTGTTTATATACAGATACAAATCCCCCTGTGGCCGGACCCTCTGACCACTCCCTGGTCTACGATCTTCGGCGTCCCCAGAACCTTCACGCATGGCTCTGTGCCTCACCTAGAATGGTCTCTTCTTTTCCTACCTGTCCAAATCCAACCTGACAGATGGGGCTGATCCCAGAAAAGAGTTTTGGCTCTTTTCTGAAGCTTTCACTCTGGTCTGTGTTGATCAAATATTTCATTCTCCCCCCACATCTTCCCACACTAAATACCTGTACTGTTACCCAGCATTTGGTTTTCTCTTGTTTAGTGCTTATTTTACTTTCATTTCACAATGCATCAACCCTGGCCCTATACAGCCACAAGCTCAAGAGTCAGTTACTCCAAATTTCTGGGTTACTTCTGACTTCCCGCATCAAATAATCTGAATTGTTATCTCTGGACTTCTCAGTTCATTTTTGGATCAGGGAAAATATGGTTCCTCCCAATACCATTATGGGAGCTTCTCCCACTTGAAGCTATGGAGTTCTGAAGTCACAGCATCGCGGTAAATAACTCCATGACACCTCTCTATGATTATAGCGGGTGCAATTTATTGAACAATTACTATGTTCCAGGTATTAAGATGACTAATTTATACTCGTGATCACAGATAATTCTCACAAATGCCTTATGGAGGTGCTGTTTTATGATTCCCATACTGCTGAGGAGGGTGCCACCACTGAACCAGATCCCTTGTTCAAGATCACACAGCTAAGAAGTAGTCTGACTCCCAAGCCCATGCTCTGGAGCGCTACAGGGGATTTCCACAGGAAAGCCGTCTCCAGCACAGAAGGAAATCAAGCTAGTGCATTGTACTAGCTAAATTCTGATTACACAGCCCAGAAGCAGTGAACACCCAGCTGCATCATAATCCCAAAGGTAACACCTGCTGGTAAATAAGCAGATGGGAAATAGCACTTCAAATAGAAAAGGAAATTATTCCAGGCTGCAGCAATTTATGGGAAAAGAACACTCACAGGGCGAGGCTGATACAGGGAGGGAGCACAGCCCATCAGACGGCCGTCCCTGCCGCCTCCACCTTGAGCACAGGCCTGGGGTGGAAAAGGGTCTCGTGTTAGGCTTTGTCTGGATTTGCAATCACAGAATGATATTCTGCTGGTAAGGTTGGCTTCTGCTTAAAGGTGGGATTCCTATTCTCCTAACCGTCTCCACTGCAGAGACTGTTGAGTTACATAAAATATTTTCTATGCTTCTACCCCACTGGTTGCCATTTAATGGTAAACACACATCATGGAGATGTGCTCCCCCTGCTCTGGCTTCTCTCCACTCCTACTCCCCTTCTTTGTGCCAGAAATGCACTTACTAGTGAGCCCAGGAAACAAGAAACTCAAGAGTTTAAATAAATGCAAAGAGTGCTTAATTTGTAGTTTACCTAAAAGTCCGTTTCCTGCTGTGCCAAGTGGTAGTTACTTGGAGCTACACACACTGTAGCCCTGTCATTAGCTGTTCAAAATGATCTTTCTCTTTAATTGGCTTCCGCGACCTAATTTTTTTTTTTATACCACGTTAGTTCGTTAATCAGGATTATCGAGTGGCGCAAAGCGCGGGGCTGCCTTGGCACGGCCACTCCCCGCAGGCGGGCATCGGGACGGCCGTGTTCTGCCTCTCTGCCACTTGCGGCTTGCCACGTGTAAGGTGCCCCGATACTCAACTGGCCTTTCTGAGGCGGCGCCACAGGTCTTTGCTCTCCCTCTCAACTGAAAGGCACTGTCAGCAACCGGTCTGCTGGGCTCCTGGTGAGAGAAACGGCCCAGGCTCACATCCAGTTAATCTGATTGTCGCAAGGCAAAGAGGTCCTAGGATTAGAAGAATTCAGCCAGGAAATTTCCTCCTTGCGAACTGCAGGGCGCCTTCGCCCTGCTGTGCTACACCTGCTTTCCACATAGGAAGGCAAATCTTCGAAAGGGACGTGACACCCAACCTGGGGCCTTCTCCTGCTCCCACAGAAGTGGCTCCTGAGACACACCTCTGGGCTGAGATGAGTCACTGAGGCAACGCCCTTCTGTGACCTTCCCTAGCCCTTCTCTGACACACTCAGTGATTTTACTTTGCAGTATAGTCCTATGCTTACAGCCCCACCTCCCCTCCCTAACAGTAATTAGAAAGGACTGGATTAGGAGATCTGATCCCTGACTCTGGCATTCTTGTCATGTGCTTCTCTTCCCCAAAACAGAAAACGGAGCTAAGAATACAGGTCTCCTCTCCCAGGTGACCACATGACGTCAGCCCTCACGGGAGCCCATCCAGGACTCCCCTAACACACAGAGGCCCACGGCAGCAGTGGGATGTCAGCAGAAACTGTCACTAACCTACCTGAGCAGGCATGTCTCACGTGTGACAAAAATCCCCTCTGAAATTTGATAGAGCTCTGTAAGGTCACTCAGGGCTCTCACATTGTCCCTGCCCCAGAAATTCCATTTAGAAACGGATCAAATCAGGGGTGCGTGGGTGGCTCAGCTGGTTAGGCATCTGACTCTTGATTTCAGCTGAGGTCATGAGTTCGAGCCCCGCATTGGGCTCTGCACTGACAGTGCCCAGCCTGCTTGGGATTCTCTGTCTCCCTCTCTCTGCTCCTCCCTCACTTGCGCTCTCTCTCTCTTTCTCTCTCTCTCAAAATAAATACATTTTTTTTAAAATTAAAAAAAAAAAAAGAAATGGATCAAGCCAAACAATTGGGCAGCGGCTTCAGTCTGAACCCTGCGGGCAGAACACTACATCTTTATAGGCTGCTAAAAAGTGACCTCCATGTTGATCTCAAGACTGGGAAGGACCATGGTCCCACCAGAGCCCTTTTGGGAATGTAAGTTTAAAGGCAGGATCACTGTCTATTAGCAACTGGGCCTAGGGTCGTGGGACAGGGTTTAGCCTAGGCATGGTACCTGTATTACCTTCTACGCCCAATTCCAAAACCAGACACCTTAGAGGGGTTAAAAAAGAAAGCTCCAAGATGTGGGCCAAGCCATCCCTGTGAGGTACAACCTGAAGTCTGATAACAGCACAGGAAGCTCCCAGCTGTCTTTGCCTTTTGTTTTCGCTGCTTCTACCCACTGCTCAGGATACTACGGGAATTACCGACTAGTTAAAAACAGCATTTTAGACACACTAAGGAAAATGATGAATATGTGTATGGTAATTCACGGTTTATACAAGGTGTTCACATATATTACCTTCCGTGATGCCATCAACTTCAAATTAGCCTCATTCTGCAACTATGAAAAGTGAGCTTCAGAGACGTGAAGGGACTTGCCCCACGAAGGGGAAGCTGGAGCTGGCTTCTGCTGGGGAGAGCCGACTGCGCACACTCTGCGCAAGTGTGCGGCCAGTGACTGCACCCTGGAGTCTCAAACAGGCCATGGGGACGATGCCCTGTGTGTGTGTGTGGGGGGGGGAGCATTTACACCACGGATGCTGGCAGGCTTTACACATCCACACCTTCCCTGTCCCCCTCCCAGAGTGCTCACCAGCACACCACCGTGTCCAGGTTACAATGCCCGTAAACAGCAAGAAGAGCCTTTGAGTTCAGCAAATTCCAAATTTCGGAAATAAGAACTTGAACCCTTTCTGAAAAGGCACCCCCACTCCCGCTCTGTGAATAAACACACCACCGCACCTCGCCCTGGTTCTCTCTGGTGCCTGTACCCACAGTGGGGAGACACAAGCAAGTGGTTTGTGTTCCCAGCATCCAACACGCAGAATTGGATGTGATTTTACAAATTCTAGAACTGCTCTCTGGGCACTTCAGCTCCTCCCGGACCTGAAGTTCTGGCTCATTCCAGCATTCTGTAGGACATAACTTTGCCCAGTGCTACCTTTGCAAGTAAAGCAAACATACATACGTAACCTATACGTGTCACCTCGCCAGGTGCTCTCCTGGTCACCCAGGTGCCAGCGTAACTCTGGGTGGTGTGATCACTGTCTTACTTAATATTTAACTGCCTGAGTGGGAGAGAAGAGATTATCTTCCCAAGTTTAAGAGAACTTAGACATCATGAAGTCTGTCACCAGGAGAGAAAAAGTATGTTTGAGGTCCAACAGAAGACTGGGGGACAGGGAACAGACAGAGCTAAAAATATGCCCCATGCAAACAAAGTGCAACCTTACAATCCTTGGGAAAGAATTTCTCATCAATAGAGTCAACACATATTGACCGAGGGCTACTGTGTGTGCTGTGCTGCGCAGGTTCTGTGGGAACTGGAGAGACAGACCGGCCCTGCCCTCGGAGGGAGGGATCCCAGGTATGTGCACAGCCTTCGGGAAGTCCTACCGGGAGGGCCGATCAGCGCAGAGAGAAAAGCACTCGGGAGATGAAGGATATAGGACGGTGTCCACAGTACACAAGGACTTCTGAAAAGACAAGCAAGCAGTAGGCTAGGACAAACGGGTGGAGAGTGGGATTGGATGCTGGGGGGTGGGTTGCGGGTTGAACGAGTGACGGGGGGAGAGTTCAGAGAGCAGGGGCACCGTGAGCCCTGACGGCCTGAAGAGGGGAGAGCCCGGAGCATGCCTGGGGGCACGATAGGTCAGGCCCGCTGTCTCCGGAAACAGGCTTCATGGACAAGAGCAACAGAAGGAGAAAGGGGCAATCTTTCTTTCTTTCTTTTTATTTATTTTTATTTATTTCTAGGAGAGAGAGAGAGAGAGACAGCGTGAGCAGGGGAGGGTCAGAGAGAGAGGGAGTCACAGACTGAAACAGGCTCCAGGCTCTGAGCTGGCAGTCAGCACAGAGCCCGACGCGGGGCTCGAACCCACGAACCGCGAGATCATGACCTAAGCGAAAGTCGGACGCTTGACCGACTAAGCCACCCAGGCGCCCCTCTAAACGCCCGACATTCCTGGAAACCCCAGATCCTTTACAGCTCAGTAGGTGGTGGAGGGAAGAGGGGAGGGAGAGAGAGAGAAAATGCACGAGAATGAATGCTTATGAACACCGGGTAGAGGAAAAATCGATGTGCCAGAAGAACATTATAAAACGAGCAAAGAGAAAGCAGAAAAGCGCTTCAAGAAGGAAGCGGGCTGAGGGCCGTGCATCAGAGGAAGGGAGGGACTTAAATGAGCGGGAAGGAAGGGGAAGGCATCCTCGACAACGAAGGGCGGGACGGGGTGTGTTTGGGGGAACATCTGGAAATCTGGGTTAGCTGAAGCACAGAGTGAAGGACATTGTGGGATACGGGACAGTGAAAGAGGTCTGTCCCTGTGCCTCCCGGGAAGACAGGTTAAGGAACAAACTTTCAAGTTCCTTATTTCCCCCTGGGTGGAGGTCTTGAGTTGAGTGACAGAATCAGAGTATAGTCTCGCTTTTCTCTTCGCAGCTGAGGTAGGACTAATTTTCAGCCCAGCGACTTGGTGCGAATCCTGGCTGCACTCCTCTCAGCTCTGTGATCTCAAAACAAGCTACCTTTCTTCCCTAAGCCTCAATTTCCCCTTCTGTAAAATGAGGATAAATCCTATTTTGGTACCTTGGGAGGCTACATGAGTTAAGGTATGTAAAGTGCTCAGCGCTTTTCGTGGCAGCTGGTGAGCATTCAAGGAATGGAAGCCACCATTGTTTCCGTGGAGTTTCGATGCAGGAATATGGCGGGTCACAGTTTAAGGTCCTTGGTTATGAACACCCAAGCATTCCACCTCAAACTCAAATATGATGAATTTCCAGTCTTGCTGTCTTCTGTGACTATTGGCAACAGACGCTTGCTTTTCTGCTGTATGATGCCCAGTGAATGGTCAGGTCACCCAATGAACCTTACAGCTTTCAGTGTACCATCCCAGCGTATCCCACTGGGCTGAAGACCGTAGGATTTGCTTTATTAAATTCACATTTTTAAAAAATATTTTTATTTCTAGGAGAGAGAGAGAGAGAGAGAGACAGCGTGAGCAGGAGAGGGTCAGAGAGAGAGGGAGACACAGACTCTGAAACAGGCTCCAGGCTCTGAGCTGGCAGTCAGCACAGAGCCCGACGCGGGGCTCGAACCCACGAACCGCGAGATCATGACCTAAGCGAAAGTCAGACGCTTAACTGACTAAGCCACCCAGGTGCCCCTTAAATTCACATTTCATACAATTCACACAATTCACCTGTTTAAAGTGTACGACTGGGTGGCTTTGGGTATATTCACAGAGCTGTGTGACCATCATCACAATCTAATTTTGGAACATTTTCATCACCCCCAAAAGAAACCTCATACCCATTAGCGATTACTCCCCGATCCTTCCCCTGTTCAGCGCTTGGCAACCACCAATCTATGTTCTGTCTCTTAGATGTTAACCAGCAGGTTTGACTAGTGTGTGTTAGTGTCAGCTTTTCCACATTTGCTCAGCAATCAAAGGGAACAACTGTAGACACATAAGCAGCTAGGAACCACTCGAACCCTCTACGCATCTCACACCTTATTAATGCATGAAATTCTCCCCACTCCCCAGCACATCCCACCGTAAGAAAAAGTCCTCATTATCATTTCATCTCTGCTGCCCTCTTGGGAAAGACCCCAAGAAAAGAAAAAAAAAATATGAACAAGATACCATCTGATCCAGTTCACATCTCATGTGGGAATTCTCACCCTTACCGCTTGCCTACAGGTATGCCCACACCAGCGTCAGCACCAGAGATGTGTCGGAAAATTAGAAACCATGAGATACGCCTGTGAGTCACTGATCCCCTCACCATGCAGGGTGTCTGGGGGCTCATTGAACACTTAGGGGTTAGTCAGTCCTCTGTGTCTTCAGCGTGGGTTCGTGACTCATTTGTGCAATCCCTTTGCCACATGGCGACCACAGTGATAGTTTAGGACAAAATTCAAGCACATCACTGCACTGATCAAGCCCTCCGAGTGCTCTCATCACACTGCCCGGGATGTCCCCCGTGGTCCCAGAGCCCTGCCCACCTCTGCAGTCTCCCCAGCTCCCAGGTTCCAGTTCCTGCAGCTTTGGGATCTGCAGGTACCCCCTTCCCTTCCCCAGAAGGCCCACCCTCCAGCTACTTGCTAGGCTGCTTCCTTCTCCTTCTGGTCTCATCTTTTTTTTTTTTTTTTTTTTTTTTT
>NW_027532585.1:6893492-6907455 GCF_008692635.1 Crocuta crocuta | reverse complement strand
AGCATTCAAGAGTCTCTCATGGTTTGCCTCTCTCCCTTTCCCCCACCATTTCCGCCCTTCTTCTCCCCCTTGTTCCTCCGTCAAGTTCCTCCTAATCCTCCTATACGTGCAAACATATGATATTTGTCCTTCTCTGCCTGACTTATTTCGCTCAGCATAACACCCTCAAGGTCCATCCATGTTGCTACACAGGCCAGATTTCATTCTTTCTCACTGCCATGCCTTCTGGTCTCATCCTAAAGCAGCTCGTAGCTCTCAGAGGGCTTTCCCCAAACCATCTAAGCAAAGAATCTCCCTGCTTCCCTACTACCCTCTCTCTGTTTCCTTTCTTTATTCTCACAATCTAAAGATTGTTTCTTTATTTTCTGTGCTCTCCACCACAAGACAACTGCCACTGTGTCCCTAGGATCTTGCACAGTCCTGGCATAAGGTCCGTGCTCCATAAATGTGTGTTCAATCCATTCACTCAACAGGAGTCTGGTTTTCTTTCTTCCCAACAGCCTCCAGGTAAAACTGCAAGCAAGTGAATACCTTGGGTTCACGACAGTGTCCATCCATTAGGTAATTCTGATGATGTCGATACACTCAACTAATGATATAAGATACAACACTTGCTTAAGTCTCTGGCTCAGAAAAAAACAAAAGCCGAAGGGATGAGCTTCTTGACGGGCCAGCCTCAAATCAAGTCTGGTTAAGTTTCTCTCTGACTGAGAACCACACAACAAAGCACAACGTCCAACTGAATTGACTTGTGGGGAGGGGCTGACATGGCCCCAGAACCTTGGAAATGCCAACCCCAGTGTCCCCAGGGCATGACAGGATGCTGTGGAAGGGTGGGCAGGGGCCCCTGTGGCAAGTGGTTCACTGCCTCCAGGAAGAATCCTGGACACGTGTGGCTTCCAGCCCGAAGCACTTTAAAACCACTGCATTTACCAGGTCCACAGGTTCCTCACCAAGTCATTATTAGATACCTCATTTCATTCCACAGCAGAAAGACAGGGGAGGGTCATCAGTTAGCTTGCCCAGGGAATGTGGGCATCATGAACCCAGCTGAAGAATTCCTTGGTGAAGTTCTATCCCAGGACAGTAGGAGCATTGGCCACAGGAAGCCACCCGTGTGGTACTGAGGTAGCGTGGCGTGACTAAGGTTTACAACGTTGCTCTGCTCAAGGTAAACTGCAAAGAGATTGCCCTGCGGAAATGGGGGTGGGGAACCTTCCTGGTCCCTTAACTCATCTCCGGTCTACTCACCTGAGTCCTGAAACCAATCTGATGACTTAACTCCACAACAACAAACATGATGCCCCTGATTCTACTCTGCCAGGAGGAATACTAACAGTAACAACAGCAAGAGCAGACCTTCACTGGGCCCTTGCCATGTGCCAGGCCTCGTTTTAAAATGCTTTACACGTATTAATTGATTCAATTCTCACAACAGTCCTATGAAGTCGGTACTTATAGTATCGTTATTTTCTGATGAGGAAATCGAGGCACGGGGAAGTTAAATGACTTATCCAGGGTCACATAATCAGTAAAGAAGAGAGCTGGGATTCGAACCCAGGCAGTCTGGCTGCAAATCTCCTACTCATAAACACAACTTGTTTCTCAGGTAAACCTATAAAAGCCTGAAGGCTCAGGGGATAATTCTACAAAGCCACAAAGGTGAATGGCATGACGGTTATACCACAAGTGACAAACGAGAAAGAAATGGACATATACGGGGAAGTGTGTTGTAAGTTCAGGCTCCGATCCTGTCTCTACTGGAAATCCTAGCTGAAGGATTAGGGTCTTACCCTCCATCCATTGCAAATTTAATTCTTCCAACCACCCACATGTGACTCTTATTTCCTCTGCAAGGGATCTTGAGCCATTCCCGTCCACTCTGGGCTGTGTACCTACCCTGCTACTTAAAAAATCTCTACAGATCAACTGACCTTCATTAACTTTAATGATGGCAAGATCCATGTCTGAAGCTTTTACAGATATCGTCTCATTTAAATTAACCCTGACAATAAAATATGGAAATGGTGGAATAATTTTTCTCCCATGTTTTTATTATTTTTTATCAAAGTTTAAGAGACTGGGGCACCTGGGTGGCTTAGTCGGTTAAGCGTCCGACTTCGGCTCAGGGCATGATCTCACAGTTCGTGGGTTCGAGCCCCGTGTCGGGCTCTGTGCTGACAGCTCAGAGCCTGGAGCCTGTTTCGGATTCTGTGTCTCGCTCTCTCTCTGCCCCTCCCCTGCTCATGCTGTCTCTCTCTCTCTCTCAGATTTAAATTTTAAAAAAGACTAAATATACCTTTTTGCATAAAAAGCATATATGTTTACCACGCATGACGGCAACTGTCCCCTCCACTCCTCTGCCTGCCCTACATGCAGATGTGTTCAACGTTTGGTGTTTTCCTGACCTTCAACACTACATTTTTTTTTCTTAAACAAAAATTTTTTTTGAGAGGGACAGATTGCAAGCGGAGTGGGGGGTGGGGGCAGAGAGAGAGGGAGGCACAGAATCTGAAGCAGGCTCTAGGCTCTGAGCTCTCAGCACAGAGCCCAATGTGGGGCTCGAACCCACGAACCGTGAGATCATGACCTAAGCCTAAGTCAGACACTTAACCGCCTGAGCCACCCAGGCGCCCCATTCAGCACTACATTTCTTAACACTGTGCCGACACCAGCTCAGTCATTACTTTTTAACCTTCTCTTACCAATAGGTCTCTAACCACAGTCTTCAGTTAAATCTGTGGTCGGTGTTTATACTTCAAGAACGCAATTATTGTTCTCCTAAACTCTGGGGTGCATCCTGCGAATAGATTCCCTTTTCTTGTACAATATTTTGGTTCTCCTGGATTTAATCATTTCCTTTTTCCTGCCTGCCTACTTTCTGATAAATAATCCATTGTGGTTATTATTATTTTTATCAGTTTTTTGTTGTAGGTCTCATGTTTCCAGTGCTCAAACTCATCAGATAACTTGGAGACTTATCTGGAGAGAAAAGGGCATTCTCAGTACCATTTTTTACTGAAGAAAAAAATGGAATCTCCTGGAGGGTAAGAGTTTGGCTCTCTGTCCTCTGGGAAGTGGCAGAGATGTGTTCATCTGATACGATGTGCCAGCATTCACCCCTGGGCAGCACACCACCTCCAGGTGAATAAGAGGTAGAGCCTATGGGCTGCACAACTCCAGAGGGGCCCTGCTTCACTCCAGGAGGATCAGAACAGCACCCTGGAGGGCAGCGACGCACAGGCTGCGTAACGAAAGGGCCTTCCCATCTCCTCTCCAGATACCGCCAGATCGTCGTGCATAGTACCGGCGCCCAACAGCTTGTATCAGCTGTGCTCTGTGCTAGGCAGCTGCAGCTCTGCGTCTGGCCTTGTTTGCTTCGTTCCTGTTTAGTATCTGCCTCCTCTGCCTACTTATTATGCAAACCCACAATATGAGTGCTGCCGACCCGTGGCTGTGTGGCTTTCACGGTGGGCACGGCTTTTTCCTGGGGGCGTCTCCATCATACCAGCTCCCTCCAATGGCAAGTTGCCACTCTTGGCCTCTTGTTTCGAAAGTCCAAGCTCACTGAGAGTCCCACTGCACGCTGCAGGGGTGCCTCTCACTCGAGACAGGAGTGATGGCAGATACGCCCTTAACCGGAAGGATGGTCATGACTTTCCTGCGATGCTGAAGGCTTGCTCTGACAACTCAGCTCTCAGACATTCCTGAGAGAGGAGTGACCTCTCTCCAAAGCCCCTCAACTACAATATTTCTGGAAATGCTCTGATAGGTGAAAAACGAATACTATGTGTGTAGCACACGGTGCCCAACAGACAGCGGAAGAGCTCTGTGCTGATGGTGGGGGAGACAGTCCCTGACAGGCTGTCCTAGCCCTGAACTGGCCCTTCTCTCCTTGGCTGAGAGGCAAAACCCAAGGAAACCCAGTGAGCACGGTGACAGGAAGTGGTGATGTAGAAACATAGGGGAAAGTCTCCTAAATGAAAAAGTAGTTCTAAAAATACCAGGCTTAGAAGCTGATGAGGCCTGAATAAGAGTTTTCTTTGGGTTTTCTGCTAAACTTGAGCCAAGAAGCATTTTACTCTGAATTTAGCAGCAGGGTCAATTCTTAATTGTTTTAAGCACCCAAAAAGAGGATACCAAACTCTGGCCAACTTCTGTTTAGGATCAAATGACCACTAAAAGATTCTACAATTGTTTTGTCAAAACTTTTCCAGTTGCAAGGGAAGAAACCCAACTTCACCAAAACATCCCCATTGTAAGAGTATCCAAGATAGAAATGTGGATGCCCAGGAAAGTACCTTATTCTGTCTTCATCCAATAAAACTCTGGTTTTCAAACTTCAGTTTGAGCTACTGAAAACATCAAATCAGTTCAATGCCTCAGGACCAGCATATTTTTAAAAAAGAAGAGAATAAGGCACCTAGGTGGCTCAGTTGGTTAAGCATCAAACTCTTGATTTTGACTTAGCTCAGGACCTCACCGTTGTGAGATCCAGCCCAGCATCAGGCTCTACACTGAGAGTGTGTAGCATGCTTGTGATTCTCTCTCTCTTCTCTCTGCCCCTCCCCTGCTCATGTACACTCTCTCTTTCTCTCCATCTCTCTCTCAAAATAAACTCTAAAAAAAAGCAAGTCAGTAGAAGAAAGGGGTGCCTGGGTGGCTCAATCAGTTAAGCATCCGACTTCGGCTCAGGTCATGATCTCAGTTTGTGGGTTTGAGCCCCGTGTCGGGCTCTGTGCTGACAGCTAGCTCAGAGCCTGGGGCCTGTCTTCCTATTCTGTGTCTCCCTCTCTCTCTGACCCTCCCCTGCTCACACTGTCTCTCTGTCTCAAAAATAAATAAATAAATAAATAAATAAAACATTAAAAAAAAAAATAGAACAGAAGCTAGAGTAAATGCATTGTTTCACATGACTTTTATTTTAGCCATTTATATGCATATGCGTGGGAGGCCTGGGTCTGGATGTGTGCAAACACACTCCCTGCTGTGGTTCGGTTTGGTGAGTGCTGCATTAAGCCCCAGACCACAATCTGGAGGCCCTAAGGCTGAGTCTTGCCCACAGACATGTTGTGTTTGGCCCACACAAAGATTTTTTTTTTTTAAGAGAAAGTTGAATCATTTGCCAACGTTTAAACATCTGGAGATTTTACATAAAAATTCCTATTTCTGGTCACTCTTGAAAATTGGAAACTCTGGCCCCTTGGCGCACGTCCCCCCATGAGAACTAGGTGGGGGCAACCAAGTAGCTTCTCTCTTTTGAGGGCCACGCAGTCCAGCTGGCCCCAATCTCCACTGAGGTCACTTGCCTGGTTCTTGGGGGCATCTGTATACACCATCTCTGGTTTTCACCATCCTCGACTCCTTCCTCTTTTCAAAAATTTTTTTAAAAATATTTATTTATTCTTGAAAGAGAGAGACACACACAATACAAGCAGGGGAAGCAGAGAGAGAGGGAGACACAGAATCCAAAGCAGACTCCAGGCTCTGAGCTGTCAGCACAGAGCCCGACATGGAGCTTGAACTCACGAACTGTGAGATCATGACCCAAATCAAAGTAGGATGCTTAACTGACTGAGCCACCGAGGCACCCAGTCCTCAACTCATTCTGACCCACGAAGCCATCTGTCCCCCTTCAGTGTGCCCATCACTGTTCTAAGTGACTCACCAGAAGCTCCTGCCAAGCCCAGCTGGCTGCTTTTCCTCAGACAAAGGTTGTGCTTCACTGCTTCCGGGTTTTGCCAATTTGACCACCTCTCTCTTATTTCCTCTTTATCTACTTGTTGCACTCCTATTCATCCTTCAAAGCCTAGCCTGCTATGACCTCTCAGCAGAATTTATCACTCCCTGCACTGTATTCCATACTACTTTAATAGTTCTCTGTCAAATATATTTCACATTGCATCATAATTACTTCTTTCCTTGTCTACAGTCCTTGCTAGAATATGAGTGTGTTCAGGTCAAGAACTATATTTTATTTGTTTCTGTTCTTGATTGCTTACCTCTTACTGGGTTCTGAATACACAGTCTTTAAAAATTTTTTATTTTTTAAAGTTCATTTATTTATTTTGAAGGAGAGAGAGTGTGTGAGCAGGGGAAAGGGATAGAGGGAGAGAGAATCCCAAGAAGATTCCACACTCAGCACAGAGCCTGACACGGGACTTGATCCCACAACTGTGAGATCACGACCTGCGCTGGTATCAAGGCTTAACTGACTGAGCCTGATATACATTTAAGAAAGTATAACCATCTTCCCACCTATACATATCATTCATTCATGTATTAGTTCATTCAGCATCAATGAGCATTTACTATGGAGAAGACACCATGTTATGGATGCAAATTGAATTAAAGCCACCCCCAACTATACAGAATCCCTCAAGGATGATCTTAAACACTCCCTCTTCTAGACAGCCTTTTTTTTTTTACTTCTTTTGAAACACAACTCTTCCTTTGAACCTCCAAAGAACATTGTTTATACCCTTCCTACTGCCTTATGTCCCTGTGATCTGCATTCTCAGTCGGCACCCCTTCCAGCACTGGCGAATTCATTAACCTACTGAAGGCAGGAACTTTTCAGTGTATGAGGCAACCCCCAAACTGCCTTGCAGAGAGCAGACCTCCAAAAATCTGTGATGTGATCAGTAAGCCCATTACTTAATTGTTCGTTGTTTCGTGGGGACCTTTACAGATGGCAGAACTAGTTGTGTCTTCTACATGAGCAGGAAACGCATAACTGGATGCCTGTCCCGCAGATACCACTTTGGCTGTTGGCCCCCAAACTCTGTTCCTCGGTGGCCATCCAGACAGGGTTCCCATGAGTGGCACATCGACAGCAGTCCAGTAGACACTCATATAGCCCTTGTGTTACTTGTGGGACCCTCCATGGATCTGGGAACCCACAGCACCTACCATTTTTCTGAGGGGTACTTAGCTGGCCCTTCCATTTCCCACTAGACACTCCACTGTGAAATAACCTTGCTATCTTTTGCTACCATTTTCTGGGTTTTCTTAATTTTTCTTCAACATCTTCCTTCACAATGTCTCACATAATGAACAATAACAGAAAGAATACAGATAGCTAGAATAGAGGAGAGATAGTGAATATCTATATTTATAGATATAAAACACTCCAAGTATTAATACAGCTCCTCAAAGGCTAAAAAAGGAAGTTGTAGCCTTTGTGAGCCAAGATATCTACTGAAGCCATCTTTTACCAAAGGACTCTAAAGAGCTCTAAAACCCCAGTGAAAAGGCTCACCTAACAGGTCAAGAATTAGGATTGATGCCTACAGAGTGCCACACCTGTGCCTTGACTGCCAATTAGTGCTGCCTCCTCCAAGCCAGGCTGAGCCCCAGTCATTGCTGGGAAGAGGTGCTTTGTACCTCTGTCCCACACCCACCCTGCCCACCCTCTGCCCATCCAATGTCCTATGCTGATAGCAGTATCTGGCCACCCGAATCTCACACAAGGCCCGTTTTATTATGAACCATATAGCCTCATTCTACACTGTAGGGGAGTCACTGAGAATAATGCTCTTTACTTTCGCTTTGACTTCTGTGCATTATTAGTAAAATGGAATGGAGAGGCGATTTACATAAAAGTTCCCACTCACCTGCTTGAAGGGCTGATCATTTTACCCACAGAAATGATAGATTAGCTAGACCATGTCAAAGTGTGGTCTCTGGACGAAGAGCATCGCAACCACCTGGAAATTGCTAGAAATGCAAAACCTCAAGCCATTCCCCAGACCTACTGAATCAGAAACTCTGGGAGCAAGGCTCAGAAATCCGTGGTTTAGCAATCTCTCCAGGTGGTTCTGATGCCTGCTAATGTTTGTGGACTATTGCCCTAGATAGTAATTTGCCGGAAGTATCAAGGAAGCCAGGATCTTCACGGTTAAGTCCAAGTATTTAAACAAATCAGCCTGTTTGATTGCAACTGGGCATAGAAACTAGCCCCTTGTGCCCCCGAGGGCACATTGGACCATAATAGCATTAATCATGTCAATGTGAACACAAATACAATGTTTCAGAGAAAAGAGGTCAGGCATACAAATATTCGCCCTCCCCGGTGTTAACAAAATTTGCCCTTGAATACACAGCTCCTGCCAATTTGGGATAAACATACCTCTCAGTATGAGTCACCATCAGGCCAACACACAATGAAATAGGAAGCTGGCTGGTTTCTACTATGGTGTGCCCAGATCAGGCTCAACCACAATGGGAGAAATCTGCACCACTCACCGATCACTGAACCTTCTGAAAAGTTCTCCGGCTCTCTAATGCTGGCTCAGGAAAATGCTCGGCATTTTGAGTTTGGCATACTAGAGACAAACAATATCAGGATTCTTCTTCTTGTCCCCCCAAGGTCTGTGATATGATGTCACAGAGAGGGTCCCCTCCTCAAAGTGAATCAGATGAGATTTTCGTCTTGGTTGGGTGAGTCTACCTTAGGATGTCTTTTCTGTGCGGATTTGGAAAAGTCAATTTGTTGTTCTATAAAAGAAGGTTTCCGTGATAGAGTCCAAGCTGTTTCACCCTTTCTAGCCACCTGACCAGGTAATCAGAGAGGCAAGAGGCAAGGCCACCCGAAGTCTGGGTGTAGCTGGCTCAATCCCCAGCTTAGATTTTCACTGTCTCCATGTTCTTAAGTCTACTCCCTCATCAAAAATTGTTCTCAAGAGCTCCAGTAAATTTAAGTCACTGTGTTCCTTCTCTTAGATTTACTTATATATTCAGCCTTAACTCTAACTGTAGAAATGAAGTCTTCTTTAATTTCTGGATAAACATTTTTTAGACATCAGTGGGTGGATGGCACAGGGAACAGGATTTATTATTTTTTTACTGTGAAATTCTTTTCCTTAGCTTTGAAAATCCCAGTATCCGGACAGCCCTACTGTAGTGAAGGTAAGCTGAGCAGAGTCTACTTCTGGTGAGAGTAGCACTTTCAGTTAGATCATAGTAAGAGCAGTTCACACTTGGGTTTTTTTCCTCTCAGGCAGAATAGGATAAAAGCTCGAGCTTCCTTCCCTCCAAAGATGCAAAGTTCAGAACCGAGTTGTATGCATACATCACCCATTTATTCTGAAACTTATAGACAATTTATTCTGAAACTTATAACATCACATTGTCTCCTTTAATAGATAGCTTCTCTTTAGACCTTGTTTAGGAAATGTCTGGTCATTGGTGTCCCCTTGGAAAGGTTGGGGCTTCTCAAGTGAAGGAAATGATGAAGAAGCGAGACAAGCCCAGGAGTGCGGTAGGGGTGAGGAAGCAGAGTTGGAAAAACTGAGTCGAGGAGAGGCTATTAAACACTAAGAAGAGGCCTGAGGAGCAACTCGGATCTGAGGAATCGCTACATCACAGAGAAAGATCTACTGTTCCCAGACCTCGCAGAGATGGAACAGAAGTGGATTTCGATGACATCAGGCAGTGTGCAAGCACCTGAGTGGGTAGTGGCTGTGTGTTTTGGGGAGGAGTGGGATGGGGAGCAGATACCATTAGAGGCAGCAACACCAGACACCTGTTAAGGTTGTTTTACAAGACTGTCAACAAATACTTGAGGAGAGAGCACTATTCTTAAGTCGTATGGGTGATTCAGCTGTTGTTTCATTTCCCTGGTGTTTACTTAGGTGTAGAGAGTAATTCTAGAAGAATTTACAGAAGGGATGGGCCCTTGAAATGCATTATAAGGAAGCTGAACTTGAGTTAGATCTTTGACAAATACAGAGAAGGAGAATATAGGTATTTCCCACAAGGGCCGGAGAGAAGAAATATCCTCCGTGATGATCCAAATAGGACCGGTGTGGGGAGAAGAGGAGCAGAAGTACAATTAGCAGAGGTTTGGGAGCCAGACAGGCCTAGGCGGAAAATCAGCTCCTGTGCTCTCCAGCTAAGTGATCTCTGGCAGGTTTCTAAACTCCTGTCAGCCTTCTCTTCCTCATCTGTTAAAGGGGAGGAATACCACTGACCTTGACAGTGTATAGATTAGAGACCATATATTTAAAGCTCTCCACACAAAGCCTGCCATTTAGCATGTGTTCAACAATGAGTGGATTTAATAACATTAAAAATAAGAATAAAACAAGATGGACTTAGTCAGGGATAGGGAGGAGGTAATTTAAGGGCTTAAGGAATCTTCTATGATTAGCAGGAAGCTTTGAATTTTACCCCGTCACTCATCTAGGTTTTTGAGCTGGAAATATGATGACATGGGTGTCCTAAGAGGATTACACAGGTGCCAGTCTGTAGGACACAACAGAGACAAATACACCACTGTTCTCAGAAGCTGCCTACCAAGAAACAAGATGGCTGTGTGTGTGTGTATGTCCATTCACCTGAATGTCAGGTGGAGAGTAAACATTTCTCCCTCGAAGGTGCACCGAAAGGAGTTTCATTGGATCCCACACTACCTTAAAAGCAAGTTGAGCCATCCAACGGTCTCAGAAACCAAACAAAAACTGTTGTGCCCAAATGTAAAATTCTATTTACCTTGATGTGTCTCCCTCACTGCTAAATTCTTAGCCTCTCACATGGTTTCCAAGCCCTAAGCATCCCTTATTATTTAAATCAGATGAGGGTTCACTCTCTAGTGTTTTTTCTTGTTTTCTCTAACAAAAATAATAAATCCCTTCTGTACTTTTAAAGCTTGTACCAGAACACACACACACACACACACACACACACACAAGCTAGACAATTATAGCTTTTAAATGAGGATAGTGGGCCTCTGGAGTTTAGGCTGATGAGAGCCTATTCAGGAAGGCAGATATTGACTGATAAACCCACAAAACTCTCTCCTGCTTATTTGCCACAGGATACAGCAAGGGTAAGATGTCCTTGAACACATCAGAGAAATAACCATTTCATCAAGATTCTTCTGCAACCAGAAGTGGATGGGCAACCGGTTAGCAGGAGAAAAGAGAGTGACGGTCAAAATGTGCTGCCATTCCACACCAGCAGAGGTGAGATCTGCCAGCAAGCGTTCCCTCCCATCAGGGTCAACCCCAAACCAGACACGTACATGTGAACTTTACCCAGGAGAGAAAATAATGGTTCCAACCAATGTGAGCTAAGCCATCCTAAGTGGTGGGCGTAATGGAGAATCTATGTCACTCCTTCACAAGGCCTCGCACATTCCTCAGGATGGACGCTGCCATGATCTGAACCTACTCAGGGGAGACCTATGTCAGCTCCGGGAGGAAGAAGCTAGGCGTCTCTGGGAGTAAGAAGAAACAAGAGAGGACTAGAAGAGCCTCAGGATGGAGAAGACACAGGTTCAGGTCCCAGCTCCGAGCACCAGCCGATATGTTTCAGCTGCTGAGAATCTGTGATGGGCAGATACTACCGTGAGCTGTGCACTAGAAAGTGCTGCTTCGGAGGGGCTCACCCTCGAGTGAGAGAGCCAGTGGATGTCCACACACTGTGTAAGTGCAGTCACTGATCCATGCACACCATCTGATGGAACACAGAGGATGAATACTTGGTCCAATTTCCACTGTGTGACCTTGAACAATTTCCTTACCCTTTCTGAACCCCAGCTTTCTCACCTCCAGGATGAATGCCTGGACTACGTGCTCCCCTGCGCCCTTCCCACTTTAAAAGCTACGGTGGGGGGCGCCTGGGTGGCTTAGTCGGTTAAGTGTACGACTTTCGCTTGGGTCATGATCTCATGGTTCGTGGGTTCCAGCACCGCATCAGGCTCTGTGCTGACTGCCAGCTCAGAGCCTGGAGCCTGTTTCGGTCTGTGACTCCCTCTCTCTCTGACCCTCCCCTGCTCACTCTCTCTCTCTCCTAGAAATAAATAAAATTAAAAAAAAAAAGCTACGGTGGAATTTCCTTCTTTCCACAGAAGCTCTTATGTACCTGCCCCACATCCTGCCTTCCTCCGTTGTTGGCTGAGGTGGGTGCAACTGGGGAGCTGGGAGGTAGCAGCATGGACTGGCACAGACCTCAAAATAAAAAAGGAACAGCCTTTAATCAGTGGCTAAGGGCTAAGATAATGCTAGTATGTGACCTCTCGGTGGCCCGTCTCAACGTGCTAGTTAGAAAGTGGCTACTGACCTGTAAAGTAAGCATGAGCCCAGGCAATCAATCTGAGTTTTGGGACACCTGCAATGACTCAGAAAAAGAATTGCTCTTTGGGGACCACTGATCTGTGGTTTAGAGCAAGTCTGGGGCTTTCCTGGGCTCCACGGGAATGGAATCAAGATGTGGCTTTTGTAACCCCCTTTCCCATCATCCGTAACTTACTTATATTGGGGAAACAAACTCAAATCCATGAGCAACAGAGATCAGGGCTGGGGTTATTCTGGTTGGGTAGAAGGTACAAACGGAGAACCGTGGTCTTTATTAAATGTCAACATCTGTATATGTGACTCTGAGGGGTCCTGAAAACATTCCCCAAAGAGAGGAAACATCATTAGGAGCATCTTTATTCACACCAAAGCATTTCACTCAATTACCACTTCCTCAGTGAAAGACCAAAGCTAATTCAAGTGATTATTAAAGATACACAGGAGCAGAATGGATAGAGCAGAACCACGTTTTTCTTTGTCCTTAGGTGCAGCCTTAGCTGTCATGATCCTACTTCTCCAGCCGTCCATTAGTATAACAAAACCAAACGGAGTTTCCAGCAGCAAGGATCAATTTGAGTTTGGCATGTTTACCTCAAAATTACTCCCTGTAGCGGCTTTCAGTGAAAATAGATAAATCATTGAAATGGTTCGAGGCAGACGCAAAAGAACAGACATCCATGTTTACGGAGAAAGTGATGTCCCTCAGCAAGAAAGTGTGGCAGAATAAATCCAAGCTCATCAAAGAGCAAAATTAAAGGGTGGTTATTCACATTGTAAAATCATGTGTTGAAGGTCCCTAAGGCATATTATTAAGGGGGGAAAAACAAGTCACAGAAAAATGGTAAAATGATCCCACTTTTATACTCCTACTCCTCCTATCTCTCTCCCTCTCTCTCTCTATTCCTGTCTAGAAAGATACACAATATTAACAAATATTCCTCTAGAGAGAAGGGGGAACTGAGGTGGACAGAATAGAGGCAGGGAGCTTTCACTTTTTGCTCTCCATTCTCCTCCAGCATTTCACGTTCTTAAGATATTATTTTATGTATTACTGGGATAATTAAAACCAAGGATTGCTGTGTTCTTTTACATTTTCCAGATAAACTAATAATTTAAAATAGAATTCAATTCTGGAAGATTTAATTTACAGTTCAGGACCACGCCCAGTTCAAAAAATAATGTACACCTGTGCGGAGTGCCCCACCTTCTCCCTTCTGACGTTCTCTCCACCACCTGATTTGCCCCCTTTGACGGACATCGCATCCTTTAAAAAGGTTGGAGGGGTGATGAGGGGAACCGCAGAAATGCCAGGTGATTAAAACAGCACACCTGAAACCTTCAAAACAGCTCGCTTCTCTTTCCAGCCCATCCCGGCTACCCTTGGGCATGTCCCATTATAGCACAAATCTGGACCCTTTCATTATACATCTTCATTAACTATTGACTTGAGGGGGGACGGTAAGGAAGAGGATGAAGGCTAGCTATGGTTGGGGGCAGGAAGGCAACTCTCAGCCACGGCAAAAAAAAAAAAAAAATTCAAGATGCAATTCCAATCAAAAGAGACACGCATTAAGGAGCTCAGCTGTACAAACACTCCAGAAATAGGATGTGCTTCCGACGCCGCGGCGAAATTAAAGGTTCTTAATGACTTCACAATACAGAGGTTCTCGCCCCCAGAATATGTCTGCCCGNAGGTGGCCCAGCCCTGCAGCACCACTGCAACTTCTGCAACCATGCACCGGGGTCGATATTTATAATTACCTTTCTCCTTCACCATGGCAACCGGGTCCTCTGGCGAGCGGCGCCGAAAGAAACAGCAATAAAGTCCAGGAGCCCGGGCGCTCCTGGGCGGACCGACCCGCGGTGCAAGCGCTGCGAGGCAG
>NW_027532585.1:6892815-6893268 GCF_008692635.1 Crocuta crocuta | reverse complement strand
GGGGCCCGCCCTCGCGCGCCCGCCCCGCGATCGCCGCCGAGTGGCGGCCGCGCCCAGCCCGGGGACGCTGCCCTTGAGCCCAGAGCTCTCGTTCCAGCTGCTGCTGTAACAAATGCAAAATTCCACTGTCCTAATCTCTGGTCACTGACACTACTTTGCATTCCTCGCGCCGAGGCCGGGAAAACGGGCAGCAAAATGCTCCCTCCCGGAGCCTGATAAATCATTGCCAGGAGGGGCGGGGGGGCCGAGGAACGGCCAAGGCACTGTTTCAATAAACAAAACTGGTCAATTGTTAGCTCATTAGTTTCCTAGTACCGCTGCTCCCCAATCTTATTCCGGCTTCTTTCGGACACGCTGAATAAATAATATTAACCATAGTAGAAAAAAGAAAGAAAGAAAGAAAGAAAGAATGAGAGTGACTCCAAGTTCATTTTCTTCAACTTTGGAGGCTCA
>NW_027532585.1:6870086-6892784 GCF_008692635.1 Crocuta crocuta | reverse complement strand
GGAGGGAATTGAGACCATGAAAGCCAGCCCAGGAAGAGGATCTTTCAGGATTCAGTTCCTTCCAGGATCAAATTCAGGATCAAAGCAAAATTCTGACTTATCCAGTTAGGTGGGATTCCACCTTCCACCTTTTCTCTGCCTCATTAGAGTTTTCTAGACAAGCCCTTTGGATATACAATGCATGAGGTAGGAACACTGTCCACAAAGTCAGGGGCAAACAGCCACACCCGAGCCCCTCAGGCTAGACGCAGTCCCACTGGCTCCTGACAAGGCTTCTGATTTCTGACGCACTGGGTCACGGGTCAGTCTTCCAAAAGCAGAGGGCTTCTGGGTTCCCAAAGCCCACGCCCACCCCACCCCAGCACCTGTCTCTCAAACCCAGATCCTTCGGCCCCACCCTAGCCCTGGCCGACGTCACACATATCCACCATGTGGGAGAAATGGGATGAGCAAGAGACAAAAAGGCAGACATATCCCCACTCGGGGAGAGCAGCAGATGGCCAGCACATCTTTCCCAACTGGAATGCACAGCCAGTATTAGACTGTATTTACTGCAAATATTGTAACGTGTTGGGTCTAAGAAAGCCCGGGTAAGAGAGAGGAATGAAGTCACTCAACCTGCCTCATCTTTGACTTAGGAGGTTGTTTACAGCCGACTGAGGTTTAGGGGGGGTGGGGAGGCCCTTTACTGCTGGGTTTCCGATGGGTAACAGTAGCAGATCTCAAGCAGCTGTGACATTCCTACATCTGTGACTCAGGGCTTTACTATTAATAGCTTGAGTGTCTCAGCCTGTAAGGGCTAAGTCCCCTCCAACCCCTCAATCTGAAACGTACTTTGCTCTCACTGCTCCCTGCCCCCACTGCAGCCCCACGGGTCATGTTTTTCCTAAGTCAGGGGCCAGCGGGAATAGAAGTGCTCTTGAAGCAGCTTTTCCAACCTCCGTTCATATCCAGGAGCCAAGCATTAGAGCCACGGTGTGAGTCCAGAGAGGTGGGCGGGGCTCAAGATCCCGGAGGGGACAAGCCCTTTACAGCCCCCAGTTTTCACGCACTAAAACTGCCGTTGTTTGCTCCTGCCCCCTTGCCTCTAATCACCCTCCGAGCTCATAAAGAGATGCTGACAAGCAAAATTAACCTCAGAGAAGTGGAATTAGTTTGGTGCTGTGAGCCTAGCAGGTGAATTTCTTTTACTATATTTTTGCTGCATAGGCACTGAGGCACTTTTCTCCAAGGCTTTCTCGTGTTCCTCAGCTCAGAACTAAGGGAACAGGATTCTCTCATCTTTCTCCTTCTTTCCCCCTCTCATTCTGTCCCTCTCTCCCGACTGGAATGAAACAGTAAAAACACCAATGGGCTTCTAGTCCAAATCCAATCCTCCGTAAGCGTTTCTGATATTATAGATGCAATTAGTTCAATTTCTCTTTTACTCGGGATGACAGTTTTCAGTCCCAAGACTTATTAGCCAAACTGGTCCCTATTACAGTTCTGAACCTACCTGTATACCTCGGTGGATAAAGTGCACAGAAACCCTGATTTAGAAAGGCTCTGGCAGCTTTAGAAACTAAGCTAGCAGAGTGACGGTTGGTGCCTATTCATTTCAGAGAAGGCTTTGCTAAAGGAAAATACTACATAGTGGTTCAGAGAGATTCCCTCCCTCCTGTGTTTTCCATGGAAAAAATTTTCCTGCACCACAAAGTGAATGAGTCACCGGCATTTAGTTGCTAAATAACAGTCATACAGTTAAAGTTCCCTCAACAATCAGGCACGGCTCCTTTAGGATAAAAGCATCCACTGGGCACTTTCAAGATAACCAAAGAGGGTATTACTAAAGTTATTTTTGGAATGTGGGAGAGTAAAACTAAATTGTTTTTGTCTCCTTGCCTCTGGCCGAATAGTTAAGGGCTTAGAGAACAGGACCAAAGAGGAGATATTTTCTACTTTCCGGTTAAAGCTGCAAGCGGTGCAGCAAAAGAAAATCCAAGAAAAATATGAAAAATGTAAGGCTCACAAGATGGCAGGCCTTTTCATTCTTAGTTTTAGAGATGATTTCCAAAGAGCGTCTCTCAATCTCATTCCACTCAAACGAGATAAGACTTCCTAACAACAGACCCCAACCCAAGGTTTTATTTGTTGTTTTATTCACCTAAATGGACTCGGTGCTGCCTTCCTTTTTCATTCACTCACAAAACGAAGCAAGGGTTGTCCACAAGTGACCAAAGGACAGAAGCCATTTTGTGGGAGAGAAAAGCTATGCTAGCACACAGCCATTCTTGGCAAAAATTCAAGAGTCCATCATTTCAGCAGAAGCCCTGCCAATTGAAAGGGAAATGTTGCAACCAGAAAACAGGCAACCTAGCAGAGCCCTGTTCCTCATTGTCCTCGCTCTTCAACAGAGCCACAGATAGCCTATCGCTTGTGCATCTGTATGGCGGGAATATCCGGACCCCAGGCTTCCGGGTATCACACATCCCTCAACACATTAGGACCCACTGGCCAAAGAGCGTGCAAAATCCTTTCTAGCAGAACCCAGCTGAAAGAAAACTCAAGATGGAGTTCCTTATTTGCTTTCCATTTCATGTTGACATTGATCAACCTCACTGCAGACATTTATGGAGCATCGCCTGTATGCCAGGAGCAATGAGGCTGGCAGTTCAATCACAGGAAGAGAGAAACCACTGCTCTGGAGTTGCTTAACGTCTATTGGAGGAGATGCATACACACTAACATTCTCAATGCAATAAGGAAAGTGTTAAAGACAAAAGTAGGGTGCAATGGGCTCCAGGCAGCGCTGAGCCCAGCTGGGAGATGGGAGAAGCTTCCAGAATGAGTGAGAAGGCAAGCAAAAGCTGCCAAGTGAAGAAAGGGGAAAGATCATTTATTCCAAGCAGAGGTAGCCAGGATGTCAAGTAGCTCACTGTTCGTGGGGAGCAGGAAAAGGCTCAAACTAAGTCTGGGGTAGTAGGTCACAGAGGGTTCTGAACGCCGCACTAAGGAAGTTGGACCCTAGAACTGATGGTTAGAGTCTCAAACCTGGGCTACCTGTTTCTTTCCAAATTAAGTTCAAAAGACTTTCACTTCATCTCAAAGTCTGCTGTGGTCTGTTTCCAACAACATTGCCTCCTTCCTCCAAACTAGGTGTGTTGGTGTATGAATATCCGGGAAGCATCTATGTTTATTAGTTTATTTAAATGTTTCCCTCATAAATAGGATAAAATGGTAGCCATGTACTTCTCACGCACAGCATTCTAAGTAACTCGGACCATTTGGGATTGTAGTGATGGCTTCATGTTCACCACTAGGCTATGAGCTCCATGAAGGCAAGTAGGGTTTCACACTTTTCTCCCTTCCCGAGGGTACAGTTTGCAGGCCTCCAGCGATAGAAAGACTAGGGGTGCTTTAAATGTAAACACCAAGACATCTTGGTTCCCACCCAAGATCTGCTGATTTAGATTCTCTGCAGAGGAGGCGGGAGCTACAGCCAGTTCTCTAAGTGACTGAGGACCACTGGCCTAGCGTGCCGGCCTGTGAAGCAAGAGAATGAATGTGAGACGCACAAACACAGCCAAACACCACACTGCCACGTCTGAAGAGAAGTAGCCCAGTCGGTTAAGCATCCGACTTCGGCTCATGTCATGATCTCATGGTTCATGGGTTCAAGCCCCGCATCGGGCTCTGTGCTGACAGCCTGGAGCCTGGAACCCTCTTCAGATTCTGTGTGTGTCTCTCTCTCTGCCCTTCCCCAATCAAGCTTTGTCTCTCTCTCTCTCTCTCAAAAATAAATAAACATAAATAAATAAATAAATATCAACAGTGCAGTCGGTTAAGCGTCAGACTCTTGATTTCAGCTCATGTCATGATTGTGCACTTTGTGAGTTCGAGGCCATGTGAGGCTCTGCGCTGACAGTGTGGAGCCTGCTTGGGATTCTCTCTCTCCTCCCCTCTTTCTGCCCCTCCCCTGTGCTCTCTCTCTCGCAAAATAAATAAATTAAATAAACTTAAAAAAAAACATTTTTAAAAAGCAACCCCTCTTGGTTAGCTAAAATAACAATCATCCAGACATTCACCGTGAACTTAATGGAAATTTATTGGAAGTGATGATTCCAGAGTTTCTTATGGCCCAAGAGAAATTCCTAAATGTCGAGGCCCTCTTGATCTACTCTCATGTCCTCAACAGAGAATTCCTAGGATTTTTTCCATATGAATCGCACAGACTCAATGCCCAGCAAAGTTCTTTTTCATGAATTCTTCAAGTAGAATTATTTCACATGTATATGCAAAACTTCCCCCACCGTCCTTCTCAGGAGCCAATGCTGAATTTGGATCTGAGCAATAGTCTGCCGCTTAAGAAAAATTACTATGGTATAAAGCTCCCTATAAATCATCCACTGAAGATATTTTCCTACGTTGTATACTGGAACCCATTACCAGAATTCAAAGGATCTCTTGATAGTAAAAGAGTTTCACGGAGTTTAGCCTAATTTGTGGCATGTGAGAAGTTCACAAGAAATACAGAAATAGCTCTCAATTACTTGGGGAAAGGTCCTTTATGTATATATTTTAAAAAAGCAGTTTGTTTTTAGCTTTATCTTTTCTCCTTAATATTTTCTAGGTAGAAATACAGTTAGTGGGGAAGAACAATCCACATGCCAGATCATTTGGAACTACAATGGCTTCCCTAGCAACATTCTCTTTTTTCTGGTACTTAGTGCCACCGGCACACTGAGCTTGACTACACTGCAGTGAAGGATTTACATGTCTATTTTTGCAAAAAGCTCTGGGCTTTCTGAGGGAAGGGGTCACATGTGAGTATCTGTATTCACGTAGTCATAAGCAGAAACACAATATTTGATGAATATTAAGAATAAATGGTCCTTGCTTATTATAGTAAGACAAAATGAGTATTCATTTTTATTTGTTTCATTTTGATAATCAAATAGAATGATTTTAAAAATCTAACTCAAATAAAATACAAGTAAATGCAGTCTCATAGGTAAGTCAATTGAGCAATTGCTTGAAAGGTGCAGAGCCATAATTCCCCTTGGAGAGAAAGCAAGCTGAAATGAAATGTAACCATGCAGTCATCTTCCCAAGTCCCCTTAATAACTAGCCCTCAATACCACTTCTGTCACTATTTACAGAATGTTTATAATGTGTCAGCCACCATTCTATCACCTCATTTAATCCTTGTAACAACTGGATGATTTAATGTTATTACACTTTACACATGAGGAAAGAGATTTGTCAGAATCCAAAGCTTTGTTGGGCCTTCCCTTTCATAGAGGTTGTGAAGGAGCCTTTCTTTCCCTGTCCCAACCACACACACATTTTTTTGAGTCAAGATGCCGTCGATGTATGTTGACTTCTTTGGCATTTCCTTAAAACCTGGCACAATAGAAACGATACTGCATTTTGGCTTGTTTGTATAGAACAATCTTCTCTTGATACCGTATCCTTTGTTAGCCGGACTTTTTTATGATAGGACCTGCTAGGTGAACAGCATCATATATAACCTTGGCCTGTTGGGCTCATCCTTGGCTGGACAGGGGGGATGGTGTACCCAGATCCACGTATCACATCTTTTTTTTACATTTTTTTTAAATGTCATTTTTGAGAGAGAGAGAGAGAGAGAGAGAGAGAGAGCATGAGTGGGGGGGGGACGGGGAGGGGCAGAGAAAAGGAGACACAAAATCCGAAGCAGGGTCCAGGCTCTGAGCTAGCTGTCAGCAGAGAGTCCGACACGGGGCTTGACCCCAGGAGCAATGAGATCATGACCTAAGCTGAAGTCGGATGCTTAACCGACTGAGCCACCCAGGTACCCCAACATGTCATGTCTTTTAAGGTACCATTCAGGGGCACCTGGGTGGCTCAGTCGGNCCAGCATTCATATGGTTTCCATAAAAAGACAATTTAAATTCTATGTGAAATAAATGGCTACATGTTTAAAAAAAAAAAGACAATTTAAAAAGTTTGTGGTGGGGGGTTGGGGGGTGGATCAGAGAATTTTTGCAGAGTTTACAAAGCCTACATTTTCCCCCACCCTTCATTTAGCCTGACAACTCTATGCCCTAGGACGCTCCCAGAAAACAACTTCTCTCTCATTCTCCCCAGACGTCTCTGCCATCATCTGTGGGACAGGCCAAATAAAGCATGCAAAGTACGTGGCCATTAGCACATTTGTTGCCACCAAAAGGGACGCATTGTCACCCAACACACGTCTCAGGGGGTGTCTCCAGTTCTTGGTGCAAGGAGACCAGGGGCTATGGGAACTATGGCATAGGGAACACGAGCCCATGGATGAAAAAATAGGCATGAGTTGCGTGCATATGTAAGGTGCAGAGGAGGCCCTGAGGCAAACTTGTCCACGGTTACACAGTTACTTAGAAATAGATCAAGACTCCTGAGGTCTCTCACCTCTGTCTCATTGGTTATTCAGCTATGTCACACTGGCCACATGGGCGGCCTGACGAGACACAGCCAGGATTTGAATTCCAGCTCTGCCAGCGGCTGAGTAACCTTGGGTACAGGATTTTCTCTCTCCGGGTTTCAGCAGTCTCTTCTGGGAATGGTAATCATATGCTCCACTGGTGAGGTGGTGAGGACAGGGCTGCTTCAAGGGCACTCAGCCTGTGCAATTACATGGGGCCCGGGCTCCGAAGGGCCCTCCGTTTGGTTTAGTCGTGTCATATTGGTGTGTGTAATAATTTTATCTCTGAACTTGTGTTTTATAGGTGACGTCCACTGGGACAGTGGAGCATGCACATGAGCAGATGAGACAGATGGTGATGCCATTGCTGCCACTCCATTTGCATATGGTGTTTGCAGGGCCCCATGAGCACAAAACTCCAGGGAAGAAAGATTCATGCTGGGAGTTTACGGAGATTCCAGGTGAAGGCAAGGTACAGATGTTACACCTACCACCCAATAACCAGGGCCAATCTCCATTCAAATCGGAATACTCACTTCAAATGCAGAAAAAAGGCAATGGTGAATGGTCTTCCAGAAAGCAATCAACCAAGCAGCCCTATCTTATCCTTTCTGACTCCTGTTACCTATATTAGCCAACCATTTACACTGAAAATGATGACACAGAAGAAGGGGGAAGGTAGGACAGCCTATTTCCCTCTTCCTTCCATCAAAAGCCAAAGACAGAGAAGGCAGGCAGAATGTTCATGTATTACGAAGCAAAAGAAAAACAGCTGAGTTAGTTGTGTGCAGAATTCCCATTCTTTTTTAAAGAATGAAATACATATGTGTCTACAACCTATGAGATATAAATTGTGTAACTTCAGTGATTCCACATCATATTTGATGCTCTTATATTTGCATTTAAAATGAACACTGCACAATATAAACATGAAAGGCCCAATTCATGTTAATATAAAATTTTACCTTATTTGAAACATGAAATAGCAAAAGAAAATACTGTGACAAGGTAACAAAGAGTGTGCAATAAGGGAAAAGGCCTTATATTTTAGTACCTTTAATAGGACTTTATTCCTGCACTTTATTTATTTATTATTTATTTATTTATTTCTAGGAGAGAGAGAGAGAGAGAGACAGCATAAGCAGGGGAGGGTCCGAGAAAGAGGGAGTCACAGACTGAAATAGGCTCCAGGCTCTGAGCTGGCAGCCAGCACAGAGCCCGACGCGGGGCTCGAACCCACGAACCGCGAGATCATGACCTAAGCGAAAGTCGGACGCTTAACCGACTAAGCCACCCAGGCGCCCCTATTCCTGCACTTTAAACAAGGGGCCCCATATTTTCCTTTTGCCCTGGGCTCTGCAAATTCTGTACCAGGCTCGGGATGAGGATGAGAGACAGAGCCCTGCGCTGAGACCCACTATAAGAAAAGGCAGTAACAAATGTTTAGTTTCTTATTGCTTCATCAATTGACAACAAAATAGAATAGGCTTGAAAACTGTAAAATTCCAGTGTTCAACACCATTTTAGGGTATTGGGAGCCTTTTGAAAATATCGAATCTGGGGAATTTAACTTACAATGCCTTGCAAGATTTTAGTACCTCCGATCCCTTGGTATATGACCTTTGCTGCCAAGTGAGACAAGGCGTGTGGTGCCAACCATTAAAGAAAGAATGGACATCGATGTGAGGAAATCCTCCCGGGAAGACAAAGTCATTCTCCTCAGCCCATTCACTCATTCAGCAAGTATTTACTGAATGCTTACTGAGGGTCAGTGCCTCTGCTAAGTGGTGGGATATCACAGCGAATATACTAGAAATCTTTGCTGGATGAAGTTTACATTCTAGCTGTGGAGGGGAAGGGGAGCTGATATAATAAAGTATACAAGCAAAAAAACGTACATAGGATATAAAAGATAAGAACTATGGGAAAAAATCAGGCCTGGAGGATAACGTGTTGGGAAAGGAACTGGGGTTTTATGTGGGTGGCCCAGGAAAGCCTCTTCGAGAAAGTACCATTTGAGTAGGCCTGACGCAGGTAGGAGCTTAAGCAATGTGTTATCTGAAGAAGAGCATCTCAGACAGAGTGAACAATAAGCCCAAAGGTCATAAGGTAGAGCTCATCTGGCATGTTCAAGGCACTGAGGAGGCCAGCGAGGCTGGAGGCAAGGACCTGGAAAGGAACTTGGGTTTTAAATGTGAGTGAGGTTGGAAGAGCTGGAGGGTTTGACCAGAGAGAGCTGTGTTCTCTACTGGTCATTTTCTGGCCAGGACCCTCCTGGCTTCTGTGTGGTAACCAGAGTAAAGAGGAGTAAGCACAGATGTAGAATGTTGAATTAGTGCATGAGATTAAAAAAAGAGCTTAAGAGTGAGAAGAGACATGACAAAATGAGATGAAGGGAAGGATTATAGAAATGAGGAATGAAAACTGAGGACCAGGAGAATATCAATAGCAATAAATGAAACACTAAAGAGCAGAACAGACACTGACAAACTATCAAATTCCTAACTTAGGAAAAAGCTTGAAATGATCTCAATGAATGCAGAACAAAGCATCTAAAAGAGAGAAAACCAACAGATGTTCAAAATAAAGGAAGACTTTAAAAAAAAAAAAACCCAAAATTTTATGTCCTAGATGTGGAGAACGTAAGAAGCAGAGGCTATATTCAAAGATTAACCCACAAGGACTTCCCGGAAATGAAAAAAAGTATGACGTTGAAGATTTAAAGAGTATAGATATAATATTTTGGCAAAATTTGATACGGAATGCTAAGTCCAAGTCCTAGCCTAAGCTTCTGAACTTCCAAGGGTATCATTCTCCGTTTATCCAGGCAGAAAGAAACCTATAACCCACAGAAAGAGAAAAGCTCGGGCTCACCTCAGATGTCTCAACAGCAATATGGATGTGTAGAAAACCATGGGGCAATACCTGGACATCTTGAGGAAAGAAGGTGTGTGTCACAAGCACCTTACATACACCCAGAATGTTCACACATAAAGGCAATGGGTAAAACCATCAGAAACGCAAAGGTGCTCAGGAAACACACAGCACCACACACTCTTCTTGGGCAAACAGCTTGACCACAACACCCAGCCGATTAAGAGATGAGTCCAAATAAACTCAGGAGCACAGGTATTGTAGTAAAAAGGCTGGCAGTGAGAAGGAAGTTCTATTATATATGACCCTAATACTCTGATTACTGGGTTATGAATATAGAATCAAATGGGACTGTCCTGAGTAAAAAGGGTAAAAAACAACATGGAAAGGATATTATAACTAACGAAAATCACGAGGTGGGTAGGAGGGTGGCTGTCATGGTTTTCACAGCAGGAAGAGAGTGACCTGCCCCAGACCATCCAAGATTCTCAGGGTTGGTATCTCTTAGAAGATTCTGAAATCACATCACCCAACTGCTTCATCTTCGCTTAGAGGTTATGCACAATCTCATCATTGTTTTCATACATCAGCTCCTATTTCTTGGAGTTGGGAAGGCAAATGTATCTTTAACATTCTTTAAGAAAAGGGAGATGACAGGGGGGCCTGGGTGGCTCAGTTGGTTAAGCATCTGACTTCAGCTCAGGTCATGATCTTGTGGTTTGTAAGTTTGAGCCCTGTGTCGGGCTGTGTGCTGACAGCTCAGAGCCTGGAGCCTGCTTCAGATGCTGTGCCTCCCTCTCTCTCTGCTCTTCCCCAACTTGCTCTGTCTCTGTCTCTCAAAAATAAATAAACATAAGAAAAAGAAAAGGGAGATGGCTTGCCTTTGCCTTTTTACTGATTTTTTTTCCAGATTATTAGTTCAAGAACCAAAATTATTGCTAATTTATTTATATCTAGGATTTCCATAGCATCTTCCCTCTAGAAAGATGACAAAGGATAGCCACATGGGGTTTTATTTTATCTTTCTAGTTATCTAGCCATTTCATATTCATGAAAATGCCATGAAATTCCTAATGACAAGACTTTCATTTATCAACATATGTCCAGGTGTAATGCTATGCCTTGGGGGACCTTCTCCCATACATTTCCCTTCTGTTCCCATTCTCCCCCTCTTTTGAATAGTCACTGAGCCATATGACTTCTTGCCTTGGCCGTGGCTGACTGGATTATTAGTAGACTCTGGATGGGGGTGGGGGTAGTGGGATTGGGAAACCCATATATCAACTGGCCAAACACTTAAAATTTATCAGAATTTTTTTAATGTTTTATTTATTTTTGAGAGAGAGAGAGAGAGACAGCATGAGTAGGGGAGGGTCAGAGGGAGAGGGAGGCACAGAATCTGAAACACGCTCCAGGCTCTGAGCTAGCCATCAGCACAGAGCCCGATGGCGGGGCTCAAACCCACAAACCGTGAGATCATGACCTGAGCCAAAGTCGGACGCTTAACAGACTGAGCCATCCAGGCGCCCCAAACACTTACAATTTATATTCTGCCTTGAAAAAGATGAGTTGGGGGACACCTGGGTGGCTCAGTTGGTGAAGCAGCGGACTCTTGATTTCAGCTCAGGTGATGATCTCACTGATCCATACTCAACCCTGAGCCTGCTTTGGATTCTCTCTCTCTGCCACTCCCCTGCTCACACACGTGCTCTCTCTCTCTCAAAATAAATAAACCTTAAAAAAAAAGAAAAAGAAAAAGAAAAGGATGAGCTGGGCCAACTGGGTTTTCACTCTTGGGAATCCGAACTAAGACACATATAAAAAAGTCCCCGTCAGTGGTGGGTACTTGCATTAAAAGGTCAAGTAAGGCCAGGCCAAGGGCACACATCACAGAGCCACATGAATACCAAACTTCTGAGGGGCAGAGCGTCAGAGGAAGCCAAGTGGGAGGGAGGAGAAAAGGACATTTCCCAAGACTGAACTGGTGGTCCTGGAGGGGACTGGAACTTCATACTTTCTGAGGCCTGGCTGTTCAGCCTTTCCTGGGTTCCTATGGAACTTATTTCTGTTCTTAGACACATTCTCTCCTTTTTTGGTTTCCTTGTTTCTCTCGGGCATTCACTTCTACAAGTCGAACCTGGTTACTAGAAGCATCGCAGTGAGTGATTTATTGCACCTGGGAGCAGCTTTCAGCCAATGACACACGGGGAGGTGGGGGACAAATGCCTCAGCTGGACTGTCTCTGAGGCATATTCTGCACTTACCTCCCTGAGCTCCTCAGTAGTTCAGCTGTGGCTGCCCACACCGGTTAGCAGTTTGATAGTTCACCTTTTATTAGCTTTACTCCCCTACCCGTGCTTCCTGGGATCGCCATTTTTAAACAAATGTTTATTTATTTAGTATATATATAACTAAATATAAATGTATTTAGTTGATGTATATATAATAATATGTATACATATATATATATAGAGAGAGGGAGAGGTTGAACACAAAGGGGGGTGGGGAAGGACAGAGAGCGAGGGAGACGGAGAATTCCAAGCAGGAGTTCAGCACTGATAGCTCAGAGCCAGACATGGGGCTCAAACTCATGAACCATGAGATAACGGAGCTGAAATCAAGAGTCAGACGATGAACTGACTGAGCCACCCAGGTACCCCTCCTGGGATCACCTTCTAAATAAATTGCTTGTCCTCAAATCCTTGTCTCAGGGTCTGCGTTAGGTGGAGTTCAAAACAAAAGAGAATTTAAACTTAAATTCGGAGGATCCATTCCATTTTGTCTTTTATGGTAAAAAAAAAAAATTGTCTCGATCCTCTGATCACTTTCAACTAGTCCTTTAAATCAGGGACAACTTCCAAATAATACAATACCCTGAAGTAACCAAATATGCTCATCAGACAGAATATATATATTTTTTTCTCAAGAGAATCAATGATGGACTGGATCATTTTGTAATACAAACACAATGGAATTTGTAGGCACACACATTGCGCTAATGCGCCTCTTCCTTTAAAATATGTAAATGACCTACTTGGATGGACTCTGGTAATGGGATGAGATCTAACAACTGCCGCATAAACAAATAGGACCCCAAATATCCGTGAAGTCTGCAATTGTGTTTTAGGGGGAAGGATGTGATTTATAACCTTTATCAAGTTCTACAGAAATGAGTCATTTCATAATGATGTCCTATTGTCTTTACATATATCCTTGAGCTCTCTTTAAAAATCTCTAAACAGCTGCACATTTCTACAATCCAAGCAAAGCTTGTACTAGTACTATATGCCATGTGTCAAGTTGGCTGTATTTCTGGAAGAGGTATACAAAGTCGCTTTATTCCCTTCCTCCCTTCTCACTGCTCCCCAGCAAAACAGAAAACACTCTGCATTATATATTGGATTTGTTATGGTTCAAGAAGATTAGAGGGAGGACAGGAAGAGAATTATTTGGAACTTAAATTCTTCTTGGTTTTGGATCTGGATTATGCAACATAGATTTTCCCTTTCTATATAAAATATACTAAGAGCGCTGAACATTTACCAGTTTGGTTCATTGGCTATTACATTTGTACACAGAACAAAGCACTAAGCCTCAAGAGTAGCATTAAAATAACATCATGCAGGGGTGCTTGGGTGGCTCAGTCGGTTAAATGTCCAACTTCGGCTCAGGTCATGATCTCACGGTTCATGGGTTCAAGCCCCGCATCAGGCTCTGTGCTGACAGCCAGCTCAGAGCCTGGAGCCCGTTTCCAATTCTGTGTCTCCCTCTCTCTCTGACCCTACCCTGCTCACGCTGTCTCTCTCTCTCAGAAATAAATAAAACATAAAAAAAATAAAATAGCATCATGCAATTGAAAGCAAAGTGAGCAAAAATCAGGGAATAATGAAGAGAAATAGAGTTGACTCATTAACTATGCTAACAAATATTTACTGAGCATTTATAATGTGCATAACATCACCTTCGAGGGCCTGAAAGTGGCATACAGATCAAAGGAGCCTAGATGAAGCCCTCAGTGAGCTTACATTCTACTAGGCAAATAGCACAAGTATCTAAATAACTCTAAAAAGAGGTATCAAGGGGTTGGAATCAGAGAGTCTGAGAAAATGTTACAAAGGTTTGAGGGATGGAATGCTTGTCACATTGGGTTCAACATTTCACCAGCTGCTACCCACAGAAAACCAACTAGACCACTCCTGTTACCTAGATAAAGAAGCTAACCAAAAATGTGTTGGAACCAGCTGATTATATCCTCTTTAAACTCTTAAAATAGACCAACTGAACCATGATCTACACTAGATCAAGTTCAGCTGATAGTATTACAAAACAAATTAACATCACCTCGTATTTCTATCAAGGATAATACTGGACCAATTGATGACCTCAACAATGAGGCAGTTATTTATTAAACAGCCTATACCCCTGCAGTAGCTGGCTACCAAGTGATTACAGAGTTTGACTGTACCCTTCAAGGACAAGTCTGGCCCGAGGAAAAGATAACAGATGAACATACCCAGCTACATACTAGAATCACATGATAGCACTTCGGGGAAAAGGGTGATAAGAAACAGAACTGGGAATTGTCCCATAAGAGGAGCAAATGTTAAACACCCTGGAATATTCTGGTGATGTCAAAAATGACCTTACAAAATGATCTGGCTGGTGATGGACAGAAGGGGAGGAGGAAGGGTGCTGGCAGGGACCCCAAGTATTTGGCTTTTCTTCCCAAGCTTATCTTTCCCCCATAGGGACTCACTGTATGTCATGAGAATTCTCCCTCTCCACTCGGCCACACACAGACCTTTGTGAGCTGGATTTTTCTGGGCACTGTGAGTCAGACCATCTCTGGCGTCCTCTGATTCATTTCAGTTGCTAACTATGGCTACAGAACTTGGATGAGGAAAGCTCTCTAAACAGCAACCAAACAAAACTTGGGGGCACCTTCAGCATAATAAAGTAACCAGTCAGTTAATGTCTCAGAGTAAAGATCCTACCTACCTGTGCATCTTGTGTTTGGAGAACCTTAAGTAGTAGGATATAAGGGGTTCTGAAGGTCAAGATTCAGGATGTAAACAGACACGAGTATCCATATGGGATTTTTTTATTGTGGTTATTCCACTTTTGGGCAAGAGCCTTGACTTAATTTAGAATTGTATTAAGTGCAATTTTAATGCAAAATAGTGCAGTCCCTGGGGAAAGTGGTTTGACAGTTCCTCGAAAGGTTAAACATATAGTGATCATATGACCCAACAATCCCACTTTTAGGTACATATCCAAGAAAATTGAAAGCATATGTCCAGGGGTGCCTGGGTGGCTCAATCGGTTAAGCATCCAACTCTTGGTTTTGGCTTAGGTCATGATCTCATGATTTGTGGGTTTGAACCCCATGTTGGGCTACTCGCTGACAGTGCAGAGCCCGCTTGAGATTCTCTCTCTACCTCTCTCTGCCTCTCCCTCACTCACACGTGTATGTGCACACGTGCTCTCTCCCTCAAAATAAATTTAAAAAGGAAAACATATGTCCATATAAAAACCTGTACGTATGTGTTCATAGCAGATTCATAATACCTGAAAAGCAGAAACTCAAATTCCATCATCTCATAAATATATAACCAAATTGAGGTATAGCCATACAATGAAATATTATTTGGCCACAAAAAGGAATGAAGGACTGACACTTGCTACAAAATGGATGAACCGTGAAAATGTGATGCTGAGTGAAAGAAGCCAGACACAGAAGACCACGTGTTGTGTGATTCCAATTATATGAAATTCCAGAAGAGGCAAATTCATAGAGACAGAAAGCAGATCGGTAACCGCCAGGGTCCGGGGAGTGCTGGTAACAGGTGTGACTGCTAATGAACATAGAGCTGTTTTAGGGGCAATAACAATGTCCTGAGATTAGACAGGAGTGATGGCTACACAACCCTCTGAATATCCTAAACAAGCCACAGAATTATCCATGTGGAAACGGTATGGGTTTTTTTTTTATATGTTTATTTATTATTGAGACAGAGAGAAACAGAGCACGAATAGGGGAGGGGCAGAGAGAGAGGGAGACACAGAATCCGAAACAGGCTCCAGGCGCCAAGCTGTTAGCACAGAGCCAGACGCGGGGCTTGAACCCACAAACCGTGAGATCATGACCTGAGCTGAAGTTGGACGCTTAACCGACTGAGCCACCCAGGCGCCCCTAAAATAGTATGTTTTTATGGCGTGTGAATTATACCTGAATTTTCTAAATGTATGAAATGTACTAAGCATGGCTTTATACGCTGGAGAAACAAGGTCACGTTCCTGCCTATAAGAACCTTACTACCCAGTAGGGAGAGACATGTACACACATAACCATCTGCGAAGGAGCACCTGTGTGGTTGAGGCAGTTTCCCCCGAGAAGGTCTGGAGAGGCTTCCCAGCAAAGTTTCACAGGAGCTGCGTGTCAAGCTAACCTAAGAACAATTTCAAGAATCCTTTGGTCTCCTCTTCTGCAATGTTAACCAGGCAGGGAGAAGCCTAGGTCATCATCAAATTCCACCTGTAACTTAAATGACAGACCCTGGGAAAGTCGTTTCACTTCTCTGAGCCTCAATCTCGCAGGCCCTTATGAGGCTGTTGATATCAAAGTTTTATTTCTACCTGTAAGAGATGCCTGGGTGGCTCAATCGGTTAAGTGTCTGACTCTTGATTTCAGCTCAGATCATGATCCCTGGGTCATGGGCTTCGAGCCCTGCAACAGGCTCCATGCTGAGTGTGGAGCCTGCTTAAGATTCTCTCTCTCCCTACCCCCTGCTCGTGTGCGCGTGCTCGCTTACTCTCTCTCAAAAAAAAAAAAAAAAAGCATCTAGAATTCTAACATATTTAAATTTAAAGGTCCCATGAATTCTAATTCTGGAAAGGATTCCTCTAATGCATTCTGGGTGGTGCCTTGCCAAAGCCGACAAAGGAGTCCTTGCTCTCCTGGCTACTTCTACATCCTAATAACACGCACACTCTGCTACCTTCCCACTGACAGCCTTCATCATCCACTCCTGGGCTGGCTACCTGTCTATGCTAATGACTAACACATCATCTCCCATTGCCTTCCCATTGACAACCTTTGTCCTGCATCCCAGGGCCATTCCAGACTCCTGTCTGACTCACTAAGTTAACAGGAGTCTATAATCCTAAGCACTGGGCTATACCCCATAATCAATAGGGTCAAATGATGCTAAATCAGGGGTTTCTGTGAAGGTAGGCTACTCTTAGTAGGGACATCTTTTAAAAGTTTTTTAAAACCAGGATAAAAAAAACATTTTTAAGCCAGTATAAAAATAATGCCAGACAGTAAATTTAAACAGACTGCCTTATCCTCTGACTTTAAATAAGATGAGTTTTTAAGTACATATAATTAAAACGAATGGAGCATTTCAGCATAGTTACTCAAGGAAGTAAATTAGATGGGAACTGTGAAAATAGTTACTTGAATGTTCACATTCCTGAATATGAACGAATGAATGAATGATATAGAAACAAAAAACAGTAAGACTGGACTAGCAGCGTCAGGCAGGATAACTAAGTGAAAGATGCCCTCAATTTTTTTCTTGCCACTTTCATACGATTGAGATATTTCCCTTCTGTTCATATTTTGGGTATATCTTTTCTATTTTCCAGCTCAAATCCTACTTCCTCTCGCCCAGGCCACCCCAGGCCCACGTTACTTTTCCTTCCTGTGACGACTAGTAGTATTTATTACCTAACCATTTATTCGGCTTCTCACACTTTTGGGGTTGATAGAAACAGAAAAGGTGGCAACACTGACTGAGAACCTGCTGGAATATTTTCTTCTTCTATATTTATATTTTCTTTTAGTCCTCATAATATTACCGTCACGTAGGCAGTATCATCCGCATTTGCCATGTGATAAAGCCAAGGCTCCAAGATATTAAGTAACATGTGCAGGTCACACACCTAATGAGGAGTCGTGCTGGACTTTGAACTTGGCAGGGCAGCCTGACCCCACAGCCCGGCATTTGCGGCCACTGCCCCAGGGAGCCTACCCAGCTTCAGCTACTTGAAGGCAGGCAGACAATTTTATGCCCCTTGTGCTCTAACACAGTGACTTGATTTCTGCAAACATTCATTCATTCATTTACTTGTACTTACAGGCTCTTCCATGCCAGGTACTATAATAAAATAAAAATTGTGAATGTGGCTCTCTCCCCACCCTCAGTGAGGAACTCACAGTGCATTAGAAGAGAGGCTTATAAATAGGCAACTCCAGCAGAAATACACACAGGATGCCGTGAAAACAGAGAGGGGTGAGGCGAGAAGGAAGACAAACCTGCCCAGAGGAGGCAAAGCCTACACTAAATCCTGCGGGGATCCAAGCTACCAGGAAAGCCATGCCAGGCAGCAGAACAGCACGTGCAGAGAGAGGCCGACGGGGAAAGGGGCCCTCAAACATCTGTGACAAAGAAGTCTGATGTGGACGTTTGGGGGTTAATGGTTGGGCATGATAGAAAGGCAGGGCCTGGGGGCGCCTGGGTGGCTTAGTCGGTTAGGCGGTTGAGCGTCCGACTTTCGCTTAGGTCATGATCTCGCGGTTCGTGGGTTTGAGCCCCGCGTCAGGCTCTGTGCTGACTGCCAGCTCGGAGCCTGGAGCCTGTTTCAGAGTCTGTGTCTCCCTCTCTCTCTGACCCTCCCCTGCTCATGCTCTCTCTCTCTCTCCTAGAAATAAATTAAAAAAAAAAAAAGAAAAAAGAAAGAAAGAAAGGCAGGGCCTGACCGTCAAGAGCTTGAAACTATGATTCTGGGAAATAGGATTAAACTAATACAATCGGAAGCCTTGAGAGGCTAACAGGGGTCACTGATAACTGTAAATCAAAAGAAAAAATATGAACGACCGGCAGCTTTACCATACAGATGAAATCTCCAGTCTCCTTTGGTGCCTTCCCAAGACTTAGAAGAAATTGTCCTCCACCCATCACCTCCATCCCCAAAAGAACAAAAGTCAAAGTAAGGCTGCTGTTTTAAGGGAACCACATGCCATCATCCAACTGGACGTGGCCCTGGTGGCCCAGCATGCCGGAGGGACAGAGGCCAGCTCCTTGCGAGCACCGGATTCCTATTACTACTTTGTATTCAGGACAGCCACTCGTCTAAGCCACCAGTCAGGAGAGCAGGGCTGAAGGGAGGAAGGAAACGTTCTTTCTTGCGGTATCTCTCAGGATACGTTTTTTTCATGGCCAGGTCAAATACTTCTCTTGAATTTAAGGGAGGGTCTTTACAATTAAATCTGAGACTTAAAAAGTTTTAAAAAACATTTTCTCAACATATAGTGCCTCAGGATCACCAGGAAGATGCCACAGAAAAGCTCCATAGAGTCTTGAGGGACATCTCAAGGTCTCTCAACAAGGTCTCTCAACATCTAAGCCCTTCCCCCGGTCTTTGACATACGTCTCACCTATGGGGTTGGGATTAGTGACAGTAAATGGAGTGAGAAAGGGACACGGAAAGAAATGTTGCAGAATCATAGTATTACATGTCGTGGTCAGTTCGAAAACAGGTTGATATTACTTAAAGAAACAACAACGTGCAAACACCCAGGAGGTCCTCTCAGTCATGTGAGTATTTGAGTCTTGAGGACACCATCTCAAGTGAAGACGGTCCCTAGGGGTGGACAAAAGATAACAAGGAGAACACAGCAGGTGCTTGAACCAAAGCAAAAACACCTATCTATCTTCAGGGATATGAATTATTTGTCTGGGGAGAGGACTGCCAAGTCTACTTTGGTCCCTGGTCTCCAGTCCAGAACATTCTGCTTTGGGATTTGGACTCAGCTGACAACAGAATCACTGGACCCTTTCCATATATCCTTAGGGCCTTTGAAAACAGTGCCAGTCTCTCTTCCTGTTTGTTAGAAGATACTTGCCCTAAATATGCTCTTTTATTTTCACTAGACATAGCAGCTCAGAGACACAGAAAGAAACACAGGTTTGGGGCACCTGGGTGGCTCAGTGGGATGAGCATCCAACTTCAGCTCAGGTCATGATCTCACAGTTTGTGGGTTCCAACCCCTGGAGCCTGCTTTGGATATGTGTCTCCCTCTGTCTCTCTGCCCCTCCCCCACTCAATGAGCTCTATCTCCTTCTGTCTCTCAAAAATAAATAAATGTTAAAAAAATTTTTTTAAAGAGAGAAACACGGGTTCCAAACCTTCTCTAAGTTCCTACAGGAAACAAAGAGAAAAACCCATACAGATAGCTTGTATTTGTGAACCAGGGAAAAGAAGTGTTTCCTAATTTTCCTGGGAAAAACAATTTATTTTATAAAAACGTCATCACATCTGAGTTGCTTACAGTATTTAATTAGCCCTACTATGTACAAATTTTAAGTGTGCCGACACTCACCAGATTTCATGGATGTTCTGTCCTTAGGCTCATGGGGCCAAGTCCACACAATAAAATAGGTAAGACCCTAAACGTGGGTATCAAATCAAGCTGGTATCAAGTCCAAGTCTAGCTCTTCTTCTAGGTTTCTTTTAACATCAAATGCCTTGGTTTCCCCATCTATAAAATGAGGATAAAAGTAGTGCCCCCTTTTTTGAGTTATTATGAATATTTAATGAGGAAAAATTATAAAGCAGTTGGCACAGTGCCTGAAATCTAGCAGGCCCTCAGTGAAGGATAGCTTCATTCATTCCTCTAGAACAATACTTCGTTCGTGATCAGCGAGAGAGTCATATTCACATGGAGAAGCTCTTTTGCATATTCACATACATGTTTGTTTTGAGGCCGTGTCCCATCTTTTTGCCAATTCCCTTCCTGTTCTTAAATGGAGAAAACAGTTCTTTGCCTACTGAGTTCCGACGGTTTTGAGGACAACATAGGCAAGATATATATATAGGGACAATTTGAAGAGCATGGGGTCCCTGTACAATTCAAAGTAGGATCTGAGGGGCGCCTGGGTGGCTCAGTCAGTTAAGCATCCAACTTTGGCTCAGGTCATGATCTCATGGTTTGTGGCTTCGAGCCCTGTGTCAGATTCTGTGCTGACAGCTCAGAGCCTGGAGCCTGCTTTGGATTCTGCGTCTCCCTCTCTCTGCCCCTCCCCCGCTCATGCTCTGTTTGTCTTTCTCTTTCTCAAAAATAAATAATAGTTGGGCACCACACAACAACAGGATGCTGTCGCATCTTGAGGTCTTTCTGGCAGCTGCAGGAGGCCTTTGCCAAATACCCCTGAGCATCCTGCCAGGAGCTGCTCGCTTCTGAGCACTTGGCCTTGCTAATACAGGAACACACACGGCTGCAGGAGGGGGCACTTCCTCCAAGCACCTGTCCCAGACAGGATATTCTGAGCACGCATGGTGGCTTCTTGGGAATCCCATCTCCTGTATTGTGCTGGGCTCCACCGGCACCAAGTCTGGGCCTTTATTCCTCCACAGCAGTGGAAGATGAACAATAGAATCATTATTTTTTAAATAACAAACCGTTTTATTGTATTATTATCTTGGCTAAAATTTAGTGGATGCTTGTAGGTGCTACGACACCACACAGCTTTGAGACGCATGTTCTCGTTTAATCCTTATAATCAACACTGCCCTTAGACTTGGCCCCTGGCCCCAAACTGCACCTTCCTCAAAAATGTCTAAGTCCCCTGCTGGTGCCTGGGATCAGCTAGGGCTCCCAGTGATGTTCAGGTATCCCAGCCTGCTCTTTGGAGCACTCTCACTGATTATCTTTGTCTCTCCCGTGCTGGGCACGGGGTTGACCAGATGCCCTGTGGAGCCCTAGGACTCCTGTCAATGAGATTATCTCAGGGGCCTGGTGGTGACTTGATTCTAGGAGGGGATTTTGATGAGTGATCACTCCCTCAGACTGGCATGATATCTCTTTCCCACGACTGAACAAGATCAGGCTGTTGACACATTGATTTGGGGTGACTCAGAGTGTTCATGTACACAGCGGCTCCACAAAACAGTATTTGGCCAGGGCTTCAGATATCCTAGGGGTGGACCTACTCACAGCATTCAGAAGGTGTGCATTCTTTGGCATATCTTACGGATAGAGAAACTGTGACTTAGAGACACTAATTTCCCCCAAGTAACACATTTAGTAGGTTGAAGGGCTGGGATTGAAATTCTGGAAAGTCCAACTCCAAAGCCACACACTAAACTAATCCCCCAGATTTCCTTATCTGTCTTCACTAAGATATGGATATCCCAATGATGGTTATTCTTTCCTCTCCCCAGGGCTCTCTTTGATTCTGTTTGTTCCCTTGTTCCCTTGTCATTGAACCTACTGACAAGCAATTGTCCAGCACGCTCTCATTCAGCCACAGAGCACTGGTCTCCCCTTGACTTCCTGCCTTCTCCCACCAGCAGACCTTATCTCTTTCACGAGCATCAACGGCTCATTCCAAACTCCGATATGAATCTCTTTCAGGGGTAGCATTCAGTAGAAGCACCAAACACATTCACAGTAAATTATTAGCTCTGAGAGAAACCTACATGTTTAGTTTTTATCCCTAATTGTGGAATAGACTTTTTTTTTCCCCTCAATAAAGGGATCTAGGTGTCTGCCAGTATGGAGGTGTGATATTAAAGACAGAGGTGTCCTGAACTGTAAGAGTTGTGGTCAGCTGGCTCTGAATCAAGTCATTCTAGGGTGGCTACTGAGGTGGCTGGGAGCAGAGGTCATGATTTCTCCATCCCCACTGAGGCTCCCCTGAAGAGGGTGAAGCAGAGAATGGGAGAGCCAAGGAACCATCACATCAGCATCTGCCCGGTCCCCACCTGGTTCTGCCTTAGCGTTGGTCTGCTAGCCACTCCTCCAGGTCCCAGCCAGCACTCAGTATAGCCACAGCGAGATACCACTGCACCCCCACTAGGGTGGGTAGAATCACAAGTCAGATAATTACAAGCGCTGGCAAGGATGTCGAGAAATAGCAGACATCATATGCTGCTGGTGAGAATGTAAAGTGGTGCAGCTGCTTTGGAAAACAGCCTGGAAGTTCCTCAGAAGGTTAAACATGGTTACCATGGGACCCACAAGTCTCCCTCCTGTCTATACACCCAAGAGAAACAAAAACGTACAGGCACACAAAAACCTGTATATGAATGTTCAGAGCAGCATTATTCACAATAGCCAAAAAAGGTGAAAACCACCCAAAGGTCCATCACCTGACTAATGGATAAACCAGATATGGAGTAACCATACAGGGTAATAGTACTTAGCCACAACTATTGGCATGAAGCAGTGATATATGACATGGCATGGATGAATCTCTGAAACATGCGGAGTGAATGAAGCCAGGCACAAACAACCGCATGTCATATGATTCCACTCATACGAAATGTCCAGAATAGGGAAATCTATAGAGACAGAAAGTAGATTAGCAGTTGCCTAAGACTGAGGCAGCAGT
>NW_027532585.1:6797873-6869984 GCF_008692635.1 Crocuta crocuta | reverse complement strand
CGAAAGGTCCAGCGTTTCTTTCTGAGACGATACAAATATTCCAAAAATTCACCGTGACGATGGTGGCCCATGTCCGTGTACATCAGTGATTATACTAATATTGTGTATACTTTACATGGGGAAATTGTATGGTATATGAATTATATCTCAGAAAAGCTGTTACAAATTAATTGCAAAAAGCAAAATAAAACACCCCAATGTAGGTTAACTCACTTACCCCACCTCACCTTAATCCAATGCTTGCCCTCCTGTTAGCTGTCCAAGAATCACCAGGTATGTTTCTGGCTCCTTTGGCTCAAGTACCTCTGTTTGCAGGGACCGTGTCTAATAGCCTTTGCTGTCTGTACTGACTCTACCCTGATTTTGATAAGGAGCAAGCAGCTAGGTAGGTCATCAATTAGACCTTGAAAGTGTGCGAAGTCCCTGGCGCAGAATCTCCTGCCCACAGGCGATGCTTTCTCCATCTCTGGAGATGGGACAAGGGGCTGCGTTCTAACGTGCTTCACTGAAAAGAAGCCTCAACGGGTTCTCCAGCTATTACAAACCTTTCCTTCTTTTTTAAATATCGCATAAGAGGAGGACACCCTAGGCGGCGACACAACTGCGGCCTCGCCTTTACGCAGGTCATTCCTTACTACTGTCAATATGCTGCCTTCCGTGTATCTTTCCAATCCACGCCTTAACATATGAAAGAACAGCATGTATGGAGAGAGATCTTTCCTTTTCATCACACTTCCTATTATAGACAAATGTGAGCACCAAGTTTGGAAAGAGACACCCTGGTTACTGAGATTATAAAATCATAGACAAAAATATCCTCAGAACTTCGCTCCGTGGCTGTACTTCTGTTACATTTTCCTCTCCTCCCACCCTCACCCCATTAATTATATATAAGGGATAGTGTTTCTTTTGAGGAACGCACTATAGAAGAACGACTCTAAATAGGACTTCGTTACTGAGGCCAATCACAAAACACGAAGCCGTGTGCGGAGTGGGCTCCTTCACTTACCGGGAGGATCCAAGTTGCTAAGCAAGTGCTCCAGCGTGCAGTAGGCCTCGGGGTGCAGATATAACAAATGAGTGATGGTGGCACGCCTGTGAGCAGGCCGGGGGGTGCTGGTGATGCTCACATCCTCGACAACCAGCGTCCTTCGGCACGAGCCCGGGGTGCCGGCTCTCTCAGAGGAGGACACCCTGCTCATCTCAGAGCTGCACAGTTTCCCCAGACACTTTAAACCGAGGAAGGAGGGCATCTTGGCATGGATCGCAAACAAATCAGAATACGGGCACCGGGAGCTCAAGACGCGGTGCTTCCCCTTCCACTCTTCTGGCTCCTTCTTGCTTTGTTTTGTTTTGTTTTCTTCCCCTCACTACCCAGTAAAGAAGATTAGGGAAGATGTATTTAAGTGATTACCCTCAAGAGCTTAGGGCTGACCAGGTATAAAAACAGTCGCCACCAGGAACTCAAGCCTATGGCAGCGTGAGATGTGAATGCATACTCAAAAATCAGAGTTAGCCGCAGAGCAAGAGAAAGGACAGCTAGAATATCTAAAAGGATTCACCTGCAAATATTCCTAGTATAGTAGTACCTGGCATTCCTGGGCCACTACTGAATGTACTGTGAACAGGTCTAAACATAGTTACATGTATGTAATCTAAAAATGCAGAGCAGAAAAAACTCAGATCATAATTCCAGGTTCTTCAGTATTTCAGATCTCACGGAAGGGAGACCTCAAGGGAGATCTTCACATTCAACTAGCAGCAAATCTAGCTCCAGACCATAGTAAACAATCCTTTCCATCTTTTTTTTTCTTTAATTTTGAGAGAGAGAGATTGAGAGAGAGCAAGAGAGACAATGAGAGAGGCAAAGGGAGGGAAAGAATCTTAAGCAGTCTCCACGCTCAGTCAGTATGGAGCCTGACACAGGGCTAGATCCCACGACCCTGGGATCATGACCTGAGCTCAACCAACTTAGCCACCCAGGTGCCCTACAATCCTTTACACTTTCTACAGTGTCATGAAAATCATTCTACCTTGTCCTATTAATGCAATGCTTGTAATATTCTTAATGTTGCTTCATGGGTTTCCTGCTATTACAGAGTCTCTGGCTGAAACACATGACAGAGGCAGAATTACTGTGTAGGTAGCTGTGTGTTTTCACAAAGTGACAGGTTAGGGGGGCCCTCACTCAACCAGGGTGCTGATATCCTCAGCACAACCCTAGTGAGGAGCATTTGCCCTCCGACATCCGCTCAGGAATGTTAAGCACAACGTACAACAGTCTGAAACCCCACACGGCAGAGTGTCATTGGGCCACTGTGCTCTAATACCATCTTCTTTTCATTAAAACCCTTACACACTTTAAACAGAATAGAATTATAGAGCTGGAAAGGCCTTCACAGACAATTGAGTCCAGTGCTTCTTAAATATCAGTGTGTCTAAGAATCTTTTGTTGAGCTTTTGAAAAACAAACTCTAGAGCACCGGCCCAAGACCTCTGAATGAGATGCTGTGGATGTGAGGGAGTGAGGCCCAGGAATTTCTGTTCCTCAACGTTCCCCAGACTAGGACCAGCGTTCAGGAAGCACTGATCTACTCCAGCCCTTTAACTTTTTTTTTTAATGTTTAATTTATTTCTGAGAGAGAAAGAAAGACAGGGGAGGGTCAGAGAGAGAGGGAGACACAGAATCTGAAGCAGGCTCCAGGCCCTGAGCTGGCTGTCAGCACAGAGCCCGATGAGGGGCTCAAACCCACGAACCATGAGATCATGACCCGAGCCGAAGTCGGACGCTTAACCGACTGAGCCACCCAGGCACCCCTCCAGCCCTTTAACTTTAAGATGAGGAAGGTAAATCTCAGAGATGCTAAGTGATTCTCTCATGGTAACACAGGAAGCCCATGGTAGATCTAGGTCTTCTGACTCCCAGGTTATGATCGATCATGACCTTCTACAAAAGCAATAGACAGATGAAGCATAGAGAGGGCACTAGTTTTAAACCTTTAATGCAAGATTTGGCAACAGAGCTCAAAAACCAGTGAATCCAGATTTGCCAGAATGACTCTGGCCCAGTGGAAAGCACAGTAGAAATGGAGGAATAAGCTCTATCCCAGAGGCCTTCAGATTAGGATGGAGCTGGGAGGGTGGAAATTTGGGAACTGCCCATGACCACAGTCACATAGTGAAACTTCTGTTCTCAAATTTGCAGAATTAAGCCCTAGACCAATATTGGCCCTCAGAAAATAAATCCTTCCAAGGCCTCCCCCTAAAATACATTAACAAAGCAGGTAAAATAATCTGTAGGTACTCTGTTTCTTGCTTGGCTATTTCAAAACCTTTAGGATATACAACATGAGATATTTTATCAATGTTTCCCAAAGTGTGGTTACTCAACCAAGTTGTTTAAAATACAGGTGCTTGATGCCCATCTCAGACCTGGGTTCTTCTAGAGTGTTTTTCTAAAAAACATCACAGAGGGGCGCCTGAGTGGCTCAGTCGGTTAGGCGTCCGACTTCGGCTCAGGTCATGATCTCACGGTTTGTGGGTTCGGGCCCCACGTCAGGCTCTGTGCTGACAGCTAGCTCAGAGCCTGTTTTGGATTCGGTGTCTCCCTCTCTCTCTGACTCTCCTCTTCTCATGCTCTCTCTCTCTCAGAAATAAATAAAACATTTAAAAAAAAATAAAAAACATCACAGAGAGGGAACCTCTACCCTATATCATTACTTCTTTCTTCCTATGGTTAGTTCCTTATAGCCCGGCTCTTTGCAAATTGAGAAACTGAGCAAATCTATCTGTTTAATTATGTTCACATGGCTTATTTGTGATATGTGTGTGTGTGTGTGTGTGTGTGTGTATGTGTGTGTGTAGAGAGAGAGGCTGGATGCAGCCACTTTAAACACAGGCTCTAGTATACATTAACAATGTACAAACATAGACTTTGGACCAATATGATGATTACTTTCTTCAAATCCAGCATCTTCCTGACCAGGCTAACATGTAACCCTGGAGTACTTATTCTATGGCAAAGCTGTGCCTTCTCGGTCCCTACACTTGTCAAGGATTGCCCCCTAAAACAAATTCTATAATATGGCCTCTACCTCAACACCTAGCTGTTGTATCAGCAGAACATATTTGAGGTCACCCCTACAGTTCAAGAAGCAATTGTGTTCCAATAGATTATATAAAGGAAAGCATTGAATTCTTCTTCAATAAAAGGACTATGTGTAAGAAGTTTGGTCTATTGTATGAATCTTAGATCAGGATGGAAAGTAAGCTACATGTGGACAAAAGACAAGGCTGATGGAAATAACAGAGGTTTGTTTGCTTTTAAATGTTTATTTATTTATTTTGAGAGAGAGAGAAAGCACAAGTGGGGGAGGGGCAGTGAGGCGGGGGGTGGGGGGAAGGAGAGAGAACCCCAAACAGGCTCTGCACTATAAGCACACAGCCCGATGCAGGGCTCAATTCCATGAACCGTTGAGATCATGACCTGAGCTTAAATCAAGAGTCAGATGCTTAAATGACTAAGCCACCTGGGCGCCTCATTGTTTCCTTTTGAAGATAGTCTGACTCTGTGTAGATGAGAGGAGCGATGGTGGAGAAGGGTAAAGCTCAGATGATGGCTGGTTGGGACTCAGACTCAGCACTGACACTGGACACTCACGAACTACGTGATGACACTACAAACTACTCTGGATGCCCAGAGCTCTTAAACCTAACCTCATTTCCATAGTTCAGGGTAAACAACCCACAGAGGCCAAGTCTCCTATCTTTTTGTTTTTTCAAACAGAGACCTATATATTTTTTTTTTTATTGAAGTACAGTTGACATACAATATCATATTAGTTTCAGGAGTACAACATATTGAATCAACATTTACATATATTATGAAGGGATGATAATAAATCTAGCTAACATCTGTCACCATGCACAGTGGTTGCAACATTAACTATATTCCCTATGCTGTACATCGTATCAGGTCTCTTATTTTATAACGGGAAGCTCGTACCTTTTAATACTCCCCCCCCATTTTACTCAGCCCCCATGTCACTCCCCTCAGCCAAGCCTCCAATCTCAAAGGTATGGTGTCAGTGGTATCTGCCTGACAGCAATGCCTTCAGCCATGAGAGCACAGCAGGGGAGAAGATGCCTAAGGAAGGATCAGTGGATCCATTTCTTCCACTGCTGAGTGAGTATCAGCCTCTTGCTACCGCACGTACAATTACAGTCATAGCATTTACAAAGAAGTACAGCGGGTCTGGGGACACTTGCTATGGCTTTATGACAGTTTCACACCGCATTACATGGCAAAACTAGTGCTAGTTACAAACGCTTAACGTTCGCCCAAGATGTGGGTGGCCTGCGTATCTCATCGGGTAGGATGTTTCTAAGCCCGCCAGTAACACTTCCATGGCACCTGCACAGGCTCTTCTTCTAAGATAAACCACGGAAAGAAACCATCAGTGAGCAAATTCCCCCACGCGGCTTCACCTTGCACCGAGAGGCCCGGAGCTCTCTGCATGCTATAGTGGCTCGGTAACGAGATGAACCTCAGCCTCCTGGCCAGGCATTTTGAGGCTGCACAGTGTTCAGGGGATGGATGCCTTCATTACTGCTTCTAATGCGCTAGTCACAGGTCAATTCCCACAGCGGTTTTTTCACACGTGAACTCTGACTTTTCTTTACTTTTGTCCTGTTATGATGTAGGTCTTTCCCACACACACCCCTGCTCCCAGACAAATGCCTACATCTCCCTTGAAAATACCTGCTGAGACCCATCTGCTTCTTGCTAGGAAAAACAATTCTTAAGAGAGGAAAATCACCACCTGAAAATGTGACTTTTTATGGGATTTAGTTTGCTAAAGGAATGGTCTGAATGTACAGCCTGGGGCTTCATCAGTGTTAAGAGGGTTACTTGCTTTTCAGTTTTGGCTTTGTTGTTTTCATCAGAAACGAGCAAACAAAAGAGCTCAGCGAGCGCACTGAAAACACCTGCAGCAGCTCGCAATAACCAGGCTGATCGCTGCTGAGCAGAACAGAATAAGCAGAGAAACAGCTTTTTAAGTGGGAAAGGTCAGCCGAGGGGGCATAGTGGGACCTCCCGCTACGCGTTGGCCCACCTCTCTCTGTGGCCACCAAGCCTCAAGTTTCGTCCTTCTCTTCATCCGCCTTGTCAACCCTGGGCATCTCGTGTGCAAAGCCCACTGTTGAAGGGGTCTTACCCTTTCCTCCAAAGCAGGCCGTGATTTGCTGAGCATACTGGCACAGGCTCCTGTCTGGGGGGGGCTCCTCCGGAAAGCCTGCTTCTTCCATCGCTGTGCAAGCGGCTGCCTCTCTTCCCGGAACGCCACCCGCCCAAGGCCTGCTCTGAACAGAACAAGCAGCCAAGCCCCCTCTTCCATATCATCCCCATTAATAATTCAAATACTACACAAAATCTGCTGAGCATTCAGGATTGAGAGCACCAAGGCACTCCGAGGACTGAAGCGTAATTAGTTTAACAGACAGCAAGCCTCTCAGATTACTCTCTGACAATCCTCTCCATAGGCAAGATTTCCAAACGCCAATGGCAGCCAGGCTTGGACGGCCTGCAAGGAAGAAGCCGCAGACGGGGGACCAGGAGGGTCGCACGCATCCCGGAGCTCAAGCCCTGTACGTCACAGCGGGCTGCTCCATGAATCTGTTCCGAAGGGTCAGCGCACTAAATTTCCGACCACATATCACAACCCACCAGCTTTGGTGTCGTTCAGTTTCTAAGCCTTCTCTATACCCTGAATATATCCTACATTCTCCAACCCTTCATCTTTCCCATGCTTCTTTCTCCTTTCCTCAAATTCCTCAACCTTCTTCCATCTGATCCTTCTGAAAATCCACCTGGGCTAAAAAGTGCAGCTCAACTGCTACCTCCCGCATCAAGGCATCCAGAATTACGCCAGCCAGGATCAAGTTCTTCCCGGCGGCCCCAGAGTGGCAGCTCCACCATGGGGTTTATTATATCCTGCACTGTCGTACGGTGACCTGTAGACTTTTATTTTCTCTGCTCGCTGCTAAGCTCCTAGAGGGCAGGCGTCTCGCCTTTGTCACCCTGCATCCCACACGTAGCCTGCACGTACTAGGTGTTAATGCCTTGTAAAGAGAACTTGGCCACTCCCAGCAAGAACTCAGTGTGAAATGTAAGTATCCAATACTTGGGTCAAAGGCAGGTATCAAAGACAAAACACACTTTGGTCATTATTAATCGCTTAAATAGCAGAGGACAGTAAAGACATTTTATACTGATTGGCCTAAGAACCCGTATTCCTACACAGGCAGGATGTGATTATCTTCCCGCAGGTCACAGCTGCTCAAAGTGCCACTCAAGTGGAAGGCAGTAAGTGACGGGCCCAGGCTTGGGAGGCCCAAGCCAGCCGTGGCCACGAGAAGCTGTCCCAGTGGCTGGTTATTAGGAGACAAGCTGTCCTTGTTGGTGGGATAAATAGCTGTACGTGGACCCAGAAACCCCAGCGTCAGCATTTCTCGGTACCTCCGCTGACGGAGGTGCTGGCTGGAGCAGGTGCGTGCTGCCTGCCTCTCCTGCTTCCTTCCGCCTCCATGTCCCTCCCAGAGGAAAAATGCAGAGGGGAGCGTTTCCAGTGACACAGTTTGAAATATTTATAATTCATCTATCTCAACATAGAATAGCTCCAGCTCACTCTGGCAAACCTCATGTTCACTGTCAGTTTACTAGAAAACGTCAACCATTCCCAAATAATCTATTTCCTGACTCTGCTGCAATCAGGGTCTCTTGCTCCCCAGGGTGTTTTCTTGCCATCATTCACCTCTGGACCTAAACTTGAACTTCAAAGAGGAACTCCTTGTAGTTTATGGTCATAAGAAATATGCAAGACAGATAAGGAATAGAACAGGAGAGACCTGATTAACATCAGTGCCAGATTTTTCTCCATCCATCGTATAAGGGAGCTATCTTCATTCTACAAATATTTACTGAGCACTTACAATATGACAGGTCAGGTGTTAGCTGCTTTAATGGTGAATAAGATAGGGGCCCTCAAAGAGCACATAAATTAGCAGGTGAGGCAGGCATGCATAGGCCCAACTGTAATGCAACATAGTAAATACCACCCCAGTGTAGAGTTAACAGCAAGAAAAGGTTTGGGGTTGGTTTAGAGATTTTGGATATGGTGCCTCTTAATTTTCTGTCTAAGAAAATGTGTTGCAGAAAGACAAGTGGTTTGTGTTTCACATCTCTTTTTTTTTAATGTTTGTTTATTTTTGAGAGAGAGAGAGTGCCCACGAGGCGGGGAGGGGCAGAGAGAGAAGGCGACACAGAACCTGAAGCAGGCTCCAGGCTCTGAGCTGTCAGCACAGAGCCCGATGCAGCTCACGAACCATGAGATCATGACTTGAGCTGAAGCCGAGCGTTTAACCCACTGAGCCACCCAGGCACCCCTGTGTTTCATATCTTATATGGACCATTTTTACGTATTTCAATTACATTCCCAACAATGGCACACAAAAACGTGTTTCCCTTAGGGAGTCCACAGGGGGTATGTGCCAAACATGTTCCTTCAACCACCCTCTCAATGCCATGTTCTGACATTATGAAAATGCATGGGAGGGAAAGACTGAGTCAGCCTGGTGCTGGTGGGATTATGGAAAATATGAAGTTCGATCTGAACCTTGAAGAAAAAACTTACTAAGAAAATAAGCAGATTAGGAGAAGGCAGAAAAGAATAATTCAAAGGGAGGATGCTCCGGAAGAAAGCTTTGTTCAGATCACAACTGAGGATGGGAAGGAAGGTCAGGAAACTGAGAAGGTCTAAGAAGGAAGAACCTACCCATCCACATATGAACAACTCTATTTAGAGAGACAAAGTGGCATTACTTTTGAGCGAGCACACAAAAAAATTGCCTCCACACAACCTGCTCACTGCCATTCTTTCTTTAGAATGTCAGAACTCTGGGAAAGCTTGGCACACATCCACAATTGCATTTCACCCTGATTCATTATTAACTGCCTCTCTCAGTACTTGTTTTTGTCCAACTACTTTATCGCCATAAATGTGTTAATCATGGCAGCAGTCCTGACAGATGAAGGGTGGAGCTCATGAAATGAAGCCCCCACGTTGCATACTGAGAAACTGAGACCCAGGGGTTACTGCTCTCCTTGAAAACTAAACCCACAGTCAGAACCAGATGTTTGCAGAGAACCTAAATTCCCCCAAAGCAAATCTGAGACCTTAATATGAATAAAAGATGCCTCTGGCGATTTGGAATTTCAGGGCTGTAAAAGGATTTAGAACACAGTGTTTTAAGTGTGGCTGCTAATGGACAACTATTTTTCTTACAAAGGAGAATTTGCCCTTCTTGTCTTTCCACAGTGTGAGCTGCTCTGGTGACTTTCTACAGCACCCTCGATCTGAAAGGGACGATTTAACTGGATACAAAATTGGGAGTTTCTGATGTGAAAGATGCTTCCAGGAAGAATCATCATCCAGTCATCATTTTATATTTTATATACTGTTTGCCAAAATAGGGTATGCAATAGCTAAAAGATAATCTATCGTGATTATCTATCATCTATCTATCATCTCTTTAACATTTTAAAATATATGTATGCTTTTGAATGTACATAACATTAATAAAGTTCAAGTGTATTGTTTATCAGTAAATAATATACATAAATATGTAGGTAAGGTTCTTTTTTTAATGCTAAGGATGCAAAATCAATAGAGTTTGGAGACGAGGTATTATTCTATCAAAATAAATCATAAGGAAACTAACAAGAATTCCACTAACCAGAGGTAAGTACTAAATAATGGGTGTAACCATGGTAAAAAAAAAAAAAACCATGAAGAAGGGGGCGCCTGGGTTGCTCAGTCAGTTAAGCTCCTGACTTGGGCTCAGGTCATGACCTTGTGGTTTGTGAGTTCAAGCCACTCATCAGGTTCTGTGCTATCAATGGGGAGCTGGCTTCAGATCCTCCTCTTTCCCCATCTCCCTCTGCCCCTCCCTCTCTCTCTCTCAAAAATAAATAAACATCTTTTAAAAAAAAATACGTAAAGAAAAACAACAATGTTGTGGGTGAATGCCTGTGCTCTGGAGTTATAAAACCTCAGCAGTTGCTAGTACATAGGAGAGGCCCTACACATATTCATATAAAGGCTAAAAATTCAAAGACTCATGAGACTAAAAATAGAAATGAAAACAACAATTGAGACTGTAGGTTGGTCCTGAGATACTTGTGCGTGGTCGGATATGTGTAAAGTACATCCCCCACTCAGATCCAGGCAATCATTGCTATTTTTGGAAAGCAGGCCAAGCATTGCCAGATGTTCAGATTTTTATGTGAAATCTCCCAAATTTCAAACACTTGCAACTAACTTAAAAAAAAACAACAAAACTGTCTACATCCCTCCCTACCTCCCCGCACACACAAAGAAAGAAAAGGAAACATGCCTACAGACTACCATGGCCTGTAGGTTACCAGTCTGGGACCTGCATGTAAGTTGTTTATGCCTGTGGCATAAGCCCTCCCACCCAGAAAGCTTAACCCAAATGGCTGTGATTTATTTCAGGTACTGGAGGAAGGTAGCGGGGTGCAAGATTTTGAGAAATATTGGATATTTTCACATAACAGATTCATACCTTCTCATTTGTCAAATCAGATTTGAATCACGGCATCTCTGCTGTGAACCACCCATAAGGGTCTGTGTCCTCCCAAACAGCTAAATGTATGACACTTGCAGGCCTTTTGGAGCAAAGTTGATCACATTTCCTTCCTTGCCACAAATATAAGAACGTGTCCTTTCTCCACGATATTATTTTGTTTATATCCACATTATATAATCTCTTCTCTTTAATCACTGGTAGGATACTATTATACATATTGCTCTGTAATTTTTACCTTCATTTTTTTGTTTCTTTTATAAAATTAAGGTCTAACTTACACACAGTGAAAAGCATAGATCTTAAGTACAGAAGCCAATGAGTTTTGCTAAATGCATTCACCCTTGTAACCCACATCTCTGTCAAGATACAGAATACTTCTGTCACCCCAGAAGGTTCCTTTTGCTCCTTCCTAGTTACGCCCACTTCCACACCAGAGCCAACCACTGTTCTGATTTCTAACACCGTTTCTGCACAGTCTAGAACTTTATACACATAGATGATCCCGGTTGCACTCCTTCGCCTCTAGCTTCTTCTGCTCAGCATGTTTTTGAAATTCATCCATGCTTCCTTGTTACGTTTTACCTCTAATATTTCCCCTGATGCAAAAATCATAGCTTCTCTCCATTATGCTCTAAATCATAATCTGAGTGTTATTACCCCACAGTAAACACCCATTCCATGAACTTCTGGAACTGATAACAAATGCAATAACTACTTTTGGAGTCCCATAGCAAACTGGTATGGAGACCATGTCATTGTCTGGGGCAGGCCATGATTTAGGCGGCTGCCTAGGTGGGCAGTATTTGGAAGTCAGGAAGACTTCAGACTGCCAAATTAGAAGGGGCGGTGCTTGGGGGAGAAAGAGCTGCCTGTCTCTGGAAATACCGAATCTAAAAGAGAGGTGGAATTGGAGAAGTAGTCAATGATGCATCAGCATGTGGGAGAAGGATGAAAATGGAGGGCACCTAGCTCAGGTTGTGGGAAAAGAGATAAGCTTGACAACCATGAAGCAAGTGGATTAAAACAAAGCTATGAGTAGACAAGGAACACAAGATAGCTCTAACATCTTTCCACAAATATAGAGCAACTGATGGAGCCATCCCTTTCTTGCATGGATTCCTAGCCCCAGTCACACTGAGGATGGGCAGCGTTCATAGGGGTTGACTCCAAAGGACAAATGGCCACAATACAAAGATGTGGATACTTAGTAAGGAGGAAATAAGTCTGTGATATAAAGGGTTTGGTTAGAGCTCCAAAGAATAGAACCTGAGTGACTAGAAAAGTAGAGCTGTTGAGACAAGAGACACAAAACAGAGATCAAATTTTGTTGATGATGAACTAAGTTCAGATGTAATAATGAGTTTAAGATGCCACCATAATATCTATGGACTGGTGTCCCGCAGGCAAACAGGACTGTACCTCTGAGTCTCAGGGGAAAGGTCAAAGCTGGGGCTGCACCTGTGGCAGGTGTCCATCTAAGTGAAGGCTAGAGCCATAGGAATAGATGAAAGAGAGGGGGAAAAAAATCACTGGACCATAAACTTCTTGAAAGCAAAGGTAGCCTTCCATTTCTGTGTCTGCTTTAGTGGCAATGCTTCACCAATATTTATGAACATTGGACCTAAAGATGAATCTTCATGGAGGTTATCTGGGAAAAATATTAGAATTGCCCATCTAGACTCAACTTACTCATACTGACCTTCTGTGCATAAATGCTTGACCCTCTCAACTGACTGCATTAACAAAATGATCCAACTCAGCAGTATTTCCTCACATTCTAATTAAAGACACATGCATTTTATTGATTAAAATTTCCAGTAACACAGCATAATGCTATTACTTATCTTGCCAAGGAAAGGAGAAAAGCAGTTAAAAAAAATAAACCCACTCACAGAAGGCTTCAGTTCATCCTTCAACTCATCACAGATAATTTGAAAATGTAGTAATTAAACTCACCTAAGAGGATATAGGTTTGCAGAGAACAGATTAGGAAAAATATTGGATTCTAAAAAATAGTACCCTTCCCACAATTCACTTCATAATTATAAATGTGCACCCATCAGTAAGACTGTGCCTAGGAAAATCCAAATGTAGCATAAACCATGATCTGTATAAAGGCAATTCAATCAGCATTTATTGAACATCTCTTTGTGCACAGCCCTGCAATAGGTATAAAATAGACAAAGTGCTTTGCTTTTCATGTTCTGTGGACACCAAAGTCCTTTTTAAAGGCTTCCAATATAAGAGCTCTCAAGACAAAGCAAACAAAAATAGCCTGCACCAGGATGAAGTGGGTGGTGAATATCTTCAACAGGACAGATAGATCATTTGGAGCTCCGTGTGTGTCTCTGCGTGTGTGTGAGTGTGTGTGTGTGTTTCTGTGGTTCTTTTATTTATTTATTTTTCAGGAGGAGAGAATGGTTTGGCACAATTTCTAAACTCACATTGGCATATGGAGAAGCAGAGTGGGGGGTGTGGGGAAGGAGCCTCAAAATAGAGAACAGAGCAAATGGTAATGCCTAAGGATGGAAAAGATGGAAAAAGAGCTTTTTAAGAATATGAGTTACAAATGGTTTAAAAGATCATCACATTAGAGTTGTAGAAAAAGCAATTACATACTTGAAGGTCCACAGAATCCACGAAGTGGATAGAAACAAAGTGGGACCAGGCTAAAAGAAACATCACACAAAGTTAACTGACCAGCCACCATCCCTGATTTCAACCACACCCTTTCCTCAAAGCTGTCCCTCATCCGTGGGCTTACTCCCTGGCAAGGCCCTCTGCAACTCCACGATCCTGTGAATTCACCCATCTCTGAATTGTTAATTCATCCCTAAAATTGCAAATGTCATTTATAATCGAGGGACAAGTTATACCCAATATCTTCTTTTTTTAAAAAATTTTTTAATGTTTACTTTTGAGAGAGAGAGAGAGAGAGCCAGCACGAGTAGGGAAGATGCAGGCAGAGTTGGGGACAGAGGATCCAAGGCAGGTTCCGCGCTGTATGTCAAATATCTTTTCAGCTATAGTTTCTTCCATTTTATTTTCTGATATTGAAGTAATATACTTCATGAGAGAAAATTTGAGCAACACGGAAAACTATAAAGAAAAGGAAATATCATGAGCCTACCATCCAGAAACCACTGTTAATATGTCAATATATTTTCCTTCAGTTTTTTTCCCATTAATTTTTTATGTAGTTCAAATCACATTACGTGTGCAATTTATAACTATCATCAAAGATTTCTCTCATGTCACTCAAACCTATTGTAATAATTTCTAATGTTAAACTTTTCATTGAAATACTTCTTATGGTAAAGTTCATAACTGTCAAGTACATACTCAGTGAATTTTTACATGTGTTCAACCATGTAACTACCTCCCAGATCAAGATCTAGAACATTCCTAACAACCCAGAAGGTTCCTTTGTACCCAGTCAGTACTGCATTCCCGACTTCCTCCAGGTAACCACTATTATCATAGATCGGTTTTGCTTGCTTTTGACCCTCAAGATAATTCACACAGTCTGTACCCGTCCATGTTTGGCAAATTTTGCTCAGCATACTTACTACCTGTTCATGCATCTATGTGTAGCAATATGTGTAGTAATATTCCATCTAAACAGTACACCACAACCACAACTAATTTATCCATTCTCCTGTGTTGGGATGTTTGGGTTTTTCCAGTTTGGGGCTATTATGAATAAAACTGCTATGAATATTACTGCATATGTCCATTCATGAACACTGATGCTCGTTTCTCTTGAGGACACACCTATGGTAGAGTTGGTGTGCGTTAACTTTTGAAGGTATTGGCAAACACTTTTCCAAAGTGATTGCTTCAGTTCATAGTCCCACCAGCACTGTAGGAGAATTCCAGTTGTTCCATATCCTCGCCAAGACTTAGTGCTATCAGTCCTTTTAATTTTAGCCATTCTGGTAGATGAATAATGGTATCTCATTGGGGTTTTAACTTGCATTTTGAGGACTCGTGATGGTGAGACTTTTCCCATATGCTTATCTGCCATTTTGGATATCCTCTTTTGTGAAGTATGTGCCTTTAAAAATTTTTTTTAAATGTTTATTTTTTGAGAGACAGAACATGAGTGGGGGAGAGCAGAGAGAGAAGGAGACACCGAATCGGAAGCAGGCTCCAGGTTCTGAGTCGTCAGCACAGAGCCTGACACGGGGCTTGAAGTCATAAACCGTGAGATCATGACCTGAGCCGGAGTCGGACGCTCAAGTGACTGAGCTGCCTAGGCGCCCCTTTGTCAAGTATGGATTATTTGCTTTTTCTTTATTGATTTATAGGAGTTCTTTATATACATCAGATATGAGTACTTTTTCAGATAAACCTAATGAAACTACTTTCTCCTAGATGGTAGCTTGCCTATTCATTTTCTTAACAGTGGTTTTTGATGAATAGTTCCTAATTTTAAGAAAATTTAATTTAACAACTTTTCTTCCTTTTATGGCTAGTGCTTGCTTTTGGTTCTTTAAGGGGGAAAAAAACAACTTTAAGTGATAGTTACAAAAATATCCTCCTATGTTTTATCCCAGAAGCTTGATTGTTTTAGCTTTTTACATTCTATCTCAAATTAATTTTTACAAATGGTGTGAGATAGGGATCAAAGTTCACTTTGATCCCCACCCTCTTCCGAATACCCAACAACTCCAGCACCATTTATTGAATCACAGTGGCACCTTTGCTGTAAATCAAATGACCACGTGTGTTGAGACTATTTCTAGAATCCATTCTCTTCCATTAAAAAAAAAAATCTGTCCACCAACATCACAATGCCACTCCCTTAACTTTTAATCACTTAATTAAAAAAATTTTACCACAGTAACTTGTACAACAATCCTTCAACAACCAGTCATTGCTCAACACGATCCAAAGCTCTTGTCACGGCATGCACTAACGAGTATCCTGTCTCCATCTCTTGACATCTTCATTCCTTGTCACTACGCTACAGTCCCATAGGTTATCTTTCAGTTCCTTGAACAAGCCACACTGTTTCCACATCAGAAACCTCATACATGCTCTTCCCCCTTCTAGGCAATCTGTATAATTCTCACCACTGCCATGCTCACTCCTATTTATCAGTTAGGCCTTAGCTTAAATGTCTCCTCCTCTGTGAGGCCTTCCAGGGTGCCCCAATCTAAAAATTTTTTAATGTTCATTTATTTTTGAGAGAGAGACACAGAGACAGAGCATGAGCAAGGGTGGGGGGTAGAGAGAGAGGGAAACACAGAATCTAAAGCAAGCTCCAGGCTCTGGGCTGTCAGCACAGAGCCTGATGTGGGGCTCAAACTCATGAACCAGGAGATCATGACCTGAGCTGAAGTTGGGTACTTAACCGAATGAGCCACCCAGATGCCCTCAGGGTGCCCCAGTCTAAGTTAAATTCTCCTATTATACCATATATTTTCCCTGTAAAGATCCCCACGAGAGCAGGGATCACATCTATCGTATCCCCAACTACCTAGCCACTACAGTTTATAGCAGGTGTTCAACAATTACTTATTTAAATCTATTTTTATTTTCATTAAAGATGAAATCCCTAGGGCTGTTTTTTAAAATTTATTGAAAAAAGAGGCATATGGACAAAAGTTCAGGCAAAAGTATTCGGAGGAAAAAAATTTAAAGGCGAGGCAGGTTAGCTGGTTAGCAGATATTGGCTTATGAGGGGCAGTCTACATGCCTCTCCGGCCTGAAAAAGTAAGTTGAATAGTTACCATTTTAAATGTACAGTGTACCTATAAATATCTTATATTCTTAGCCATTTCATGTTTAGGGATTTGAGAGTTAATGAGAAAATAAACTCTACAAGTAAACTTGGGTTCAAGGTCAGGGTCTGCCACTTCTCACGGCATTGGACAAGATATTTCTGGAAGTGACAGCTTCCTCATCTATAAAATGGTGATAATACTAGTGTCTCCTTCCCAGAGTTGTTGAGACAATTAAATGAGGTAATATGATATGTAAAGACTTGGTAATGTGTGTATCACATAAGAAGCACTCAAAAAATTTTAGCTATCTTAATTCTTGTTACTCTAAATGTGAATATGGGTGTGAATGATGGGGAAAAGCAACTAACAAAAGCTTTAGAGCCAGAAATTTATTAAAATGCTCGAGGATCATAAAGAGACTAAAAATAAATATTTCTTCTTCATAAAGAGAGAGAACACCTACAAGTTCATTGGAAGGCTGGATCCTAGGAACTTTCCTGGCATATCCTTGCTCTCATTCTCTGTGCAGCCTCTCTGTGGCTTTCATGCTCTGTGAACACACAGCTCCCTCCACGGCTCTCACATGATGGTAGCAAATCCTTTTTATGTGTTTGGTGATAATCAGAGGCCCCCTGTGTCCCAGGGGGACCTAGGTATCCACAGTCATTGGAGAGCTGTCATCATTGGGTAGATGGCCCCGTGTTGGTGCCAGCCAGGTTGAAACCCACAGTGTAATAAAATAATACTGTGCGACAGCCACTTTTGTGTACATTTATTTACCTACATTAGCTCTGGAATGCTTACAACGATGTTATGCATTAAGTAAATGTTTTCGCTTCCTGGGGTTGCCTTAACAAAGTAGCACAAATTGAATTGCTTAAATGACAGAAATGTATTGTCTCACAGTCCTCGAGTCTGAGCTCAAGGTGTCAGCAGGGATGGCTTCTTCTGAAAGCTGAGAGGGAGAATCTGTACCAGCCCTTGGTTCCTGGTGGCCTCAGGTGTTCCTTGGCTTGTAAATGGCTTTCTACTCCTGAGTCTTCACATTGTTTTACCTTGCTGTCTGTCTCTGTGTCCAAATTTCCCATTTTTATAAGCACATCACACTGAATTAGGGACCACCCTAATGATCTCAACTTATCCTGACCATCTGCAAAAACCTTACAGCCAAATAGGGTTACATTCACGGGTGGTAGGGATCAGAACTCAGTAGCTTTTTTTTTTAAGGTTTATTTTTGAGAGAGAGAGAGAGAGCATGAGCAGGGGAGGGGCAGTGAGGGAGACACTGAATCAGAAGCAGGCTCCAGGCTCTGAGCTGTCAGTACAGAGCCCCATGCGGGGCTTGAACTCATGAACTCCAAGATCATAACCTGAGCCAAAGTCGGATGCTTAACCAAGTGAGCCACCTAGGCACCCCAAGAACTCATCTTTTATAGGGTGACGATTCAACACATAACACTAGGAAAGTAACTGATGTAGCAGGAAGAGAATTTCCCAAGAAAAGAAGGAAAACACATATATAAATATATCCTACATAAAGATGAATGGACTTACATGATCACGTTACCTGGGAAAATGGTGTTTTTCCAAGAAATTCAGGGGATTTCAAATTATTGTGTCCTCAAACCTCCCAAGATAGTTCTTTTTATTTTATCACCAAACTCAGATATAATGATTAGGAATGAAGAATTCTAAATCCTTTTAAGGTGGTTTTATTTTAATCATCTGTATGTAAAATCAGGAGGGAGTTTATTTACCTGGGGAAAATCCTCTTACTTCTAAAGGAGACCAGCCGCCCCTGGGACCCACGGGCATGTCTGACATGTTGTGGTCCACTTGTCCATCTGTAGCCGCTGCTGGCCCGTGTGTACCACTGAGGGGGGCGGGGGGGGGGCAGCTTTTTCCTTTGGTGACTCCACATCCCAGGACAGTGACTGGCATGAAGCGAGAGCTCAAAAACTAATCGCAGAATGACTGAAATTGATCAATACCTTCCAGTCCTTGTCTTCCATGTATATTTCACATCTTCCACAGGGAGAGAAAAGCCAAGAAACACTCAAGAAAGATATGAAGCTTTAGGAAACATTTAATAGAATTAAGACTCTTACCCAGGGGGCATTTCTGCTTCCCACCTTTCCAAAAACTACACTCCAAATTTCTGTATCTGGATTTAATGAGCAGAAATCTACCCAAGTACAGGCTACTGACAAGTTGAATGTAAATGAATAAACAGGTATTGAATATTTTGAGAAAACAAAACAAAACACAAAACCCTTTATTTCCCACAGTATTCTGAGCTTTTTTTCTATCTTCAAAAATGGGGGGAAATATGAATTCTGCTAAGTAAATGCTAAGTGAAATACATTTGAGGTGGAAAAATGCCCACTTGATTCCTGCATATTCTTAACAGTTAAAAATAAATCATCTCTATTAATCCCCTTAGTTGCCTTCTACATATGTAGGTCACATTGCTCAAATTAAATTTTCAAAGGAGCATAAAGCCAAATCATTTTAATTAGGTTTTTCTTTACTTCATTTCTAAACCTTTTTTCCCCCTCATTCTCCAGCGAAAAACAAAAACATTAACGTTCTTAGTAAGCATGTTTTCAAACAGGCTTTTAAAAGCAGAAATGATTTGTCACAACTAGTAATACTGTTGAAGAGTGTGGCCTTTGTGCTCAGACTGGACCACATTAACCTGTTGAAAAATTTATCTGTGGAATGACCAGACCGGTTTTACTGGCTTCTCGAAAACATATCTTGTTAAGTTAACTTAATCTTTACGGTCTTCAAAACAGTTGTTCCTTTTTCAAAAAGGCTTCCATAGCTAACTTATTCTTATGTCCTTCAATATTCTAGGTCAGTAGGCTATAAGCTGCGGTCTGTTTTTGCAAATAAAGTTTTACTGGAACACAGTTATATCCGTTCATTTAGGTGTCTTCTGTGGCTGCTTCTGTGTTCTAATCACAGCTGGTGAGTTGCAACAAAGACTATTTGGCTGACAAAGGCTAAAATAGTTTCTACCTTGTCATTTACAAAGGGTTTGCTTAGCGTGGTCATACAAAATGTCCAAACTTCTACTTCTTAGCGTTTTGCTCAACAAACATCTTATTCATTGGTTTCATCTGTAGATCTTTCCTCAAGTATGGTAGGCAAGGTCTCTGAGAGTTAACATTATCTTTGTCTTCTCTAAAATAAAAAAAAAAGTACTCTCAGTTTAACTGTGGGTATGTCATAGCGTTGAGTGTGTGTCATGTTTATTTCAGCGTGTGTCATAGCGCTGGTTCATACCAGTGCTATCACTACGGCATAGAAGGTATGACAGATTGTTTTAGTGACTCCAATTTCTCCCTCCTTGTGGCCAAGTCCTTTGCCACATTGGTTTCCGATGGCCACTCACTTTGGCTTGACCACATGAGTTGCTCCAGCCTGAAGAGTGGAGGAGAATGTGCCCAAGTGCCAGTTCTGAACTTAGGCTGTAAGACATCATGCATGTTTGTGCTTGCTCTCTTGTCCTTCTCTGTCACTGGGATGCGGGCATGACTGGGACAGCCTGCACATCCCAAGAGGAGGGGGAGAGACGCATGGAGCAGAGCCAGCTCCAGACGTGTGAGTAAGTCAGCCAAACTGCCCGCTAATTCCACCGCAAGTAACCGATCCTTGGCCTGCAGACTCGCGAAACATAATAAACGATCACTGCTTTAAGTTTCTGAATTTTGGAATGGTTATGAGACAGCAATACGTAATTGACACAAGTTTACCCCGTCTGAAAGTACTCACTGCTAATACTGACATTTCCTTGGAATCTTAAAGGCAAAAATGAGAAAGTTGCAATTTTTTTAAGGGACCTGGTTTTTACGTGACTCTACTGTTAAAGGTAGTGTATATGAATGTCCCTTGCCAGCCCAATAGCTGGAGATAAATAACTAACCAATAAGATGGAGTGAGCCCCCACCATGTGCTCATTACTGAGATTTCTGAAAAGACATAAAAATCATAGTTTCTAATATCCATGACCTTACAATTCTGCTGTAAGAAAGAAAATTAAATGTGAGATAATTAGAGCATAAAACAGTAATTGAGTGCCAAAATCTACACAAACTTCGAGCCTCTGGTTAAACGTGGTTCTTTGATCATGTGCTTATCTCTGCGTCTTCACAAAACCTCAAAAAGAATAAGAGCGGAACAACTACAGACGAGATGTCGACACAGTTCTGGAAGCTAGAAAGTGAATGAATGATACATGCAAAGATGGGGAGGCTCTAACTGAAGTTGAAGGGAGTGATGTCAACTAGGGGCAAACCAGGAAGGGCCTGGGATTGGGGGGCACGAGGCAACCACTGAAGGCAGGGAGGAAGGATAAGATGCAACAGACTTGACAGTCTTTATGGGAAGAAGTTAAACCTCCATTTCCCCTCCTCATCTTCTTTCTGCCTGGAGACTAATCCTCACAGGGGCCAGCTGAAGATGACATGAGACACTGTGCCAAGCTGGAAAGTCCTTTTCTCTGTAAGTGGAATGGGATAAGAGAGAGGGGGCTCCTATTTGAACTCTTTTGCTATTTATTCTGATACTTAATTCCATCTCTCTAAATAAGATGTTTTTATGGCCATCTCTTGATATTTTTTTTTATTGTAGACATTATCCATTGATTTACTACAAAGGCAAGGTTAGGATTTAACTCTTCTCTCCTATTAACAATTGACAATGTCTGAAACACAAAGGCTAGAAATGGCACCCCCAACTTTTAAAAACCATGATGTGTCATGTGTCAGAAGAAACTATTGAAATAGATAAACAAAGAGCTACACTTAGTAACAGGGAGGGATGGGTCATTCTAGGAAGTCAGGCCAGAAACACTCTAGAAGCCTTGGCTTTCATTCCTTTGTCTTCCGTTCATGGGAGAGACACTATTTCATTTTTAAAACTAGGAATGTAAATGACTTTGATGAAAATAAAATGAATAAATATAACCGGTAATAATAGTTCCCCCCTTGGTTTGGATGGTGGTCAAGGGAAGCTTTTACCTTTCATATACTGTTTGAAATTTTTACAGCAAAAGCTTATTCTTGAATGATTTGTATAATTAAAAATAAATCAAATAAAATGCACACATAAAATAAAACAACCAAACTAGAATCAAGGTCTTGGATTCCAAAGCACTACTCCACAAAGTAAATAATTTGGAAGCACCTATATTTCTCAGGTGAAACTACAATCGGTAATCGTATAAGTCATCCGTCATTACATGTAGGGCACTGTATCATGGGTTTTATAAGCATAAACATTCTTATTTAATGCCCACAGTCTTATAAAGCAGGTAGTACTATTAGCTCCATTTTATAGAGGTGGAGACGGAGGCTTGGAGAAACTAAGACGCTTGCTCAAGATAGTAGGTATCCAAGCCATGATGGGAACCAAATCTCTCAGTCCCTAGAGCTCAAGAGCTTGACACTGTGTCTAGAAGGAACCTGCTTTCCTTCTGCCACTTCAAAGTTATAGGTTGACATTAGAAAAAATAACTTTGAAATTCACCAAAGAATACCACTTTTTAGCAAGGGGAAAATTAAATCCCCAATCCTTGTGGTGCTGCCAGTAAGAACGGGCACAGATGGTCCCCGGAGAACAGGAGGCAAACGTCCCCTATGCTAGAGCCATGCTGAGAAGTGATCTGTGGTCAGATCATAACCCTTAAAACAACCGGACTCATCTCTATCCCAAGGAGCCCCGCGGCCTTCCCAGCATCCTAATCTCCTTCGGTGACTACTTCCCCTTAATCTTATATTCCGACGCCTGCATCCTTCACCCTAATAAGGAACTTATTAATTTGTCATGTAGGTTAGTTGCTCAGCTCATCTCTGGCTCATAATGCCAGTGGTCCTTCCAAGGTTATAGATTCTAAGTGACAGAGATTTATCCTGCACAGCACCTAGCACCTAGCACAGTGCCTGCCACCTGCTGAGAGATGCTTAGTAAATTAATGATAACACAGAGAACATTAATGAGCTGCTTTCGAGCCAAGTGCGGGGAGGGCTCAATGACACCTCAGTAGACCCTCCTCGAGGAAGAAGAGCTACCAATTAGAGAGAGACTATTACAGTGAGAATTCCTTTAAAGTTAAAAAAAAAAAAATGAAGACATGGGTGAGGCCAAGAGCCTCAAAAGTAAAATGGCTAATTAAATTCATGAATCTGTACAAGTGTTTGGGGGTTCACATAGCCAACTCCACCTTATATAGGAAAAAACATGGAAAACAGACCATTTAAATCATTTAAAAATAGTCCAGAGATGTGCCTTCCACAAAATATTATTCCACTAACTCAGTGACCTCTTCTCTACGAGCACGGTGCATCCCAGTTCACCTTCTAGCTCTCTCCACCATTTCAATTCATGTGTCAGCACAAGGTATGATTCCCATGAAAAGTATTAGAAGAAGAGTAATGCCAGGCCCAGAGAGTTTCTATTCCATTAAGATCTTCAAGATATGTGGTCTTCAAGGGTGGTCAAGGTAATGTGATGTAGTCAGAAGCTAGGAAGCCTGCAAGCATAGAGGGCAGGGGGGAGGAGAGACGAAGACAAGCCCTCTGAAGGCCCATTCTGTTGTCGCCTGTCCTATGAAAACCTAATACCCAGTGTTCCCGCATCCCACTCCCACTGCTGGGGCCGTCCCTGGCAATGTCATCCTCTAATTGGCCCCCTGGTCACCGACCTTGGCAGAGCTCATTTGCAACTGGCAGCCATAACTGCCTCTTAAAGCAGAAAAACCTGTCCAGCATTCCATTCTCTCAAATGAGATCTAAGAGGAGTGTGCATCAGCACGTTGCCTTCCTCCCCCATCCCCTTTTTGGAAAGGAATGGCCTTTAGAGATAATCCCTGCAAAAATCCCAATGTTTTGAATTGATATCCTGACTATCACCCCAACCTTTAAAATACTACGACGGAGTAGTACATGTCAACTATCATATTTTTTAAAAGATTTTATTTCTAAGTAACCTCTATACCTAACGTGGGGCTCAAACCCACAGCCTCCAAATCAAGAATCACATGCTCCACTGGCCAGCCAGCCAGGTGCCCCCACAGTTCGATTTTAATATAAAAGAGAAGGCTGGGTGTCTCCTACTGCTTACGTTACTACTAATCATATGCAAACACCAGCTCTAAGCATATCATTTAGAGCAGAAGGTAGTAAATCAACAGTCATCTAACCAGCTAAAGCTTTCAAGGTGTGCCAGGAGAGAAAGGGCAGGATGATGTACTCTTTTTAAAGAGGGATGGGTGGGCAGGGAAAGCTTTGTTAAAGCTTTAAAGCATCAGGGATCCAGCAAAAAGAACAAGAAACAAAATTTAAGCATGGTTAAACTTATTCATTATATATCCATTCAGAATATCCTTCTATTTTAAAAAACAAAGTAATGAAAATATATTATCAATTTTCCCAATGGAGAATACTTTTTAAAACAATGCAGAGTAGTGAAACTCCTTATGTTCCAAGCATAAGGTGTGCCTGTTTTTGAGTCTCAGAATAATCTGCCAACCTTCCAATTTAATTATGACCGGGATTCAAGTCAACTGTTGAATGTTCTAGAGATATACTTTCTGTAAATTCCAGCTGGCAGCAAGTGGAAAGACTCCAAATCCCTTAAAAATATGCCATGGAGTGGAAAGAGAGTAGTCAAAAAGTGGGAAAAAAGAAATGAAATTCTTTTGAAGGAATTTCTTTTTTTCCCCCAGTTTGACCTCAAAAAATATAATCAGATATATGGCTTACTCTGTTTACTTATAATCTCTCTATCATGTAAGGTTTTCTAAAGCCTTCCCTACGTTTCCTGGAAATCAAAACTAAAATCCACTCTTCTTACAGTTCAGGGAAAACAAAGGGCATCAATCAGATTCAAATAGACACATGCAGGCATCTTGGGATATTCTAATTTTATCCCTTTCCCTAAGGAAAAGCCACAGAATCATAGTTCCCAACTCAAAATACTAGTAATACATTAATACTCATTAATATGCACAGTCTTCTCACTACCATTCAGAGTCTATCTTCGAGGAGAGCCCAGAGATTATCTAAGAATTTAGAGGCCTTTTGTGACATCAGGTGATGTGACACTTGAGAAAGAATAAGGGGGAACCTGTTTCGGCACAGCTGGCTTACCGCCCACTGCCAGCTTTAAATGTTTTTATTCTGATGTTTGTCCACTTTTGTCTTCCCGGGAAAGGTCTAAGGCAGGTCCATAAAGAATATTAAACATTTCCAGATTTTCAAATCAGCACTGTCTTTCAAAATAATGTTCATTTACAGGAGAAAGTTCCGTGGCACTAGAAGCCGCCATGAATTATTCATCAGCTACAGGGTGTGCCAACCTCCAATTCCTTTGTGTCTCTCAACAAGTGTGTACATGTGAAGCACCACAGACCCAGGCTCCCGGGTCCCACCTATCCTGGGTAGGAATGCAAAGCCAAGCTCACCGGAGGTCCTGGGAAACCGAGAGGGGCAGGGTACTCAGAAGTGAAGGTGGGAAGGTACCAGAGCGTATCTGCCTTCCATGGAATTACCCACCAGCCTCTTCTCCAGAAACCAAAATAAGTTACGATCTCTTATCTTAAGGGGTTGAGGATCAAAAGCAGCAGGATGAATTGACACAGTCTGCTGGTTTCAATGGAGCAGCCCACAGGATTGTGTTGCGCCGCCTCTGAAGTTTGGGTGTTGTCTGCCAGTCCCCGGCGATGCTGATCAAGATAAGCTGGGTCACTCCTGAAGCCAGCCACACCAGGGAACAAACTCCCACAAAACACATGTAAGGAGGAAGCACTCTAGAGATGGCATCCAAAATCAAAGCACTTCGGTGCCTCACACAGGGGCACAAAAACTATATCATAAGGAGGAAAGAATTCATTTCAAAGCTATGTTAACACGCAAGTATTGTCATGGAAATAGGTTATAAAAGAAAAAGAGATTACAGGAGGAGAAAGGGATCACAGGGCTTACTCATAGTCACTAAGGACTCTTTTTAAAGTGCTCCATCCCCTGGGGTGGCTCAGTCGGTTAAGCATCCTACTTCAGCTCAGTTCTCAATCTCAAGCCCCAGGTCGGGCTCTGTGCTGTCAGCTCAGAGCCTGGAGCCTGCTTCAGATTCTGTCTCCCTCCTCTCCTGCCCCTCCCCGACTCACGCTCTGTCACACACTCTCTCTCTCTAAAAAATAAACATTAAAAAAAATTTTTAAATAAAAAAAATCAAATGCTCCAACAAACCAATCTAATTTTAATTTAATTTAGCTGGATCCCTGCTATAAAACACTCGGGTTGATTTTAAAACCCTATTATATTAATAATATCTTTAAATATGCTGATATATAAGATATGTATTTTATCCAAAAACAGACACATAAACAGTATTAACCTATTAGAATAAGCATAAAACTATTTTAACCAATGGAAATGTCTCTGCATCTCTCCCCATCTTTTTTTAACTTTTCTTTTAATATTTATTTATGTTGAGAGAGAGAAAGAGAGTGCATGTATAGGAGTCAGCGGGGGATGGGGCAGAGAGAGAGGGAGAGTGAATCCCAAGGAGGCTCTGCACTGTTAGCAGAGTCCAAAGCAGGGCTCGACCCCACAAACCTGAGCTGAAACCAAGAGTCGGACACTAAACCAAGTGAGCCACCCAAGCGCCCCTCTCTCCAAAGACACGATCTTCCCTAGGCGGCACATGTGACCAGTTTACAAACGAACAAACAAACCTTGGTTGTCTTCAACCATGTGATGAGGATCCATGAACTCAGTCTGTTCCCAGGTCATTAACATGCACAAACCTTAAAGCTAAGATTTCAGCTTTTCTTCGCAAGGTGGCTGGGCACACGAAGGATGACATCCACTCCTCCGAGGAAAGGCTGGTGGCCTGGCCTTCCTCCCAGGAGTTCGTGGGCCGAGCTGGACTCCGGAGAGGGGTGTGCCATCCAGAGGGTGTGCCACAGCCAGCTCAGGAAGAACGAGAAGTTTCCTGCAGGATTCTAGCTCCTTCCTCCTGTACAGAATCCTCACCCCCTTTTCGCTGCTCTGTCTCCTACCAATTAGATCTAAAGGCCAGTCTTTTTTTTTTTAATGTTTTTACTTATTTCTGAGAGAGAGAGAGAGAGCGTGAGCAGGGGAGGGTTAGAGAGAGAGAGGGACACAGAATCTGAAGCAGGCTCCAGGCTCTGAGCTGTCAGCACAGAGCCCGATGCGGGGCTCGAACCCACGAGCCACGAGATCATGACCTGAGCCACCCAGGTGCCCCTAAAGACCAGTCTTAAGTACACACCCATTCACCTGAAATCACACTTGCAGAAAACCATCCTTCCTGGGAAGATGACATTAAAACACACCCCAAATAGTCCTCGGATTTTCCTCCACTCTGCACCATCCAGAATCCAGATTCTGGTCCCTGTCATTTCACAGTAACTCAGAAACATGAGGCAAAGAGAGACAAGATGGATCTTCCCAAGCCTTCTGCCTTCTTTTTTCACTTAATGAATTACTGTCTCACCAGATGGGCTCTTAACTGCTTTTTTCAATACGAGGATTTAACAAAACTACTGTAACTCGAAGAGGTTCCTTTCACTAGCAGCCTGAGTCTTCCTCATGGCTTTGGATGTGATTCTCTGACAAAACACTGGGATGAGGCAAGCCGTGGACTCTGCGCCCGTGTATATTAGGTACAGGCTGTCTGAAAACAATGACCTCATCCGGAAAGGCTCAGGAAAGAGGCATTTTTTCCTTTGGTCCGGAATGCCCTGATGCTGGGTTGGATTACCCGCCACCCACAGTCCAGCTTGTTTTGAACACCAGGGCTTTTGCAAGCTGGAAACGTTAGGAAGAGACAGTTTAAATGGAAAGAGACACTTAGGATAAATAACCCCAGCATCAGATACATTTACAGGCTAAGAGGAAGGAAACTGGCCTGATTGTTTAAAGTGTGAGGGAAACCATTTAATAACTGTCATAAAGACACAAGCATCAGCGCCCATTCTGAGATATTAATATAATCGAAAGTCCATAACGTACTCACTGGAGGGAAAGACTACGTGATCACTTGTTTAAATATAAAGTTTGATTCATTGCACGTCCCCAGCTCACTTTCTTCCTGGTCTTGGCGGCTTTGGGGTTTGTTTTGAAATGGCTCTGGGGAGAGCTATGCTCTTGAATTACCCCATCCACCCTCCTTCTCATCCAGGCCACTGCCTAGAACTTTGTGCCTCTGATACCGTCCTCCTGACTTGGCCGAAGCACCAGGCGCCAGACACAGGATCACAACTGGACCACTCATTGATAAAATGTTTGGCATCTGCAGCGCTGACTTATGTCAGCTGCTGCCAAAAGGCCAGTCACATTGATTGAAATCTTCTGATTACACCCAATGCCTAACATTCTCATGACTGTGATTTCATGCTTCACCCTGATGGTTTTTGGTTCATGTCTTAATATTCTTACAGAACAATGGAACAGAAGTCCTTCATGATGGCATTTTTAAAAAAAAAATTTTAATGTGTATTTTTGAAAGAGATAGAGACAGAGCGTGAGCAAGGGAGGGGCAGAGAGAGAGGGAGACACAGAATCCAAAACAGGCTTTAGGTGCTGAGCTGTTAGCACAGAGCCTGACGCAGGGCTCGAACCCATGAATCATGAGATCATGACCTGAGCCGAAGTTGGACGCTTAACCAACTGGGCCACCCGGGTGCTCCATGACTACATTTTTTAAAAACTGGCTTCATTTCAAATGTAATGGAAGCTGGTTTTTCCTACTCCCTTGAAATCTTAGATTCTGATTCCTACTGGATTTTAAAGGAAAGGGGGAAGGAGAAAATATGCGTAGTGCTAAAGTTATGTTCTGGGGCTAAACCAGGATTCTAGTTAAAAGCAACTTGCATGGGTTCTTTCCCTTTTGCAGTGTAGGGCTGGCTGGGGGTGGAGTGCAATTTAATATTGAAATTTTGACCTTTCGAACAAATTAGTGAATAAAGCAGTTCCTTCTAAGCCATGACCCCCCAGATTTGACTTCTGTTAGGTGTGATCCAGAAATCAATTGCTCAAAAAACTGTTTAAAATGTACAGCAACAGGGGAGCCTGGTGGCTCAGTTGATTAAGCGTCTGACTTTTGGTTTCGGCTTAGGTCCTGACTTTGCAGTTTCATGGGTTTGAGCCCCACATCGGGCTCTGTGCTGGCAGCATGGAGCCTGCTTCGGATTCTCTCTCTCACTCTCTCTCTCTGCCCCTCCCCCACTTGTGCTTGTCTCTGTCTCTCTCAAAATAAATAAACTTTAAAAAATAATAAATTAAAATGTGCAATGATTTTCTAAGAAACACGGCAACGGTACTTCTACGAGGTCATTTAAAAATCAGAGATACTGCTGTGTGTTCTTTTCCTTACATTACTCAGTCATCTAGGAACCTGGAGTACAAGAGTCTCCCTCAGAACCCCTCGGAACTCTTCCCAGGAAAGCGATCGTCAGTTAGCAAAATTAATAAATAAAAAATGCTTCAATTTGCGTATTCACCTATAGCCAAGAAATGCCTGATTATGCATTGTTAGACAGGTTTCTTAACCACAGGGCTTCTCAGAGACATTAATAGGCATGTGTGCCTTGTAACTCTGTAAAGGAAGAATAAGGTAAGAAAGATTTCCTAAATTTCCTAAATGTATTTGGCCAGAGAACCTTAACCCTGGCACCAGTCGTAACTTAGCACAACACAGAGGTTAGAAAACACTGTTCATAAGGAGGAAGAATGCTAGATGGGATTTTTGAGATAACTCACTTCATAGCATCAGAGATGAAAAATCCGAAAGCCAGAGGAATTTAGGGACTTTCTCAAGGCAGCACAGAATGTACAAGCGGGTCAGTTCTGCCTGGCAAGGTGCAGCCCTGCTGTTTGGGGGGCTGCAACGGGCCATGGCGCCTGGCTCCGTCTGCGAGTAAGGTGTGGTCCTAAGAGACACGACCACACTCTGGGAACAGAGATGCCTATGTTCTTAGGCAAACAGCACAACAGATTATGTTAAAAGACCTGGCCTAGGAGATGAGGCCTACCGTAATACGATTTACGACCAGAGCCGAGACAGAGAAATGGCAGGTATCAATAACAAAACATTCACAGGGCCCTGACCTCACCTTTCAAACTTGGCAGAAGAGAAAGAACCATAAGCAAATTGAATTCCATAAGAAAAATGATTCCATCGGGCAAGATGAAAACTACATTTCGTCAAAGGTCGTATTCAATAAAGAAGACCCTTCCAGACCCAAACTAGAAAAACACAGGAAAAAAAAAAGTTAAGACCTGATTTGTCATTTCCCTTCAGCTTGAGTTCTGATGATAACTCTGTTAGAAGTCCAGATAGTTGGCACCAATCCAAGCTCAGCTATGCGACCCCATGGGAAGGATCAACTTTAAGAACTAAAAGAACTTGCAGTTCACGAAGCTCTTAAACAGAAAGCACTCTTGATGGTGCTGAGTCTCGAAATGGTCTTGACAGCACGCAACTATCAAGTCTAGTTTCTGCTTCTGATTTCCAGGTGGGTCCCCTGTACTTATTTTTATGACGGGAAATGAAATTTTATGGACTTCACTAAGATAATATCAAAGCAGATTACACCTGGTCATGTCTATCAGCTTTGTCAACTGCAAACAGAACAGCTTCGTCACTATCCATAGCTCACATTTACGGAGCTCACTCTGCAGGCACTGGATAGAGGTTCCCTCGCAGATTTCTTATAACTCTCTGAGGCAGGCCCCGTTATTATCTCCATCTTAAAGATGAGGCAACTGAAACAGAGAGAAGTTAAAGAAATTGCTCAAGGTCACTCCCCCTGCGATATACACAGCTGGGGCTTGGGCACAAGGATTCTGAATCAGAGGCCGTGGACTGGATGCTAAAAATTTCCTCATAAATACTAAAACAGCTCAGGGAGAATCGTTACATCAGAGGAAAGGCCAAGCCACCTCCACACCTGGAATTAGGAAGGGTTGACCCAAAACACGCGTTTAGCAGTACAAGAGTTAGCGTACACCCAAGGGCTGCTGAGGCTTTTTTGCAAAAAGTCGAAATACTGAAAACCGTGTGTGGGGGGTGGGGAAGCATTTTATTGTTGATGTCAAAAGGGTCATTTTTCTGAGTCATCTTCTGTTTTCATGAGATTCTCCTGAATTAATCTCGTTCACAGAGAGACCCAGCCGATGGCTAGTGCCAATCTCCGCTAAGGCTGTGGTGAGGGGAGGATCGTCATGGAGGACTGCTCCCCACACCTCATGGCCATTGTATAGGGTGGTGTTCCATGTTCAGGTTGGACTTGCCAACCAACACTCACTAGACCAGGAAGAGGCGGAAGACCCAGATTCTTGACCGGGTCTATTGCTAACTCACCAATGGTCCTAGGCAAATCACCAAGCTGTCTTCTAAGTCTATAAAGTGGACCACCAATCCCTGCTCTCTCTACATCAGAAGAGGGGAGAGATAACAGAGTTCGCCCCTACTTCCCATCAGCTCTTTTTCCTCTCTCCTTTCTCTCTCTTCCTTCCTCCCTCTTTCTTTTTCTCTTTTTATTTTCCCCTTCTTTTCTCCTTTTTTTAATTTTTTGGCCACTATTTGTCAAAAAGGATTTGAGATGAAATCTCCAGCACACAGGAACTCAACACCCACATGAAACAATAAGCTGGATGGGAGGGGGTCGTTAGTAGGTGGGGATCCAGCAGCTGACCTCATGCTTATCCTAATCGCTGCTTGATGCTGCCTCCTAACATCTGCCGCCACTACCCCAAAATGGAGCTAATATTTTCCTAATGGTTTTTCTGTCCCAGGGACTATGATAAGCATTTCTCACATGCCTCTTTCCATTTTTCCCTCAGAGCAACCTTAGAAGTTAAGTACTTAGAAGAAGGGTGTTATTAATTCCTCTTTTACAGATGAGAAAATGAAGTCTAGAGAGGAAGTAATTCTTCTCACGGTCACAACTTGTAGACAGAGAAGCAGGGACTGTACTGAGATGTGACTCAGTCTGAACATCTTTAAGCTTCTCCCCATTGTCCTGCTGAAGGAATCCACAATTACCACCTAACCACCATTAAGGAGGTTATTCATGCAAATCTTTTGAAACAAAAAGGGAGGAAGAAGGAACGGAACTCCACATTGCCCACCCACAGCAAAGGAGATGACAGCAAGGGACTTATTCTCTCATCCCCTTATCATTTCATCTGCCTTGACTCTCACACCCAGCTGCCAAGCTGGAAAACGGGATTAAAGGGTGTTCTGTATCCCCTGCAAAAGCAACAGGCATTTCCCTTCAGTGACTCATTTGATACCAATAAGCTGTAGGAACCAGGGGATTCTGATCTTTCTGTGCCTTTGAAAAAGTGCTGAGGGTAGAGTCTGAAAGGAAGAAGATTATTACAGAATGAAGAGATTCTACCCTGCTTTCATGGTAAGAGGATCAAACATTGAGTTAAGTCATAATGATTTACTAGAGTCTGGCTATTTTTTAAAATTTTTTTTAATGTTTACTTATTTTTTAAGAGGCAGAGGCAGACAGAGCATGAGCAGGGGAGGGGCAGAGAGAGAGGGAGACAGAATCTGAAGCAGGCTCCAGGCTCTGAGCTGTCAACACAGAGCCTGATATGGGGCTTGAACTTACAAATGGTAAGATCATGGCCTGAGCCAAAGTTGGTGGCTTTGCTGACTGAGCCTCCTGGGCGCTCCACTAGAGTCTGGATTTTTATAATTTCTATGCTAATTACCATTTGGTCCACAAGTGATATATAACCACAGTGGCTGCTAAGTATTCACACATAGCTTCACCGCTAGAGAATGAAGGGGGATATTTATTGACTGTGCTATACTCAGAGAGCAGCATAAGAAAACAGGATAAATACCTATAAGACACAGAGCTGCCCTGGCAATGTTGCTGCATCATTTCATCTCGCCTATACCTTCCACTGTGTGGACCACTCCCAAGCTGGTCCACCACCTCTTTGGAAGCTACATTCAAAGTCAGTGGGAAGAGAAAATAGGCCAGTCTCCAATAAGGATAAGAACGCTCCCTCAAACCGCTGACTCTGATTCAACTTTCCAGCTTACTCTGGGGAACTTTAATTTTAATTTAACATTCTGTATGATCCCACCTACTTAACAGTTTACTGACAGTAAAACATTCACACTTAGTCTCTAAATGCAAGCAACCATGTACTTAGGGTCTCATGCAAACTAATTATTCCAAAGACTTTCCTTGAAAGTCAAAAGTCTTTGACTTTTGAAAGTCTTAATGGTTTGTCTCTGCTCGCTTTCAACATTCATCTGAAAATCCAAAGGGAGTTGGGCTAGTCTGTAATTACATGTATCACAACTTGATTAATACAATCAAAAAACCAAAACAAAACTCCTTCCACCCCATTCCAAATTCAAGAGGCTAAGTCTAGTTTAAGGGGTTTCCCTGATGCAGAAAAAAACAACAGGCTGTATTAAGCTTTTCAAAATAAGCCAACACAGGGGCGCCTGGGTGGTTCAGTCGATTGTGCATCTGACTTCAGCTCAGGTCATGATCTCACCATTCACGAGTTCGGTCCCCGTGTTGGGTTCTGTGCTGACAGCTCGGAGCCTGGATCCTGCTTCAGATTCTGTGTCTCCCTCTCTCTCTGTCCCCCCCCCACTCGCTCTCTCTCTCTCTCTCTCTCTCTCAGAAATAAAAAAAAAACATTATTTTTTTTTTTAAATAAGCCAACACTGAGGATACCTTGCTAAATGTTTTTAGACTTCCTAAAAAGCCTCTGGGATCAAGACAAAATTGCCTTTAGCAGTCAAGTATCTCTTGCAAACAGAAGCCTCCGGACACCCTGTGTTCCATTCCTTTAGGCACACAGACACAGAGGGTGTGGAACTTGGGGGGTCTTTAGATCATCTACGCTGGGTGTTTTGAAGCTCATACACAGAATAATCAGGCTTTCCAGGGACTGGTGAGGGGCTGGGGGTGAAGGGTTGATTCTGGGCTCCACCCCAACTTCCACCAAAGAAAACTGCTGTTCGTCTGCTTCATCTTCTGAACTTGCATACAAGCCTTTGTTTGAAGAAAGGTTCCACAGCTAAAAACAAAACATACTCTTCGAAAAATTCCCATCCTGTCCAATCTTTTCATTTTGGAAAGGAGGAAAAGGAAGGTCAGTGAGTGGCTCATTCCAGGTCCCAGGAGGAGTGAGCAGTTCAGGCAGGGGTCACACCAGCCACAAGCTCCCAGCAGTGCTCTCCAGTGCGCGTGCTATCCCCGAACCGTCAAGTACACAGCCCCCAACATCAGGTCCCCTGTCCTTGCCGGTGAACGCGCTCAGGTCTGCCCACTACAGGTCTTGTCGGAAGGGCCCCCAGCCCTACAGTGAAGGCTTGCAAGTGTGCAGCGATCTTACTTTTGTTCTTACTTAGTCTTATCTTTATCTTTATTCTTTTTCTTATTTTGGCGTTTTTGGAGTATGAGGTGGGGGCAGGACAGTATTAACAGTCCTGCCAAGGTAAAGTGAAAAATGAACTTTCTGAAGGTTTTTTAAAAATATTTTTTATTTATTTTTGAGAGAGAGAGACAGCGTGAGCAGGGGAGGGTCAGAGAGAGAGGGGACACAGAATCTGAAGCAGGCTCCAGGCTCTTAGCTGTCAGCACAGAGCCCCACGCGGGGCTCGAACCCACGAACCGTGAGATGATGACCTGAGCCGAAGTTGGACGCTTAACTGACTGAGCCACCCAGGTGTCCCTGAAGTTTAATGTAAATCAATGGAAGAAGGGGGGAAACGGTGGGGGAAAGGGGGAGAGGCAAACCATGAGAGACTCTCGAATGCTGACGAAAACTGAGGACTGATGGGTGTGGGGGGGATGGGTACGGAGGGGGGCACTTGTGGGGATGAGCACTGGGTGTTATATGGAAACCAACTTGTCAATAAACTATTTGTAAAAAAAAAATAAAGTGAGAACAGTAAAAAATAATAATAATAATAATATTTGGTGGGGGAGGGGCACCTGGGTAGCTCAGTCTGTTGAGCGTCTGACTTGGGCTCAAGTCATGACCTCATGGTTCCTGAGTTCGAGCCTGGCATCGGGCTCTCTACCGTCAGTGCAGANTAAGAACTAAAAGAACTTGCAGTTCACGAAGCTCTTAAACAGAAAGCACTCTTGATGGTGCTGAGTCTCGAAATGGTCTTGACAGCACGCAACTATCAAGTCTAGTTTCTGCTTCTGATTTCCAGGTGGGTCCCCTGTACTTATTTTTATGACGGGAAATGAAATTTTATGGACTTCACTAAGATAATATCAAAGCAGATTACACCTGGTCATGTCTATCAGCTTTGTCAACTGCAAACAGAACAGCTTCGTCACTATCCATAGCTCACATTTACGGAGCTCACTCTGCAGGCACTGGATAGAGGTTCCCTCGCAGATTTCTTATAACTCTCTGAGGCAGGCCCCGTTATTATCTCCATCTTAAAGATGAGGCAACTGAAACAGAGAGAAGTTAAAGAAATTGCTCAAGGTCACTCCCCCTGCGATATACACAGCTGGGGCTTGGGCACAAGGATTCTGAATCAGAGGCCGTGGACTGGATGCTAAAAATTTCCTCATAAATACTAAAACAGCTCAGGGAGAATCGTTACATCAGAGGAAAGGCCAAGCCACCTCCACACCTGGAATTAGGAAGGGTTGACCCAAAACACGCGTTTAGCAGTACAAGAGTTAGCGTACACCCAAGGGCTGCTGAGGCTTTTTTGCAAAAAGTCGAAATACTGAAAACCGTGTGTGGGGGGTGGGGAAGCATTTTATTGTTGATGTCAAAAGGGTCATTTTTCTGAGTCATCTTCTGTTTTCATGAGATTCTCCTGAATTAATCTCGTTCACAGAGAGACCCAGCCGATGGCTAGTGCCAATCTCCGCTAAGGCTGTGGTGAGGGGAGGATCGTCATGGAGGACTGCTCCCCACACCTCATGGCCATTGTATAGGGTGGTGTTCCATGTTCAGGTTGGACTTGCCAACCAACACTCACTAGACCAGGAAGAGGCGGAAGACCCAGATTCTTGACCGGGTCTATTGCTAACTCACCAATGGTCCTAGGCAAATCACCAAGCTGTCTTCTAAGTCTATAAAGTGGACCACCAATCCCTGCTCTCTCTACATCAGAAGAGGGGAGAGATAACAGAGTTCGCCCCTACTTCCCATCAGCTCTTTTTCCTCTCTCCTTTCTCTCTCTTCCTTCCTCCCTCTTTCTTTTTCTCTTTTTATTTTCCCCTTCTTTTCTCCTTTTTTTAATTTTTTGGCCACTATTTGTCAAAAAGGATTTGAGATGAAATCTCCAGCACACAGGAACTCAACACCCACATGAAACAATAAGCTGGATGGGAGGGGGTCGTTAGTAGGTGGGGATCCAGCAGCTGACCTCATGCTTATCCTAATCGCTGCTTGATGCTGCCTCCTAACATCTGCCGCCACTACCCCAAAATGGAGCTAATATTTTCCTAATGGTTTTTCTGTCCCAGGGACTATGATAAGCATTTCTCACATGCCTCTTTCCATTTTTCCCTCAGAGCAACCTTAGAAGTTAAGTACTTAGAAGAAGGGTGTTATTAATTCCTCTTTTACAGATGAGAAAATGAAGTCTAGAGAGGAAGTAATTCTTCTCACGGTCACAACTTGTAGACAGAGAAGCAGGGACTGTACTGAGATGTGACTCAGTCTGAACATCTTTAAGCTTCTCCCCATTGTCCTGCTGAAGGAATCCACAATTACCACCTAACCACCATTAAGGAGGTTATTCATGCAAATCTTTTGAAACAAAAAGGGAGGAAGAAGGAACGGAACTCCACATTGCCCACCCACAGCAAAGGAGATGACAGCAAGGGACTTATTCTCTCATCCCCTTATCATTTCATCTGCCTTGACTCTCACACCCAGCTGCCAAGCTGGAAAACGGGATTAAAGGGTGTTCTGTATCCCCTGCAAAAGCAACAGGCATTTCCCTTCAGTGACTCATTTGATACCAATAAGCTGTAGGAACCAGGGGATTCTGATCTTTCTGTGCCTTTGAAAAAGTGCTGAGGGTAGAGTCTGAAAGGAAGAAGATTATTACAGAATGAAGAGATTCTACCCTGCTTTCATGGTAAGAGGATCAAACATTGAGTTAAGTCATAATGATTTACTAGAGTCTGGCTATTTTTTAAAATTTTTTTTAATGTTTACTTATTTTTTAAGAGGCAGAGGCAGACAGAGCATGAGCAGGGGAGGGGCAGAGAGAGAGGGAGACAGAATCTGAAGCAGGCTCCAGGCTCTGAGCTGTCAACACAGAGCCTGATATGGGGCTTGAACTTACAAATGGTAAGATCATGGCCTGAGCCAAAGTTGGTGGCTTTGCTGACTGAGCCTCCTGGGCGCTCCACTAGAGTCTGGATTTTTATAATTTCTATGCTAATTACCATTTGGTCCACAAGTGATATATAACCACAGTGGCTGCTAAGTATTCACACATAGCTTCACCGCTAGAGAATGAAGGGGGATATTTATTGACTGTGCTATACTCAGAGAGCAGCATAAGAAAACAGGATAAATACCTATAAGACACAGAGCTGCCCTGGCAATGTTGCTGCATCATTTCATCTCGCCTATACCTTCCACTGTGTGGACCACTCCCAAGCTGGTCCACCACCTCTTTGGAAGCTACATTCAAAGTCAGTGGGAAGAGAAAATAGGCCAGTCTCCAATAAGGATAAGAACGCTCCCTCAAACCGCTGACTCTGATTCAACTTTCCAGCTTACTCTGGGGAACTTTAATTTTAATTTAACATTCTGTATGATCCCACCTACTTAACAGTTTACTGACAGTAAAACATTCACACTTAGTCTCTAAATGCAAGCAACCATGTACTTAGGGTCTCATGCAAACTAATTATTCCAAAGACTTTCCTTGAAAGTCAAAAGTCTTTGACTTTTGAAAGTCTTAATGGTTTGTCTCTGCTCGCTTTCAACATTCATCTGAAAATCCAAAGGGAGTTGGGCTAGTCTGTAATTACATGTATCACAACTTGATTAATACAATCAAAAAACCAAAACAAAACTCCTTCCACCCCATTCCAAATTCAAGAGGCTAAGTCTAGTTTAAGGGGTTTCCCTGATGCAGAAAAAAACAACAGGCTGTATTAAGCTTTTCAAAATAAGCCAACACAGGGGCGCCTGGGTGGTTCAGTCGATTGTGCATCTGACTTCAGCTCAGGTCATGATCTCACCATTCACGAGTTCGGTCCCCGTGTTGGGTTCTGTGCTGACAGCTCGGAGCCTGGATCCTGCTTCAGATTCTGTGTCTCCCTCTCTCTCTGTCCCTCCCCCACTTGCTCTCTCTCTCTCTCTCTCTCTCTCAGAAATAAAAAAAAAACATTATTTTTTTTTTTAAATAAGCCAACACTGAGGATACCTTGCTAAATGTTTTTAGACTTCCTAAAAAGCCTCTGGGATCAAGACAAAATTGCCTTTAGCAGTCAAGTATCTCTTGCAAACAGAAGCCTCCGGACACCCTGTGTTCCATTCCTTTAGGCACACAGACACAGAGGGTGTGGAACTTGGGGGGTCTTTAGATCATCTACGCTGGGTGTTTTGAAGCTCATACACAGAATAATCAGGCTTTCCAGGGACTGGTGAGGGGCTGGGGGTGAAGGGTTGATTCTGGGCTCCACCCCAACTTCCACCAAAGAAAACTGCTGTTCGTCTGCTTCATCTTCTGAACTTGCATACAAGCCTTTGTTTGAAGAAAGGTTCCACAGCTAAAAACAAAACATACTCTTCGAAAAATTCCCATCCTGTCCAATCTTTTCATTTTGGAAAGGAGGAAAAGGAAGGTCAGTGAGTGGCTCATTCCAGGTCCCAGGAGGAGTGAGCAGTTCAGGCAGGGGTCACACCAGCCACAAGCTCCCAGCAGTGCTCTCCAGTGCGCGTGCTATCCCCGAACCGTCAAGTACACAGCCCCCAACATCAGGTCCCCTGTCCTTGCCGGTGAACGCGCTCAGGTCTGCCCACTACAGGTCTTGTCGGAAGGGCCCCCAGCCCTACAGTGAAGGCTTGCAAGTGTGCAGCGATCTTACTTTTGTTCTTACTTAGTCTTATCTTTATCTTTATTCTTTTTCTTATTTTGGCGTTTTTGGAGTATGAGGTGGGGGCAGGACAGTATTAACAGTCCTGCCAAGGTAAAGTGAAAAATGAACTTTCTGAAGGTTTTTTAAAAATATTTTTTATTTATTTTTGAGAGAGAGAGACAGCGTGAGCAGGGGAGGGGGCAAGANAAGCAGGCTCCAGGCTCTTAGCTGTCAGCACAGAGCCCCACGCGGGGCTCGAACCCACGAACCGTGAGATGATGACCTGAGCCGAAGTTGGACGCTTAACTGACTGAGCCACCCAGGTGTCCCTGAAGTTTAATGTAAATCAATGGAAGAAGGGGGGAAACGGTGGGGGAAAGGGGGAGAGGCAAACCATGAGAGACTCTCGAATGCTGACGAAAACTGAGGACTGATGGGTGTGGGGGGGATGGGTACGGAGGGGGGCACTTGTGGGGATGAGCACTGGGTGTTATATGGAAACCAACTTGTCAATAAACTATTTGTAAAAAAAAAATAAAGTGAGAACAGTAAAAAATAATAATAATAATAATATTTGGTGGGGGAGGGGCACCTGGGTAGCTCAGTCTGTTGAGCGTCTGACTTGGGCTCAAGTCATGACCTCATGGTTCCTGAGTTCGAGCCTGGCATCGGGCTCTCTACCGTCAGTGCAGAGCCCGCTTTGAATCCTCCTGTCTCCTTCTCTCTGCTCTTCCCCTGCTTTGCATGCGTGCTCCCTCTCTCTCCCCCTCAAATATAAATAAGCATTAAAAAAAAAAGAAGTAATATTTGGTTGATAAAAGTTGAATTTACACTGAAATTAGGATGGAAGCAGGATCTGCCTCGCTTGCTGCCACCTTCACCCTCAAAGTTTTTGTTACTTAGCAAACCCCAGCTGGGCTGATGGTGCGGGGTCTAGCCCCGGGCGCCCTCCACAAGTCCGGGCCTCTGCACGTGGTCTGGGACTGCCTTTCCGATAGACACCACAGTCACTGGCCCTATCAGGGTGGACGCTGCATTTTGTAAAATGCGATGAAAGCGAAGTGGGAGTAATAAAAACTGATAAATTAGAGTGAACTGTTCCAGCTATTCCTAGGAGCTCTGATTTACACAGGGCTCCTTTTTTAAAAAAAAATTTTAATGTTTATTTATTTTTGAGAGACAGAGACAGAGCATGAGTGGCAGAGTGGGAGAGAGAGGGAGACACAGAACTCATAGCAGGCTCCAGGCTCTGTGCTGTCAGCACAGAGCCCGATGCGGGGCTCGAACCCACCAACTGTGAGATCATGACCTGAGCCGAAGTCAGACATTTGACCGACTGAGCCACCCAGGCACCCCTACACAGGGCTCCTTTAAATAAACTCCTACCATGATCCTGATTGCCATGCACAACGTGAGTGATCTGATCAAATTATTTTATCTATATGTGCCTCAGTTTTCATACCTGTAAGATGGGGAGTAAATGGAGCACCTTCTTTACGGGGTCTACTGAGAATTTAAATGAACAGTTCCTGTACATAGTAACCTCTGTATAAATACTAGTTATCATCATAGTCATTTTTTTTTTTTTTTAATTGCAAGTACTAGACAGAGAGGCCTGGGCAGGGAAGTAGCAAAACCCCTTGCAATTTAAAAAGAGAATGAAAACAAAATTATTCTGAAGTTTAATATAAATCAATAGAAAATAACTGCTGGTTGACAGTAGCGGGATTTACAAACCAGCTGGGATCCTAGTCAGCTTTACCGTCTACTCCAGGGCCCTACTGCGGCAAGCCCACCTGGGAAGGTAGCATCGCCATCACCTGGGAACTCGCAAGAACTGTACACCCTCAGCACCAACCCCACTCCCACCTACCAAATCAGAACCTGCTTTTAACGAGGTCTCCAGGTAATTTACATGCATGTAACAGTTGGCGAAAGGCTGCTCTATGGCGTATACTGAGATTTCACTGTTTGTAGGTTAAAGGAATAAGACCTCATTCTATAGTTACATTTCCATACATTATACTAAATCCTACACCTCTTTCCATTAGCCCTCATGTTACATAGTTTCCCTAACCTGAGTCTTAAGGCAGATGTTCCTTTTATGGGACAGAATAATTGTTCAGGACACATCCAAGGCAACAAAGTCAGCTCTTGTTAATGTCAATGATTTGAAACTGTCATGATTGTGATCATCCATCAATGGCTAACTTTTTGAGCTCTTAAAGTATGCAAGGATTAACACAAGGTGCTTTCCATATGTTCCTGTGTTACAATGTCCTTTCAAGTAGGCATTACTATCCCCATTTCACAGATGAGGGAACTGAGGCTCAGAGAGGCAACATCACACTTTCTTAAGGCCAAGTTCAATGGGAAAAAAGGGCCTTTCTGAAGTCTACTCTCTTATAGCAAATTAATGCCTACAACATCCAAATCATATCTCTGTGAAATGGGGAGCAGCAAATATCTCCCTTTTTCAGTAAGGAAAACTGAGACTACAGAGGCAAAGAGCTATGTAGAATCAATAGCCTGAGATTGAAGTCAGAACTAGGCCTATCAGGGCTCAAGTTTTTCAAATTATTCTGCTGCTAGAAATGCCAATGATAATGCAACGGCACTGAAGAGATGGAGAGGGAAACCCTGTATGAAGTCAAAAGGATGGTTTCCGTTCATGAGGCTTTGCACAACCAAACCACGGGGCTTCGAATTTTAACCTCAGTGGTCAGGAGCTTACTGGGGTGTCAGATTCTTTGGCAAACCAGAACATCCAGATTTTTATTGCCGTCATATAAAAAAAAAATTAACATTTATTCATCTTTCAGAGACAGAGACAGTGCCTGAGTGGAGGAGGGACAGAGAGAAAGGGACACAGAATCCAAAGCAGCTCCAGGCTCTGAGCTGTCAGCACAGAGCCTGACACGGGGCTTGAACTCACAGACTGCAAGATCATGACCTGAGCTGAAGTCAGACGCTTAACCAACTGAGCCACCCAAGCGCCCCGTATTGCCATCATTTGTGGCAGCAGGTCCTCGCCACATATTTCAGTTAACATCCCACGCAATTATTCTCGCACACCCGCAAAATTCTCCTAATTATGGTCTCTCTGATTCCCCTCGCTACTGCTCTACATGTTTGATACGAAATAGTTCAGAACTCAGCGAGACTAGTCCGAATCTTTCCTTGATAGCACCAGCATCATAAAGACAAAGACACAGGTATTAGATCCAAGAGGTTGGGGCTACTTGTCCAGGCCCCAGAGAACACCTTCCATCTTCATCCCTGATGAAGCAGCAGGAAAGGAATCAGGATTTGTTGGCTTACGTTCTGTACCAGTTTGTGAGGGTTACCACAACCAACTACCATAGACTGGGCTCTAAAACAACAGACACTTATTTTTTCACAGTTCTGGAGGACAGAAGTTCAAGATCAAGGTGTCAGCTGGCAGGTTTGGCTTCAGAGGCCTCTCTCCCTGGCTTGCGGATGCCCATCTTCTCACTGTGTCCTCACATGGCTGTCCCTCTGTGAGTACACGTGTTTGCTGTCTCTTCTTCTGTATCCAAATTTCCTCTTATTATAGGGACACCAGTCATATGAGATTAGGGCCTACCCTAATGACCCCATTTTAACAATTACATCTTTAAAGGCCCAATTTCCAAAAACGGAGGTACCGGGGTGGGGGAAGGGCTTCGACATGTGAATTTGGGGAGGACACAATTCTGCTTATAACACACGCTGACTGGACCTTGTCAGCCACTATCAGCAAATCCCGGTGCTAAGCTGAGGCCGACTCATCCAGTCTGGGTTCAACAAGAACAAGAATTCCTACTTATCTGAATCTCTCAGGCCCACGCCTCAGAGCACTCTGCAGGAAAGAAGAGAACAGGGTTCCAGGTCAGACCTTTGCTTTTCCGGTCTGCGCTGTCAGAGACACACAATCCTTGGCCTCATTGTTGACCATGGCGGCCTGTCTTCTTCCCCGCCCCCACTCATCACGTGCTCAGGGAAGGTCACTCTGAGGTGGGTTTTTAAAAAATTGAAGTGCCGCTTGTAAAACAGTATGAGTAAGAGGTGAACTCCAGAGTACGTACTGAGAGGAGGGGCTGGAATCTGGCAGCCGGCGAGGCCTCTCCTGCCCTGGGGAGCACGGGCTGAGTGAGTCCTGGGGAGCCGGCCCCCCACTCTTGGGCTTCTTGGACAGCTGTCCTGAACCGCAGGGCAGCCAAGCGGCCAAAGCCAGCCCCAGGCCAGCCCACTCGCACCAGCAAATGCCAGCGAGTGGGAGGGAGGACAAAGAATCAACCCAGGGCGAGCATGGCAGGAGCTTCTGGGTTCATGCAGGCTGTGTGCAAAGGGCTTCTAACAACAGACTGGACATCATGTGTTCATGGGCACCTAAATCATGACGTAACAGGAACAGAGCAAGACCAAAGTGAGAGTGGCACTTGCTATGAAAAAAGAAAACCCACATGCATCATTTAATCTAATAAACCTTAATTTAGATTGTTCTAAACTTCAATTTTAGTAATTCAGCTTTTTTTTTTTCCTAGAGAAAGAGTGGTATTATGAATGGGGAGAGGGCCAAAGGAGAGAGAGACAGACAGAGAGAGAATCTCAAGCAGGCTCCACACTCAGCACAGAGCCAAACATAGGGCTCGATCCCAAGACTCTGGGATCATAACCTGAGCTGAAATCCAGAGTCAGTGCCTCAAAAGACTGAGCCTCCCAGGTGCCCCGTAATCTAGCTATTCTTCACATCATCAATTTTTAAACTTGGTTCTTAAAACCTGTTCATATTAATATAAAACTCTATAATCTCTCTTAGGGTTTTAAAAGATCATTTAGGGGGCACCTGGGTGGCTCAGTCACTTAAGCATCCAACTTCAGCTCAAGTCATGATCTTGCAGTTTGTGAGTTTAGCCCCTGCGTCAGGCTCTGTGCTGACAACTCAGAGCCTGGAGCCTGCTTTGGATTCTATGTCTCCCTCTCTCTCTACCCCTCCCCCACTCATGCTCTGTCTCTCTCTCTCTCTCTCTCTCCCTCTCAAAAATAAATAAACAGTAAAAATAAATTTTAAGTAAAAATTATTTTGGGGCACCTAGGTGGCTCAGCCGGTTAAGTGTCTGACTTCAGCTTAGGTCATGATCTCGAGGTTCCTGAGTTTGAGCTCAGTTTTGAGCTCTGTGCTGACAGCTCAGAGCCTGTAGCCAGCTTCCGATTCTGTGTCTCCCTCTGTCTCTGCCCTTCCCCAGCTCACGCTCTGTCTCTCTCTCTCAAAAATAAAAAAAAAATTTTAAAAATTAAGGTAAAAATTATTTTAGATTAATATATTAAATTGATTAAAGACTACATTTTAGAAACTTGTTATACATGCAAACCAACACAACTATAGGTGAAAATAACACCAGTAAGGAAACAAAAGAAAAAAAATTAATTCCCCAAATAGAAATTTCCTTATTAATTCATTAACACGGATGAAGAAACGACTAAGAATTACTAGATATTTAAGGAAAACAACCACACAAAGTGGGACCAAGATGAAAATACAAACACAGGATTCTGGAGAAAACATATAATTCATGCAATACAAGAGGACCTAAGTACAAATTCACATTCAAGTCATAACCTCTAAGGTACTTGAGAACACATTGTATCCATGAAATTAAAATGGGGGAAAAGTTAAAGGAGCCAGAGAAGAACAGAGTTTTGGGAAATTACAAATCATTATGAAAATAAAAAAAGGAATTCAATGGACAGGCTAGAAAAGAAATGTCAAGATCTCCAACAAGGTAGAGCAAAACATAAAAGGCATGAAAACATGAAAGAAGAATGAAGAGAGATGGAAGATGTCCAGCATCCATTTATTAGGAGTCTCACAAAGAGAGAACAAAGTAGAGGGGAGAAAATCATAAACAAACATTCCCCATACCTGGAGACACTGGTCTTCACACAGAACTGGGTAAACCGGCAGCCAAATGAGATGGAGAAAAAAGACAAACTACAAGACACGTGCTGGTGGAATTTCAAAATTCTGAAGGTACAGAGAAGATCTAGAAGATCAAGAGTGTCTATCAGAGACCAAATCGGTTTACCAAGAAAGGACAAGGATTCAAGCTGCCACCGGACTTGGTAGCCTGTCTGGACGTCAAAAGATACTAGAACAAAGCCTTTCAAGTTTTAAGGAAAACACAGCCTTGAATCTGGATATCTATACAGGGTCCAGCAAGCATGTGGGCAAAGTAAGATGTTTTCAGACATGCAAGGATTTGATAGACCTCTCACGCACTGTTACTGAAAAAAATTACTTGGAGCTTAACTCAAACAGAAGTAAAAATCAACCTTCAAACATAAAGCTACTAATTCTAAGAAACCATAGAGCTAGTTAAGAATCGAATGGGGAGAGGTAGGAATCCCATAATGGTTGTTATACAACAGATCTAGAATCCAGGGAGTCCAAATTAGAACATGGTCAGAGGGTTCCAAGAAAGCATCTTTAAGAAAGTATATTTCATTCAACAAATTTGTATGATTAAGAACATGGAAGACCTTGGTGATGTTATTGATACATACGTTTTGCTTACAAAAAAAAAAGGAAAGAAAGAATTGGAATTGGAATCAAACGCTTTATGTAAGTGAAAAATCTGAAGAAGAAAATCGCAGTCCAAATATGAGCAAACTAAAAAGTAACATAATTTTGAGCAAAAAAAAAAAAAAAGAATTTTGGAAAAGGGCACTTTGATGATGATGCTTTGATAATAATGCCAGAACGTTCCCTTATGGTAAAACAGACTGAGCGCACAAAATTATAATTCCTTCTCTACATGTCCAATCACATATCACTTTTTTTTTAAATTTTTTTTAATGTTTTTATTTATTTCTAGGAAAGAGAGAGAGACAGCGTGAGCAGGGGAGGGTCAGAGAGAGAGGGAGTCACAGACTCTGAAACAGGCTCCAGGCTCTGAGCTGGCAGTCAGCACAGAGCCCGACGCAGGGCTCGAACCCGCGAACCGCGAGATCATGACCCAAGCGAAAGTCGGACGCTTAACCGACTAAGCCACCCAGGTGCCCTTCACATATCACTTCTAAAGTTAAAAATATTTACGTAATTTCAATATTATAAACGCTTTCTACTGGTTTTCAGAGCTAAAAATAAACTTATAATAAACAAAAAAGCATAAAAGTTAGATTTCAAATATCATAAACCTTGACAACGTAAGCAGAGAGCAATGGGAAGGCAAGACAAATGAGGTCAGAGGAAATGAGGGCTAATTCCCTCATTTTATATCCCAGGGAGCTGAGAGAGATTATCTAAAGTCATAGGAAAAACAATCATCTAGAGTTATAAAGACAACCAATGGTAAGTTGAAAACTAATGAAACTCTGGACATGCGTATTAAAGCTAGTTAAGAGACATTGTTGAAAGAAGTGCAAGATTTATTTAGAATATTATTTAGAATTACAGTGGTGCCCACCAACAGTAAAGAATAAACTTGCCCAAGACAGTTACATATGTTATAAAAGGGCACACACAGGGATCCTTGTGGTGGTGGAGCTGCTCTGTGTTTCGACTGAATCAATGTCAATATACCGGTTGTGATACTGTACTACATACAGTGTTGCAAGGTGCTGTCCAGTTCCAAGTCAGAATTAAGCAAAAAAGTTATTTAAGTGATTACTTTCTTAATTCTACCAAAGAATTCTACCAAGCTAATCCACTCTTTTCCCCCCAGCTTTGCTGAGATAAGCATTGACAAAATTGTAAGGTACTTAAAGTATACAACAAGGGGTGCTCAGATGGCTCAGTCAGTTAAGCATCCAACTTCAGCTCAGGTCATGATCTCATGGTTTGTGGGTTCAAGCCCCACATTGGGCTCTCCGCCATCAGCACAGCGCCTGCTTCAGATCTTTTGTCCCCTCTCTCCGTCCCTCCCCCACTGGTTCATGCACATGCACGTGCTCTCTCTGACTCTCTCTCAATAAATAAATAAACTAAAAAAAAGAAAGAAAGATAGTTAAGCAAATGACCACTGAGTACATGACAAAGTTCACAAATAATTAGCCCCCAGCAAAATGCAAATTGAAATCACAATAAGATGCCACTAGACCAAATGAAAATACTAAATGTTAGTGAGGATGTAAAACAGCCAGAACTCTAATACAATGCAGTGAGAATATATTATGATAATTTTGGAAAAAAAGGCTTGGAACTTTCTATAAAGTTAAGTGTACCCCTACCCTCTGACATCTGTATGGCTATCTAAGAGAAATGAAAACACAAATCCACAGAAATACTTTGAGAATGTTCATAGCAGCTTTATTCATATTAGCAAAAAATTATAAACAAGTCAACTGTGCATCAATACTATGGATAAACACACTGCGGCCGAACTTTACAGTGGAATACTACTCAGCAATAAAAAGGAAGGACCTATTTCTATATGCAACAGCATTGATGAATCACACAGACCTTATGCTGAATCCTACAAAAAAGAGTACATAATGTATGAGTCTATTTATATGAAATTCTAAAACAAGCAAGTCTAATTAGAATGGTAGTTGTCTGGGAGTAAGAGACTTTTCTGGCAAGGGACATAGGGACTATCTGGAACTATTCAATATTGTGATAAAAGTATGGGTTACATGATATATCCATTTGTAAAAATTGTATAGGCAAGATTTGTACATTTCAATGTCTATCAATTATACCTGAAAAAAAAAAAAAACCAATAGAGGAGAGCGCCTGGGGGGCTCAATTGCTTAAGTGTCTGACTCGTGGTTTTGGCTCAGGTCATGATCTCATGGTTCCTGAGTTTGAGCCCTGTATCATGCTCTGGGCTAAGAGCGCAGAGCCTGCTTAGAAATGAGTCTCTGTCTCCCTCTCTCTCCCCCTCCCCTGCTCACTCTCTCTCTCTCTCTTAATCTCTCCCGTAAATAAATAAACATCAAAAAGTCTAAAAAATAATAAAGAGAGTAGAAGGTTATATAAAACAAGAACGGCAGAGTATTAATGACTGTTGAAACTGAATGATGATCATGTGAGGTTCGTTACACTATTTCATTTATTTTTTATGACAGAAATATCAAACACATGCAGAGTAAAAAATGTTTGCTGAACTTTGTATTACAGCAACATGATCAGATGTTTAGAATTCTAATATTTTGAGCTTAAAAATTCAACTGGCTGATTTTTATTCTTTTTATGCTTTCTTGTTGAATGGCAAGCTAAAAAATAAGTTTTCAATCTTCTATTTTCAAGCTTTCTCTCTAAATACCACATTGTAGGGGCCCCTGGGTGGCTTAGTCGGTTAAGTGTCCGACCTTCGCTTAGGTCATGATCTCGCGGTTCGTGGGTTCGAGCCCTGCGTCGGGCTCTGCGCTGACTGCCAGCTCAGAGCCTGGAGCCTGTTTCAGTCTGTGACTCCCTCTCTCTCTGACTCTCCCCTGCTCACGCTGTCTCTCTCTCTCTCTCTCTCCTAGAAATAAATAAAACATTAAAAAAAAATACCACATTGTAAATGAAGGAGGTCTTTATTGCTAGTGATGAAAAAGACAAATTGCAGACAATCACTAATATATTACTTTTCTAAAACATTGGCTTTAAAATACCAGAGATGTTTCAGTGAGTTATAGGAGAATTTTAATTAGATGAGTGAAACTTGTATCTACTTGAGAATAGAATTTGCAGAATTACAAATTTGAATGATAAAAATGATTTGCTTGTATTTTAACATCAATGTTTTCTATATTTCTTATCTTTAAACAATAGTCTGTCATGACTATACACTGAACGGTACATAAGAAAAAATAAAAACACTTTAAAATTGCATAATACTCAGTATCATTAGAAGGTGTTCATATAAATAGTAAGTCAACCTCACCAATTGAAATACAGAAGCTCTGAAACCATTCATTCTTAAAGATCATACTATTTAAATGATTACTTCATTTGTTGGTTTCTTAAATGGAAATAATATCAGATACCATTATCGCTTAAATACATAAGCTTGAAGAGAATCTAGATAAACTAATTCAGACATTTGTAAACCGTAATAGGGAAATTCTACCCCATATAATTTATGCTGAGTAAAACTTGATATTATGATGCGTGGAACGGCCTTTGTGAAATACTATGATTTTGACAATCTTAGATATAAACAAAATAAAATCATCTATGTGTATTCGACCTGGAATGCCCTTCATCTCCCCTCACAGACATATTCTCTACCTACTGATCCAAAGGATTTTACTCACCTTCAACACTCAGCTCAAAGACCATTTCTTCCTTGAAGCTGCCCCTTTGAATTCTACTCTAATTCATCATTCTACCCTCTGCCGCTACAGCGGTTTATCTAACCTCAATTATAGCACATTTACATTATAGGATCACTTGTCTCTGTGTGTGTCTTCCAACAGATGTATATTTTCAGTAATGGTGGAAGAAGTGGGAGGCTTTACTGTACCCATTCTACAGATGAGAAACCAAAAACTGAGAAAGAGGAAACCACTTTTCCTAAGGTCCCACAGCCTTCAGTGGCAGCACCAGGATCCCAGTACAAGCTGTGTCACAAGCCCATGCTCTTATTTTCTTTTTTTTTGTAAATTTTTAAAAATGTTTTATGTATTTCTGAGAAAGAGGGAGAGAGACAGACAGACAGCGTGAGCAGGGGAGGGTCAGAGAGAGAGGGAGACACAGAATCTGAAACAGGCTCCAGGCTCTGAGTTGGCCGTCAGCACAGAGCCCAATGCGGGGCTCGAACCCATAAATGTCGAGATCATGACCTGAGCCAAAGTCTGACGTTTAACCAGCTGAGCCACCCAGGTGCCCCAAGCCCATGCTCTTAAAGACCACAGGAAGACTGCTCTCTGAGCTGCCTAAGCAGCTTAGGGTTGGATCTTCATTGCCTCCAAGGTACCTGGCCTGTGCTTTACACATTATACATTCTACACACTGAATTTGGTCTTAGTTCACATTAAGTACCTTGAGAATAAGATATTCAATTAAAATAGCTTATCAGTTCACTCATTTAAGCAGAGCTCAGAAGGCTCCCAGACGTGGGCTGGGGGCATGGTCCACTACCACCCTCTACTGGAGAATCAGATTGTCACATGACACTTGCACGCCTTCTCTCCAGAGTGAGCCGGACTCCTTTTTAGAGTCAATGTACTCACTCAGTCTTTATCCCCAGAGAAATCTGTGGATTCTCGTTACAGAACTAGCGTGAAGGTATATACTCACGTGCCCAGGGATGCCAGAAGACAAAAGCCATTAGACTTATCCTCCCATGAAATATGAACCACTTCTCCACAGTGTGCTTAGATCAGCAAGGATCAACTTTTGAATAATAGGGATACACTATGTCTGTGAGACTCTATGTCTAAATTCGGGTGGCCACGTGCCACCTGTCACCTGTAATTTACCAGGCATTTCTGTGGTTTGACTTTTCTAGTTACTCAGTGACTCAAACCATTCCTTCCCCTCTGTCTCCCCTCTTCCACCTTCCTTCTCTCCCTCCCTCTCTGTCTCTCTCTGCCACACACATTCTCTCTCACAACATTACGTCTCTAAGATACCTTGGAGTAACAAGCGCTTAAATTGTTACCATATAACCTATGAAAAAGTAAGTGTATAGAGCTTTTCAAAAAGGCAGATTATCTATAAGGCTGCTTTAGCTGGCTACTAAACGAGAAGTTAGGATGTGCATTACATATTGGCAGAGATTTATTTCCTAATGCCCAATTTCAAGCTTTCCTTAAAGTGGTTAGACCTCATTTATTTTTCATATCATTTTCAATAAAGTGATTCACTGGCAAAGCCTGCCTTTGGTCATTCTGAGGCGGGAAAAGATGAACGTAACGGCGGGGCAAATCACTCTCCCTCTCCTGGGTGGCTGTGGGGTCCAATGTCTTTTATTTGGCATGCCTGAAAAAGTGAAAGTACACTTTGTTACTGGCTATTTCTACAAAGAGAATCCAGAGATTGTTTCCAAGGATAAAGATTTAGTGGATCACTAACTCTAATAAGGAGTCAAGTCCAACTTCAGTAAGTTCTGATTCTCAAAGACAAACTCATGAATAGTTCATAAGCCAAAGCAGAAAAGCTGCTTTATAATTCCTTTCATGTATACTAGTCTTAAGACTTTTTTCAAAGGATAGGGAATTGTGCCAAACATTTCTGAGCTCACTGAAGTACCTGAAACAATGTGGTGAAGTTGTAAGAAACTGAAATTTGAGTTCCCCTTTTTAATAACACCAGGTCTAGTTCTTAAACTAAATATGTGAAGAAGTAGCTCAAACTCAGCTGAGAAATACCTGGTTTGTATGACCTCTAGGCAGAAATGCACTTTGACACAGGGCTATTTGTCCTATTCAGGACTTCTGGACGAGAGCAGAGGAATGCTTTAAATGCAGAACAAGACAACAGGTAGTATCCTGGCTTGACTAGAACATACCAGCCTGAGCCATGTTTTAAAGCAGTAATTTATTGACAAAGGCTTAAGATTAGGCTAGGAAGCCAATAAGTGTGCTTGCTGGACATCATCCTATAGCCAAAGTCAACTGTGGGCGCCCATGGGGATCTCGCCATGATTCACAAGGGGATGGGTCCCTGGTGGGCAGGATGCAAATTAGGAGGGAAAGGCAAAGACCTGGAATAGTGGAAGTTGGAAGGAAGGTTCCAAAAAAAAACATTATTTACAGAGGTTGAACCTGATGAATAAGGGCGAAGGAAAAAGGAGCTGGGGGTGCTTTGGGGATGAGCAAACACAGGAGACTGATAGAAAATGTTAGAAGCCACTCATTCGACAGAATGAGAAAGGATGGTGCACCATGACAGGCACAAAAGCAATTGCACCCTTTTAAATACAGGGCCACGCAGGAGCAGAAATGGGCAAGAAAATGGAGACATCACATCTTCCAATGACACTTATTTAAGGCATCATTTTAATGTATGCAGGTAGCCTCCACACTGAAAATCATAACCAAAATTTGAAATTGTTTGGAACACGTTGTTTTGTGTGCTGACCACAGCATTGCAAAGACAGGCATGTGTGTGGTGGGACAGGGGTGGTGATCAAATTGTTCGTAATATATTTTGCAAGACAAATAGCCAATGGGTCAGGTTTACCCTGTGACCTCTAATGCAAGGCAGTCGCCGTTCTTACCATTAAGGACTGGGTCCATTTAAAAGTCACCAAGTCAAACTCAAATCTTCAAACCTGAATCTCAAATACAAGACTATACTCCTCGAGGCCACCCTAGAATCTGACAATCAGTCCATCAGAATCTGTTGATTATCTATTATGAACATAATAACAATATATAATAGGTAAGATTAGAAAACTAACTACATACAAATAAATACAGCAAAATCCTAACAAAAGGATTAGAAAGCCCTTGGGAGTTCAATCGATTTACGCACAGGCTCTCTTTCTTGGACAGACTCCATATTGTTTCTCAAAAAGGCTCATTCTATTATCCAAGTCACATAAGTAGTATTGTTTTACCAGCAGCAGTGCCAGCTCGGTCATGAACTGATTGTCAAAGTTTTGTGGGATACCTTATCAATCAACCAATCCTACACAATGGGTCATTCTCACTTCTGTCCACTGGCAGTGTTGATACCAAAGTCGACTCTCAGAAACAAGTCAGTGCACCTTCCAATATGCTGGAAGCACAAACAACAGTCAATCAATTACAAATCCCAACGCCTATTGTTTTTTCCTGGAGGAGTATACCAAGTGTGGCTTGTTGTCTAAAGGAGGAATATGATGAAGCCTGAGGCTAAAGCCATCCGAGGCAACTGCTCAATTATGATTGGCAGCAGAAGCACCATAAGAGACGGCCTTTGGGGAAAATATTTTCAGAACAAGTTCTCTTTTTTGACTTCCTACATCCTGCAAGAAATTTTATTATCCTAACTCTATATAAAGAGAACAGCCTGCTACTCTGATTCATTAAATATTTCAGAGTTTTGACCAACAGCAAAGAAAAAAAGAAAAGAAAAGAAAAAAAGATGAAAACCCTGCCCAGTCCCATATACTGGAAAACCAAAACCACATCTCCCTGGACTTCCGGGAAGCCCATATACTTTCACACATACAGAATGGCATATGAGAGGCCAGCGCTGCCTATAGAAATATAATGCAAGCCACTGATATCAGTTAAATTTTCCTAATAGCTGCATTTAAAAAGAAAAAACATGTGAAATTAATTACAACAATCACTTTTTCTAACCCAACATATCAAAATGTACTAACTCTCCAACAAATACTCAAGAGCCACATATGGCTAGTGGCGACTCTACTGTCACTGCAGAGGCCACAATATGTCCATGTTCTCTGGTCGTTAGGATTTGGTTTTGAGGACAAATCTATTGCCTCACGCTGGGTTTCCTGAATACCAGTCACTTACTGCCAACCGATGACCAACAGAGCTTCCAACGTCTGGCTACGCTCTCTTGCGAGTCGCTAGTCTTCAAAGTCTGTTTGGATGGCAGGTCGTGTTACTTGTCCACCTGTGATGATGCAGACAAAAACATGGACAACTCCACTGTGTTGGTGACAGGAAACCTTATTCAAAGCTGCTTTAGCCACAAGGAAAACGGTGTCTTCAAAAGGAAAGACCAAGAGAAGGATGGCAAGGGTGAAACACACGCTGAGCTACCTCTGAAGTACCCAGCCGCTGGCACGCTCTGCGGCAAAACAATGTCAACAGGCACCGTGCCAAGGCTGTCGTGGGACGGGGACGCAGCTACACTCTCCGAAGCTGGCACGAAACCGCTTGGCCTAAAAACACAGCAGATGCTTCCCTGAAGCTGCTTCCTCCCACCTGTCAAGTGTTCTCCTGAACTCTCTGCAACAAACATCTCCTTGCCAAGCTTGAGGCAAGAGTGAGGGACCCTCCTTTCAAGGGAGCCCCCCCTTTCACGGGACCCCAGACTGCGTAAGACTGGGAATTAGAGGCAGATGTGACATACATGAAAATGGCATATTTCTGGTGAAAAAGATGAGGTCAAGCGAGGGGAGAAGAAAAAAGTGGAAAAATGCAAAAAAAAAAAAAAAGGAAAGAAGAGCAAATGCATCAGTTTTAAAAAGAAACACTTATTCTCTCCCCTATATTTGGGGAAGAAGGAGAGGAAAGAAGGGAATAAAGGAAGGAAGTAGTAAAGGAAGAGGGTGGGAGGGAAGAGGGAACAGAAGCCATAAAATCTACCTGTCCTAAGAGTCAACTCAAGGTAATAATAAAATCTAGGGTCAGTTTCTTCATGCTTGAGTGAGGGCACAGACAAGCTTTCTAATATAATTAACAGAAGTGGTTTTATCATGAGGCTAATGATGCTTAAGCTTTGGGGACTCTCCCTTGCAAGGACCGCTTTGAAAGTCCTGGGAGGAGCCCTAATATTTTTCACATGGCCATAAATTCATCGATTTTGTGCGCGCGCGCATGCACACAAACACAGACACACACAAAGATATTTTAATCAAGACCCTTAAAAAAAATCTTTCAAGACTGCCGTCTCTTTGCGCGTTGTCCCCCACGCACACCCCTTCCGTAGGTTTCTATTGAGGTGGCACAGTCGAAATTTGAAGAATCTGGCTATGCAGAAGCTGAGTCAGAAACATTTAGTTTGGGGTTTCATGGGACATATTTCTGGGGTTCACGGTCACTTCTGGGTTTAGTCACATGATTGCTAGCTATTATTGCAAAGTGTACGAATGACTTTTAGGATCACTCCCACTACTTATGATGCGGACTCGCCTACTGTCATGCCATGAAGATGTGAGAGCAGTGGGCATATGATACGAATGTGCCCCAGTGTCCCATGGCATTCAGCACAAGAATTACACGGGCGCTAGAAGGGAAACAAAGGTTGAATCGTACAAAGGAGAAAAATAGTCTGTGGAAAAAATCTTCCAGCTGGCAGACACATAAAATCAGAAGCAGAGGATTCCATCCTCATCAACAACAGACGTTCCTTCCTGTGATGGATATACTTGGTCATGAAACAGATATAATTATAAATCCGGGGGACATTTTTAAGTGGGCCGATGTGAAACAGAATTGATCAAAATTCCAGATTTTGTAGATCCCAAACCGTAGCGGTGAGTGTGACTGTCTGTGATATTGCCTGTTGTATGTATTCCAGCTAGTAGTAACATAAATAATACCAATAAACTATGTTAGGAGGACAAAAATATTTTTCTTTTCTCCATATAGAAAATATTAGAAAATTGTTGTCATGTGAAGAGATAGTGAAAGACTATGCCACCAAAAATGGAGGGGGAGAAGTATTATAAAGGTTATGTCGGGGGGCGCCTGTGTGGCTTAGTCGGTTAAGCATCCGACTTTCACTTAGGTCATGATCTCGCAGTTCGTGGGTTCGAGCCCCGCATCGGGCTCTGTGCTAACTGCCAGCTCAGAGCCTGGAGCCTGTTTCAGTCTGTGACTCCCTCTCTCTCTGACCCTCCCCTGCTCACGCTGTCTCTCTCTCTCTCTCTCTCCTAGAAATAAATAAAACATTAAAAAAAATTTAAAAAAAATTTTTAAAAAAAGGTTATGTCGGGGCACCTGGGTGGCTCAGTCAATTAAGCATCCGACTTTGGCTCAGGTTATGATCTCGCAGTTCGTGGGTTCAAGCCCTGCATTGGGTTCTGTGCTGGCAACTCAGAGCCTGGAGCCTGCTTCAGATTCTGTGTTTCCCTCTCTCTCTGCCCCTCTCCCGCTCATGCCTTCTCTCTGTCTCAAAAATAAATAAACTATATTAAAAAAATTTTTTAAAGGTTATGTCATAATATGTTTATTAACTGTCTGCTATTCTATATTTTTTGATATTTGGTAATTGCCATTTTAAAATATTTGGTATTTCTTGTGATTTTCTTCTCATCCTAAATAAACATTCACTTTTATACCTAATTTTGTATTCATAATTTTCTATTCTTTTACCTAAAGGGGGCTTCCCAAATTATATAAGCTTCAGGCTTCATGAAACTTGGATCTCACCCTAATAAGTAAAAATAACTACACACACCACCATCCCCACCATGTGCACACATACATATACACATGTACACACACACATGCACAATACACCACACATCTACTTGGGCAAGAAAAACGATGTAACTAAAATCTGTGAGTCTCTAAAGTAAATGGTTGACCCAGGGCACGGATACCCACTATACTTCCTATCCACTCCTTGTACAGATTCAACTGCCCACCTGACCCAGACTTAGAGTGAGTCAGTAGGGGTTCGGAAACTATCAGAATTGTATTAAAGAAAATGCAATCTTGAAAAAATATACACTTCAGCTTTGCAGAAGGAAATACATGGGTCCATTAGTTGCATACTGTTTGATTTCCATTATCTCTGTAGGAAAGGTGAGGTTCTGGAACGTTTGCTTGTCCCTTACTAACTCCTTAACATTCCAAGGACACTCTGATGCGTCCCACTCAAAGATGACTTATAAGCTCATAACTGTTTACAATGTGGCCCCAAAAGGCCAGTCGGTGATTATGATGATAATATTCAGGCTATAACTCTTCCATTTTGGAGTCTCTAGTCCCTATATGGTGTCTCTGCCATAAGACATCATATATTCACTCATCACAAGTGGATTTTTACCTGTCACAAGAACAAGAGTAACAAAAATCATCTTATTTCTAATTGTTATAAGGCAATGGATATTGCTACGCAGCTTCCCAATAGAAATTTGGTTTTACTAGGATTTTGCATAATTTTATTCTGTTCATCTTCTTGTTTGCAGTCATTCTATTTCAACTTACCTTGAGCCCTTCTGTTGCTCTGGGTACATTCCCTTTCTTTTAATGCTCCATGTCTATGGTGACACTGCTGAGACCACTGAAGAAGCCAAGTGTAAATCTTATAATGAACCCAAGTCTCACAGTCCCACACACCACTCTTAGGACCAGGGATGGCTAGCCTTCCTGCTAGACTTGCATATCAGCCAGGGGCCTGGCAGGAAACAGATGGAACATTCAAACTGGTTCATCTGAAGAGAGTTGAACAAATGGGATATTTACCAAGGTAAAGAAAGGGTTTAAGAAACCTAACAAGGGACATGCACTCCACTGAGGGCAGCCACAGTTGAATGTCACTGCTTCTAGACCTAAAGAGGCAAGAGGTAGAGCAGATGTTCGAATCTGAAGTGGGTAGCCAAATGGAGAGGGCTACCTCACAGGAGGTGTGGCCTTTAATAGAGGGACGGACAACCAATGGTGGCTTGGTGAGGAAGGAGTCAGGGGAATTAACGCCCCAATCATATTTTCCTGCCGCTCTCAGGTCTCTTCCCATATCATAGGCTGGACCCAGATCAAAGCAGAAGTCAAGGGAGCCATCACTGACAGGTGTAAAGGTCAGTCTCTGCGAGCACAGAGCAGGGCAAATGATAGAGAGAGTGGAGGTAAAGGACCATGAGGAAGATATTCAGCATAACCTTCAGAATGAGAGGAAACTTTTTAATTACAAAGCGCATTACTGCTATAATTAAAAGTGACAGTAGTTCCTGTATAAGAACTAAAAATTATAATATAGAGATATAAGATGATGTTCAAACCAATCTCATAAATGCATAAGAAAGGAAGTTATAACACAAAAAGACTGCAGCTTATTATGGGCTACACACAGTCAGACTGGTACACTTCAGTGAAACTTCTATTTGCTGGCCTCCCCAACATCATGCTGGCTTTCCTGGGTTGGTTTTCCACCATATTGCCACCATATTGTGAGACATACATGCTCAGTTGATAAACGCTGAGGAGACGACAGCTTTCACGTTGATACCACTAGTGAAAATTTGTAGTGGTATACGGAAAAACGGTGGCAAGGATGTGGGAAGAATTGAGACTTTGTAGCGCAAGTTTGAATCTGCTCAACAAAACTGTCAATGCTTGTATATAGTTTGTCCTTACTTATTACCAATCAAACCCGAGGGCAATAGATTGCCTCCCTTCCCAACGGGTCCATCTACTAATGAAATACTACACATCTTCTCTCCCACTTATTTTCATAACATGAGTGGACAGAGCATTCTGATACATGAGTCAGGATTTAATAAGGAGGAGATGAGTAGCTGAGGACACATTATGCAGGTATAAGAAAATGTCTGGGAAGGAAGAAGCCAGTTCCTCCTGCGTTGGCCTCTTCCTGGGACACATGTGTTACTTCCCAAGGATGACCGAAGAGCAGCACTGAGGTCTCCGCTCTGGTACTAGTCTAGAATAACCCCCTTTGGATGGGATGCCCGAGAACGCACTAAAATCCTATGCATTTGGAGGGGTGTTATAAAACTCGTCTTCTGTCGTGAAGAAACAAGGGAGCCATGTCCCCAAAGGACTGTGTTTTTTAAGTACCCAAAATAAGATCTGGCAATAAATTACACGTCCCAGAGAAATTAAAACCAAGTGCAAGACGAAGAGAAAGGGAAGGTTTAAAAAAAAAAAAAAAAAGGAGACTGTCAAGAAACCACACCTCAGTGCTTCTCCTACCTAGTGGAGAGAAAGACATCTCTGTCTGCCTTTTTAGTAATGCTAAAGAATTTTCAGGGAGTCATAACTTGTTTCCTGTTTCAACCAGTTAGCTTCATTCAATGGGATCATTTCCCCTCAAAGGGCAGCTTTTAAGAAAACTGTGCTCATTCCAGTAAAAGTAATAAAAGCAGTGAGTAATTTGCATACATCTTTCTCTAAATGCAAACAATAGCCGTTGATAAATATCACTATTGCACAGAACACCATGTGCCCCTGCTCTAAAGAAATGCATTTGGGGCGCCTGGGTGGCTTAGTCAGTTGGGTGTCCAACTTTGGCTCAGGTCATGGTCTCACGGTTCACCAGTTTGAGCACCGCGTGGGGCTTTGTGCTGACAGCTCAGAGCCTGGAGCCTGCTTCAGATTTTGTGTGTGTGTCTCTCTCTCTGCCCCTCCCCTGCTCATGCTCTGTCTCTCTCTCAGAAATAAATAAACATTAGAAAAATTTTTTTTAATGCACACAATGGGTTGAGTGACAGCCAGTACAGACTCAAATGAGACTAAAAATGGGAGAAAAATGGGATGTTGCCTTTCACCTACTCTGTGCTAACTGCATTCTGTGCTGTAAGGTGCTGCATTTACTTGGTCTACACACCAAGTTAGACCAGGAAATCATCTCCCAGAAATGCCTAGGGAGGAATGTCAATAAATACACCATAATCAGCCCTCACAGTTTACTTTTCCGGAACATTCTTCCCAAAAGCACATTCTCTGAAGTGGCCCTCCTGTGCTGTTTTGCCTGCAATTGAGTGCCTGCTCTTCCTGTTTATTAATCACAGGATTGGAGCTGGTTTTTTAATTAACTTCATTTAGATCATGAAGTCATCCATTTGGGAGTGCAGACCTTACATCTCATTTGACGGATGAGAAAACAAAAGTTCACTGAGGTTAAGTGACTTGCTGCAGGTGAGACAGCTAATCATAGTGAGCCTGGAACCCAGGTCTTTGGACACGGACTGAAGAGCTTTTTTCTGATGTAATACTTCTGGGTCCCTCGACAAACACAGCCATTCAGAAAGAGGCCATCAACAACCAGCCTTGAAAGACACCAGCAATCCTGGCATTAGATGTTGAAAGCTGCACTTGAAAAAGATGCGGGAACTCGGGAGTCTGACATCCTTGTGACTAATGTTACCCAAAGATTCCTGAGTCGGAGCTGGATGTGTCCAACAACTACTGACGCTGTGCCATTCTCCAATCAAGGAAACAGATCTGCAGAGTGTAATATACTCCATCCATTTATCTTGCAATTTCACATCCATTTGGAGAAGCTTGTTTTGGTTTGTTTCAATGGAGCTCGCACAGAATTCAATAGTAGATTACTTTATGTAAACTACAGCTTCTGAAAACTAAGGGAAAGCCTTAAGGCAATTATCCATCTGCTATAATAAGAAGTAAATAAACTGACCCATTATGCTTCCATCATAATATATAGAAAAAAGATGGTTATTTAAAAAAAATTAAACACTAGTTTTTCTCTCTCTCCTTCCTCTCTCTCCCTCTCTCTACTTCCCTATTCTGAAGGCAAAAGTATTCTAACATAGACTTTTAAGTATTCCTAAAGAAAGACAGGAAGGAGGAAAGAAAGAAAGGAAAAGGAAAGAAAAAAGTCACAAAAACCAAAGCTGAAACCACATCTAAAATTTTAGTACTATGAGGGGCCCCTGGGTGGCTCAGTTGCTTAAGTGTCCGACTCTTGGTTTCGGCTCAGGTCATGATCTCACAGTTTGTGAGTTGGAGTGCCGCATCCGGCTCTGTGATGACAGTAAGGAGCCTGCTTGGGATTCTCTCTCTCTCTGTCTGTCTGTCTCTCTTTTCTGCCCCTCCCTGACTTGCACTCTCTCTCTCTCTCTCAAAAAAAAAAAGTAAAAAATTTTTAATTTCAATACTTTGAAAAGTTACCCATGTTTAAAATAATATTGTTCTTTTTTTTTTTTCTAGAAGAGAGAGAGAGTGTGTGGGCAGGGGAGGGTCAGAGAGAGAGGGAGATACAGACTCTGAAATAGGCTCCAGGCTCCGAGCTGGCAGTCAGCACAGAGCCCGACGCGGGGCTCGAACCCACGAACCGCGAGATCATGACCTAAGCGAAAGTCGGACGCTTAACCGACTAAGCCACCCAGGTGCCCCAAAATAATATTGTTCTTAATAAACTTACTAACTTTCATGGAAGCACAGACTTTCTGACATGATGCAAGGGAAAAAGGCAAAAAGATTTCCCAGACAGGCTAAAGGCCAAGGGAACTGGAAGAGAGAGCCAAGAACGAAAATTCCAGTCATCTTTGCTGCTGTAATTACAGAGCATTGCCCTTTCCTCCTAATTAGCTAGCCAAACACCATTAATTTTTACAAACACACCTAGGATAAGTATCTAAGCCTCTTCCTTCAATTCTTTCCAAGTAAAATCAGTTGCTAGAAAAAGACAAGCCTGGGAATTTGGGAATCTTCTGCTCTTTCCCTAGTAAGAACACATTTAGAAAAACGAAACGAAAAACAAATTACATGCCTCCAAAGACACGTATTTCCTAATGATGCCTCCTCCCTGGTAAGCGATCCAGGCTAAAAGCGTGGTTAACCTGGACACACAGCTTCTCAGCCCAGCGGGGAAAACTGCCTGACTCCTCACATGCAGTCAGTTCTCCTAGAAGGACAAAGTGCAGAGGGGACCACATTCTTCTCGGCCTCTACCTTCACTCTGACCTTTCCTTTCCATAAGAAACATACAGTAACACATTTAACGCTTAGATTTGGGGGCTAGTTGAGCTTAAGATTCAAGTACATCCATCTTAAACATTTCTTCTGAACACAAATTTTCCATTTCCAACCAAATATGATACTTCTGAACTCTTTCATTGAATACCAAGAATAAGGAAATGTTAACAGAAGTGTAATAGGGAAAGAAACATAAATAAAATGAACATGTTATAGATTACCTTTGAAATTAGTCCTAAGAGTTAGGTACACAGGTCAGAGCAATCAAATTCTACTACATCAGCATAGAGCCAGGTCATAGAAGTTCTGTCTGTCCCTTGTCCCTCTAGTTACCAACCCAGTCGAGTGTTTCCACACACATAGTATGAAGATAATGCAGAAACTCTCTCTAGTGCCATTGGAAGTACATTTTCTGCCTACCTCTAGTCACTATTTTCCCTCTTAGACTCTCTTCTAGGGTCCTCGAGTCCAGGGGGATAGCTATCCAATAAGAAGTGGAGAAAACATAGTCCTTTTCATCATTATCCAGCATGTCCTTCAGTGTAAAGACATTTTGATCCCACTATCTTTTATGGCCAGAGGGTGTCCGAATTGTTGCTCTAGCTATGGATGTCATTCTTCAGCAACAGTAACTAAGGATGGTAGGTAGATATATAAGTTCACAGATAGGGTCTAAAATTAGTAGAAAGAGAGAAGAACAAACAAACAGACAAACAAAAAGACTCCAGTCTCAAAAAGAAAAAAGAAATGATGCCAAAGCAAATAGGTTCTTCTGATTTTCCTATGTGGGGACCCCTACCTCTTAGATTTATATTATCTTAGAGAATCCCTTTTCTTCTGGTTGATGGACTTCATCTGGAACACATATGCTAACTGTTAAGATCATGTAAACTTTCCAAGTTAGATTCCTCCTGTTTAAATGATATCAATGACTGGGGGATCCAAGGGAAAACTGAATCCTTTAAAACTCCAAGATTAAGTGGTCTTCTACCTGAGTGGTTTTTATGCAAGTCTTCAACTACAAGTTCATTATGTACTAGTTACTTTTGCAGGTACCAGTTATGTATAAATTTTTTCCGTCACTGCTTGTACTGTTTGGAATTGTTAATCAACAGGAACAGCAAGAAAATAAAGGAGAAATGTCGGCTCCAATAATGGAAACTACCAGATGAACACAGAGCTGTCATGGAAGTCACAGTCACCATGAAGCTAAGTATATGCTGGTGCCAAATTTGTGCTCAGGTCACTGCCTCAAGCCCATCAGCTGATGCCAAAGCATCTACTACTGAGGTCCTAGTAGGACCTGGCACTGGGGACATTACAGCAAATGAGAAGCCTCATCCATGATTGAGTCACTGGTAGGGTAATTCTTTCCATCGATGTTTGTTAGGAGCAAGTAAAGTACTCCGCGGTAATGTCTGTATCTACTGGTATGAAGAGATTCTAAGAATCTTACACCTGGAAGGGATGTTTGCAGTCCTAAGGAATATGCAAAAACAACAAAATTGATTCTGCACAGCCAAGCAAACCATCAACAAAATGAAAAGGTGACCTACTGAATGGGAGAAAATATTTGCAAATTAGATATCTGATATGGGGTTAAAAGCCAAAATACATGAAGAATTCATACAACTCAATAGCAAGAAAAACAATCCAATTAAAAATGGACAGAGGATCTAAATACATTTTTTGAAAGGAGACATACAGATGGCCAACAGGTATATGAAAAGATACTTAACATCATTAATCATCAGGGAAATGTAAATCAAAATCACAATGAGATATAGTCTCATACCTGTTAGAATGGCTATTATTAAAAACATAAATAACAAGTGTTGGTGAGGATATAGAGAAAAGGGAACCCTTATACACTATCAATGGGATTTTTTTTGAGAGAGAGAGAGAGAAAATGGGGGAGAGAGGCAGAGGGAGAGAGAGAATCTTAAGCAGGCTCCACACTCAGCACAGAGCCCAATGTAGGGCTTGATCCCACAACCCTGGGATCATGACCTGAGCTGAAATCAAGAGTCGGACTCTCAATCAACTGAGCCACCCAAGCACCCCAATGGAAATGTAAATTTGTGTAGCCACTACAGAAGACGGTATGAAGGCTGCTCAAAAAATTAGAACAGAATTACCATGTAACGTAGCAATTCTACTTCTGGGTACTTATCCAACCAAAATGAAAACACTAATTTGTAAAGATATATGTACCCTCGTGTTCACTGCAGCATTGTTTTCAATACAAGATATCGAAACAATCTATGTATTCATTGATAGATCAATGTATAATAGGATACTATTCCGCCATTAAAAGAATGAAATCTTGCCATTTGTAACAACATAGATGGACCTTGAGGGCATTACGCTAAATGAAATAAGTCAGATAGAAAAAGATGAATACCTTATGATCTCACTTATATGTGGAATTTAAAAACAACAAAACAACAACAAAACAAACTCACAGATACAGAGAACAAATCGGTGATTGTCAGAGGTGGGGGTTGAGGGTGGGAGAAATGGGTGAAGGGGATTAAAAGGTACAAGCTTCCAGTTATAAAATAAATAAGTCATGAAGATGTGATCTGTAGCATGGTGAGTACAGTTAATAAGACCATAAGAAAGTAGGTCTTAAAAGCCCTCATCATAAGAAAAAAAAATTCTATAATTAGGTATGATGACAGATATTAACTAGAATTATTGTCGTGCTCATTTTACAATATATACAAATATTGAATCATTGTTATACATCTGAAACTAATATAATGTTATATGTCAGTTAAACCTCAATTAAAAAAAAAAAAGAAAAAACTCCAGAACAACAAACTTGAAGTCATGTAAAGAGAGCACTGAACTAGATGGATCAACTACAAGTCTTCCCCCTTAGCACCTTTGACACTTTGGACCAGATAAGTTTTTGTCATAGGGGATGTCTGCACATTGTAGGCTATTAAGCTACATCCCTGGCCTCTGCCTACTAGATGCACCCTTACCCTTACCCTTGCCTAGCTGTGAAAATCCAAAATGTCGTCTGACATTGTCATATGTCACCTGGGGGACAAGATTGCCTCCAGTTGAGTACCATTGAAACAGATAACCAACAATGTCTCTTGAAACTCAGATTGTATATTTTAAAAGGCAGGAGGCTAGAAAGAGGGACAATGCAGACAGAGTCCTTTTGAGCAAAACTTCCAAATTACCAGTAGATGATCCCAATGTATTACCTTACCCTCCCACACCTTTTATTCTCTATTTTATGATAGGAAGCCCAATAGGAAACACCTTTATTATGAACTTCTGTCTATTCTAAAAAGAATCATATGTGGTTCCATTTTGTAGAAAAATTTTCCTTCTCTAAAAACTACTAATAATGAGGGCAAAGGATGGATCATTCTCTTCTGATTCAGGCTGGATGATTAATTACTTCTGTGGAACAGCAAAGCATCAGCTGTGTCTGCCAAGCGTCCCTGGGACCCATAATTAACCCAGAAGGTCTTCCAGAGGGAATCAGACTAGAAGCCAAAGGAATATAATTAAATCCCTCGCAGTTTTAAAGGTGCTCAAGTCCTAGATTCTCAACAATATTTATCTTTGCCTTGAACCTTCAGTTCTCTCCCCATTTTTTCAAGATTTTCCAAATAATCCAGTTTTGTGTTACACAATATTCAAGTACTGTAAAGTTTAAAAAAAAAAAAACACAAAAAACCAGAGGTAGAGAAGAGTGTGTTTGGGCTGCTCTCATCTGTATAGAGAACAAGCCCCATATATGCACAAATACAGGAAAAAAATGTTTGAAAGGAAACAAGGAACTGTTCACAGCTACCGCCAAGAAATAGAAGTGCGGTCATAGGAAGCTCATCTCACCAAAGAGTTTTTCATGCTGTTTGAACTTTTGTTCACATGCAAATGCTATTAAATAGTAATGACCAACCATCATGGGGGCAAACTTGGCAAGAATGGCCTGGGATATAATGAAAAGTAAGAAAGATAATGGAAAACCAATGGATTCCATGTGCTTCTACCACCCCTCTCCATAAAGGCCACTGATCTCCGTGCTTTAATTCTTTTTTTTTTTTTTTTTTTTTTGGTTATTTATTTTTGAGCAAGAGAGAAAGACAGAACACGAATGGAGAAGGGGCAGAGACAGAAGGAGACACAGAATCTAAAGCAGGCTTCAGGCTCTGAGCTCTCTCCACAGAGCCCGATGTGGGGCTCAAACTCACAAACTATGAGATTTTTATCTGAACCAAAGTCGGCCACTTAACCGACTGAGGCACCCAGGCACCCTGACTGCCATGCTTTAAATAACAGAATTTCTGTTGGCTATAGTTCTACAGTATCTGAAAATTAAATATCTAGGCTTTCTCTATAAAAAGCATAATAAACAATTTTAGATTATCTACTATGTCCACAATATTGTATTAGGCAATTCACATAAATGATCTCAGTTTAACCTTAAACAACCCTGAGAAGCAATATCTCTGTTCTCATGTGAACCACAGGACTTTGCTGTGGTTTGGAAGGAATGTTTGACTAAGGTCATTTAGTTGGTTAAATGGCCTCCATGCCCTTGTGCTTGATGCCAAATCCTGTCCTTCTACTTCACCACACATCTCCAGAGTGCTCAGTGAACATAAGCTATCAAAGCCACTGACCTCACTGCTCCTTAGAATACATTTGAGAGATCAGTGGCCTTTTCATGGCTGGAATCAGGCTCACAATCTAATTCTAGGTATTGCAGTTACGAGGGCATCTACCTTTGCGTCCAAGTTTGTATGTGGTAGGGCAGGCCATAAGAAATAGAAAGTCTGATGTTTGGGCTCATCATATGCCCATCTCCTGCAGGACAATCCCAGCTACTCTGTGCTCTGTTCTGTCTGAAGTCTGGGCACCCTGCTTTAGCATTCTGGTGGCTTCTATGAACAATCTCATTTTCCGACGGTTAACATTTTCAGAATCTCCATTTTTTAATCAAATATACCTGACTTTTCTTCCATTCCTTCAGAATAATTCTCAATAATTTGTCCTATAAACTAAGCCATAAGAAGTGTCTATGAGGAGTGCCTGGGGGCTCAGTCAGTTAAGCGTCCAATTTTTGAATTCAGCTCAGGTCATGATCTCACAGTTCATGAGATCAAGCCCTGTGATGGGCTCTGCACTGACAGTGTGGAGCCTGCTTGGGATTCTCTGTCTCCTTCTCTCTCTGCCCCTATCTGCCCTTCCCCCCCTCTAAATATAAAGAAACTTAAAAAAAAAAAAGAAAGAAAGAAATGTCTATACATGTCCAACCAACCATTCTTCAGTAATATATTCTCACAGGACTTCTAGGAGACTCAAAGGCCACTCTGAACAATGGGTAAATACAGGGAGATGTCTTTAGGAAAGAAGAGCTTCCAGTACTCTCTGAATCACAATGCTTACTCATCCTGAAACCTCTTTGTTGACCACTCTTCCCAGTTCCTTAAGGAGGTGGCAAGACCGGAGAACTGCATTCAGGTCAAAAACAGCAAGCATGGAAACTTCGATCTTAAAATAAGACAACCAAGTCCACTTTCCACACAACATGAACCATAAAACTTAGTCCTTCCCATTCCCTGTTGGGCACTTGCCTGTCACTCACCTTCGGTCTTCAGTTCTGACTGTGCAAAGAAACAAACAAGGATAATTAACAGTGTCGAAAACCTTTTCCCATCCGTGGCTTAAAACCAAACACACAATGACCTAGTCCCCAATCCCTACTCGGCTCCTCAAGAGTCCTGAGCCAGGGTCAGCCCACCTGATACATCTGGCTCCCACCACAAGTCAATTACCCTACGAAAGGCTGTTTGGGGAATTAACTGGAAATTGTGCTCAGTTAAGATAAGGAGGGATGCCACACTGTTTATTAATAGATCAAGTAGCTTTTCAAAATCTAGTTTGGTGGCAACAGGGATTAACTGTTTCTTCTCTATCACTTTACTGGACTGATCCCTTCTGGGGCAGCTTCCTTAGTTAGCAGTAACTCCCTCTCGGGAAATCTGGGTGTCAAGAATAAGCACTGTTACAGTTCCGGAAATGATGGCTTGTAGGTTCTGCCTGGTCAGCAGGACCCCACTAAGCACTCACATCTACCGACGTGTTCAAGCAACGTCTCCTCACTAGATGCAGACAAGTCAGTGTGGAGGGTCATTCTCCAGCAGGCCCTGATAATAAACACATGACCTTAGAAGATAATTTTTAAGTCTTAAAATCAGATCTCAATTTCCAGTCACATTTTTTTTTCTGATAAAATTCCAGATGTGTCAACTCTGAAGATAAAATTTCAGAGATCTAACTTCTAAATCAATCCATTAGCCTTCATTAAGAAATAAAAAATGAGGCGCCCAGATGGCTCAGTTGGTTAAGTGTCCAGCTTCGGCTCGGGTCATGATCTCATGGTTTGTGAGCTGGAGCCTTGTGTCAGGCTCTATTCTGACAGTTCAGAGCCTGGGTCCTGCTTTGGAATCTGTGTCTCCCTCTCTTTCTACCCTTCCCCCACTTAATCTCCCCCTCAAAAAAATAAACACTAAAAAAAAAGATTAAAATTTAAAACAAAGAAATAAAAACTACTTGTCATTTACTCACAGCCATCATCTAATATTACACACACCTGCATACACACATACACACACATACACACACACGCACACTCTTCACAGGACAAGAGGAGGAAGAAAATTTGTTTTCCTGGGATTTCTTTTATCTCCCTATCATTTTGCTTACAGGAATCCCACTGGTGCCCCAAGAGGCCTCTCTACGCAGAGATGCTCTGTCTTTGCCTGACAGATGGCTGCAGGGCTGAGGGAGGGCCAGCTGCCGGTCCCCAGCTGGCCAGGAGGACAGTCCGCTCAGCACCTGGAGCTCCTTTCTCCCTTTTCTCACCAGCAAAATCTCACTCATGCTTGAAGACTAGTTCAGGCTGAGCCCATCCCTCCCTCTTCTGTAATCACAACTCGAGGTGTGCATACCTCGGCCACGGCATGGAGCACGCTGCCCTGTAACGATTATTTACCTGGCTGTCTCACCAGCAGACCACGAATTCCTGCCTTAGCTTTTGTTCCTTGGACGGCGCACGGCCGCAGGGCGGCAGAACACCTCTCTGTTGAATAAATGGTTACTTCCCCTAACATGGTTTGCTTATTCAGTATTTCTGAGTGTCTGACTTCGATTTTGGCGAGGAAGAGAAAGTGACAAATCCAAAAGACAAGAATTCCCAGGGAAGGCAAGCTCAGGAGAAGACCAGGGCCACAGCGGGCACAGGGCAGCTATGGGTGCCAGGAGGGACATACAATGACTGGGGACAGGCCCCTGCTGAAAAGTACTCAGATTATATCTAAGAGCAAGCTGTAACCTGGCCAAAATGGAATGTGAGGCAAGCAAATGTTAATGGCTGAAACAGGAATAAGTGAAAGCACAGGCCACCAGCCAGGAGGGCACATTTGGATGGGATTACACTGTAGGGCTGAAGCAGATAAGCATGAAAGGCCTAGAGGAAAGGTCAGCATGCATCTTGACCTTTTCAGAACCTTGAAAAGCATCATGAATCTACCTTGGGCCGACTCTTGCCCATCCTCCTCCTCACTACCAATCTACCAGGGAAGCAGCCACTCTGCTTTTTCAGCCTGTCTGACGTGCCTACAGAAATTGTGCAGAGACGGACTTGTGTTTCCAGGAAAACTGAGGCACTGGCTACATGTATCACAAGCAAGAGGGTTATTTGATTCCAGCCCTTTTCATGGTCTTTGAGTCCTTCTGAAATTTTTGTGTTACAGGCAACTGAGAGACACACAATCTCTATCCTGTTTGGCAGAGCGTGAAATATTTATGGCTCGGTGGAAAACTCAGTTCACCTCTATTAACATACTCATTTCGATATTCTCGAATCCAGAGACGTGTCTGGTTTTCGACTCTCTTTTAGACTGGTTACAACATCTGCACGCTTCCGTCACTGATTAATGATCAAAATAAACCCTGTGACATGTGTTCATTTTGATATCTGTAGGAGGGTCACGATTTTACCCTTTCCTGAAAACCATCTTTTAACAATTGTTATGGCCTCTGCTCAAAATTTCAGTTGCTTTTTCGGAAGACCCCTCCCCATTTCACATCTGGTGGGGGGTCCTGATGATACTTAGATGGGACATTCTTTATTACTGTCCACTGGAAAGAGTCCCCAAAAAGAGATTCCTCCCAGTTCTGCCACTTACTGTTGTGTGTCCTTGACTGTGTCAGTTGATGTCTTTGGGCCCCCATTTCTTCATCTGTAATAAAACAGTCAGTGGGAAGATACAAGGAAAATGTGATGAAAGCATGGCCTGTATGCAGAGCGCCTCAAACGGGAGCCATGACCAGTGGCATCATCATCATCTTTATGGAAGCAAGGAAGTCTTACACCTGGACAAACTCTGCTCCCCTCCTGTTTCTGCCAGAAGACAAAACAGGTAAATTGCCTTTGGCAACAGACACTCCTTAGCACCAAGCCTAACCTTTCTCCCAGATCCCTTCTCCTTCCCTTCATTTCTTGGAAACTACACTAAAAGGTATCTTTTTTGTACTTAACTCATTCAAGACATTCCCAGGTGAAGAGTATCCCCACCCAATTAACAGAAGAGGCCCCAGGAAACTCTGAGAAGTCCCACCTTCCTTCCTCCAAGAGCACAGCAGGAACATTTGACAAAGACCTTCTAGGGCCAGGCCCTCGCCTGCACCGTCCAACGTCCAACCCTACAGAGAGGGTGGGTGGGCTGGGAGGCAGCGAGGATGCTTACCTCACCCAGGAGAGGCAGCTGGGCCTCGGTGTGCTCCTGAGCCCCAGGAGCAATCAGCCACCAGGTACTCAATGCCCGCCCCGCTTCTGCTGGTAAACGAGCCTGCGCACTCTTACTGCATAGTGAAGCATATTAAGTGAAAATATGCATCACATCTTCATATATTTAGATACTCCATGAGTAAAATTATGTTTCTCTTTTCTCTTCTCGCCCTACACCCCCAGCCACACAAAATAACTCAATGCTATTTTTAAAAAAAGAAGAAAGCTTCCTCAATGAGCACCAGGCCTTCAATCCAAAATTAGCATTTAGGAATGTCTTTTTTTTAATCTCCAGTATTAAAACTGAAAAATTTCAAAAGCACATCATTGGCGAACTCACAAATCCCACCACTAGCAACTGACGTACAGACAGACCAGAAAAGATGGGCTGAAGATACATGTACAAGGATGTTTCCTGCCACATGACATGTAAAAAGCAAAACTCAAACAGAAACAAAATGAAAAATCCTAGAGACACCTAAATATCCATCAATAGGGACTACAGAACTAGTTCTAAAAAAAATTTATTTTTGAGAGGGAGAAAGACAGACAAACAGAGCGTGAGCAGGGGAGGGGCAGAGAGAGAGAGGGAGACACACAATCCAAAGCAGGCTCCAGGCTCTGAGCTGTCAGTACAGAGCCCAACACGGGGCTCGAACTCACAAACCACAAGATCATGACCTGGGCCAAAGTCAGATGCTTAACTGACGGAGCTACCCAGGTGCCCCCAGCACTAGTTTTTAAAAAATGCAGACCATTCATAAAATAAATATGGTGCTGCCATTAATGATGACCCAGCACATCTGTATGTGACTCATCCCCAAGGTAGATTATCAAGTTTACAAAATTAAAGAACAAAATAGTGTGTAGAGTATGATTCCTTAGGAGAAACGAGGCACACTTATAGAAGAATACAGAGAAATTCTCTTGGTGGAAATGCAGTGGATGTCGGGAAAGGAAGGTGTCTCACCAGTACTGTTCAGATGTAAGTCACGCATGAATGTCATATTTCTTGTTTTTAAATGACCATAGGCATTATCTGGACTGGGCTACTTGAGTTCATTTTCTTTTCTGTACACTTCCATATTTAACTGCTATTTTTGTATACCTCTAAAGAATATGAGGGTGCAATTTGTACAAAGGTTTGGAGAACAGGCATAGAGATTTGTTGTGGAGGTTACAAAACAAAACATAACAGCTGTTACAAGTATGTGGGAAAGCTATTTTCTGCAGATTTTAGAAAAATGCTACATTTTGCCAGTGGGCAAAAGGTTTTTGTGAGCTATAGCAAATCAACTCTGTCTACCTTGCAGAACTAACGTTAAATGTGAATTCATACAAATAATAGCAATAAAGCAACGCCCCAAATTCTAAAGAATCTCAAAATGTGTCATCAAAGATATTTATCTCTCTTTGGGAGGCTGACATGTCCCAGGGCATAAACAAATCAACAGGCCCATTTCATTGCTTTGCCATAACGTGATAGCCTACTAAGATAAAAGCATGGTGTCACCTATCAAAACAAACAAATAGTTTAAAAGCTCTCACCAGGAAAGAATAGTTTCACCCTAGGAACAAGATAAAATTTCAAGTGACAATTCAAAAGTTTCTGTTTGTGTTTTGATACAAAATCAAAAAAGTAGAATATGGGACTTCAGAATATATGGAAGAGGAAAAATATATTCGTTCTATCCATCTTAGGGTCTTGGTTGAGTGTCACAAAAGACAGATTAACAAGAGGAAAGTGAACAAATGCATTTAACATAAATTCTACATGACACAGGAGCCTTCAATAAGCAAATGAAGACCTCCCCCCAAAACGGTTAAACCTGAGTGTTTTGTATACTATGTGTTCTTTTTAATGAAGGTATAACTGACATAAAACATTATGTTAGTTTCAGGAGTACAACATAGTGAGTTGGTATTTGTATGTGTTGTGAAAATGACCAATACAATGAGTCTAGTTAAAGTCCATATTTACAATTTTTTTTGCAATAAAAACATTTAAGATTTACTCCCCTAGCAACCTTCAAATATACAACATAGTATTAGTAACTATTGTTACCATATTGTACATTATATCTCTAGGGCTTCTTACTGTATAAGAGAAAGTTGGTACCTTTTGACCCCCTTCACCTATTTCATCCACCCACTGCTCCTTGCCTCTGGCAACCACCTATCTGCTCTCTGCATTTATGAGTTCCATGTTTTTGCTAGGTTTGATGACGAGTGGAAAGCTGTGGGAAAATATAATAGAACAAAGGATATGAGCTAAAAGTAGGAAATGAGGAAACAGCAGGATTCGTTCCTTCAGATTACTCTCAGCATCCCATGTCTCAGACATAGGTAGGTGCCTCCAGGCATAGGAAGGCACCTCTCACAAGAAGGAATACAGAAATGCTGATGCATAGGAGCACATGTACCCCAATGTTCATAGCAGCACTCTCCACAATAGCTAAAACATGGAAAGAGCCTGAGTGTCCATCATGGACGAATGGATCAAGAAGATGTGGTTTATCTATACC
>NW_027532585.1:6756359-6793086 GCF_008692635.1 Crocuta crocuta | reverse complement strand
AACAAACTGAGGACTGATGGATGTGGGGGGGAGGGGGGAGATGGGCATGGAGGAGGGCACTTGTGGGGATGAGCACTGGGTGTTATACGGAAACCAACTTGACAATAAACTATTTGTAAAAAAAAAAAAGGTCTTGTGACCTGATTCAAGGGAAGGTCGGAAAATATTGCACCTGCATTTCTCAAATTCTTTCAGCTTTAAATAGTCAATATGTCAGGGCGCCTCGGTGGCTCAGTTGGTTAAGCGTCTGACTTCGGCTCAGGTCATGATCTCACGGTTCGTGGGTTCGAGCCCCGCATCAGGCTCTATGCTGACAGCTCAGAGCCTGGAGCCTGCTTCAGATTCTGTGTCTCCCTCTTTCTCTGACCCTCCCCTGCTCACGCTGTCTCTCTCTCTCTCTCAGAAATAAATAAAACATTAAAAAAAATCTTTATAAATAAATAAATAAATAGTCAATATGTCAAGGTGCCATCTTTTGGCGTATAATGTCCTGAACCTTGTCAAATATCTAAAACAGATGCAGAAAAGTATTACTACCTGCCATCTACAAATTGAGAACTTCCTCAAGTGGCGCTAGATAAAGTGGGCGCCTGTCAGTTGGTTGCCCACATAAAGGGAAAAAAGCCAGATGCCTACTTTATATATATATACACAAGTAAATCCCCAAATGGAACAAATATTCTAATAATAAAAGCAAAACTGTAAAACTTTCACAAGAGAATATAGTTTTAATGAGTTCAGGGTTAGAAAGAATTTCTTAAGTAGGGGTCCAAGAGGGGCGCCTGGGTGGCTTAGTCAGTTAAGCGCCGACTTTGGCTCAGGTCATGATCTCACAGTTCAGGGGTTCGAGCCCTGCGTCAGGCTCTGTGCTGACAGCTAGCTCAGAACCTGGAGCCTGTTTCAGATTCTATCTCTCCCTCTCTCTCTGACCCCCTCCTGCTCAGGCTGTGTCTGTCTCTCTTTCTCTCTCAGAAATAAAACATTAAAAAAAAAAAAGTAGGGGTCCAAGAGCACAGCCCATAAAGGAAAATTTTTTAAAAACTTTAAAATTTAGGGGCGTCTGGGTGGCTCAGTCGGTTTAGCGTCTGACTTTGCCTCAGGTCATGATCTCAACGGTTTGTGAGTTCGAGCCCTGCATCAGGCTCTGTGTTGACAAATCAGAGCCTGGAGCCTGCTTCAGATTCTGTGTCTCCCCCTCTCTCTCTCTCTCTCTGCCCCTCCCCTACTCACATTCTCTCTCTCTCTCAAAAATAAACATTAAAAAATTAAAAATAAAATTAAAAAAACATTAACATTAAAATTTTCTGTTGAAAAACAGCCACCATAAATAAAAGCACATTGAGAGATTTGCAAAAATGGGATAAAGACTAGAACCCAGAACTTTTAATAACACCTAGAAAGTAATAATAATAAAAAGACATAGTAATTCACTGAAAAATGGATAAATATATTTATAGGCAATTCACAATATTGAGGGAAAACAAAAAATCTTGTATGAATACATGAAAAATGTTCAGATTCATCACTAATCAAGGAAATGCAAATTAAAACTAACGTGAGTTATTTCATACTCGACAATGACAAATGTTGGCAAATTTGTGAAGAAATGGGAATGTTCTTACGATGCTGATAATACAAACCCAGACAAACATTTAGGAGATCAAATCTTTAGTATCTATTGAAATTGAAGACACACAAGCCTAAAGCCCTGGTAGTTTCTCTTCTGTTTCTGCACCCTGCATCAGGACACATATAAGAACGCTTATTGCGATGTTAAAATAGCAAGAAATTAGGGAGAAGGGAACCTAACCATCCATCAACATCAAGAATGGATAAATAAATTGATATAATCATAAAATACTATAAAGCAGTAAAAAAAAATGAATTATAGCAACCTACATCAACATGAATTAATTTCAAAGACCTAATAGTAAGCCAAAAACAAAACAAAACAAAACAAGCAAGCTAGAGAATAGTGCATCACGCTTTTATAAAACCAGTGAAATATGCAAAGCTGTGCTCTATGTTGTTCATTTACACACACATGCAGGAACTCTCTAAAGGCATGATGGCAGAAATAACACATCTGTGATCGCAATTATCTCTGGGGAGAGAGGATTAAAGAGATGTGGGAGGGGTGCCTAGGGGAATTCACCTGTATTCGTGACATTTGATTTCTTTAAAAAATTCTGAAGAAGTATAGCCAAGTTGTGTAGTTCCATACATCAGTGTGCATATTATGTTTTTCTTTCTGTTTTTTAGGGGCCAAATACTTTTTAAAGTGTTCATGTTTCCCAACCGGTAGTTAGGACCCCACTCACGCCTTCATTCAACGCTTATTCACTGAGCATGTGCAAGCCCTGGTTCTAAGTACCACACCAGCATCATTCACTCTGTGTAACGTGTGCCGGGCACTGTGCTCACCGCCTTTCACGTTCAACCTTTTGACTCATCACTTCACTCCCATGCTCTTATTTACCGTATTTTGCTAGTGAGGAAACTGAGGCTTAGGGGAAGCACTTGACCAAGTCCTTAGAGCTAGCAAGTAGTAGAGTCAAGAACTCAAGGTGACTCCAAAGCCAGTGCTCTCCCCAGGGCACTCCCTGTCTGCCTCCAGAGGTTTCACCATATGGATACACTCCAAGCTCCAGAACATGCAGGGGTTTTCCGTTCAACACAGTGCCACCCCCTTGGTCCAAAGCTGACCACCCCATCAAGCTCTGGGGTGATATCAGTGCCTCAGGGAAAAGAGGATCCTTTTTAAAAAGATTAAGAACTTCTGTTCTATCATGACCAGAGCTAATTACCTAAGGTATTAAAATAGCGCGAAGGAGCAAGTCTTGAAGTAGTCTGCAGGGTCTGATTCTCAAATTGAAACAAGAAACAGCTGAATGAGTTTTTAAGTCCTCTGGCTGTGAATGTCCATAGCTGCTCTCAGAACACAGAGCATAGTAAACGACGTAGCATGCCTAAGGAATAGAGTCTGAAAATAAATCTAGGGTGTTTCTTTTTTTTTCCCCAAATGTTTACTTTATTTTTGAGAGAGAGAAAGCAAGTGAGCATGCAAGCAGAGGAGGGGCAGAGATCACAATCCAAAGCAGGCTCCAGGCTCCAAGCTGTCAGCACAGAGCCCAACATAGGGCTCAAACTCACTAATCCTGAGATCATGACCTGAGCCAGATGCTTAACCAACTAAACCACCCAGGCGCCCCAAATCTACGGTGTTCTTTAAACCCAGGTCTGAGAAAATGAGATTGTGGTACAGCATTACTGGAAATAGGGACAAGACAGCATTTGATGGAACCGAGGTCTGCTACGCAAAACTCCTTTCTAATCTGATTGTTTTGCTTTAGTTGTGCTAGTTAAAAGCCATGCTGGCTCCGTCAGCACCATGACTGTGTAAAACTATCAGCCTATTAAAAAGTAACAGTGCCCTCTCTTTCAGCCATTTCACTAGAATATAAACATTTTGAGAACAGAGGTATTATTCTATCAGTAAACGTTCATACACACAAATCAGCCTAATTCAGTAGCTTTTCATTCTTCATTCAAAAACTGCTTTGCTGTTCATATTGCTGGGTTATGTTTCTTTCCTAAAATACCATGTAAACAAAAAACGTATTCCTTGAAGAAAAATGTGGAAAATAAATAGCTGGAGTGCTGTTTCCTCTGGTAAAGTGCAGAATTCCACCTAAAGTGAATGGCTGATTGGTCACCATGATAAAATCCTGAGCCACTGGACTAATGACACTATGGATTATGTATCTGATCCATAATTTACACAAATTAGAGCTAAGCTCATAGCCAACCAATTGCAAGTATGTGGCCTCTTAGAGGATAATACCAGTTTTACTCCCTGATCCAATTGATGTCTCTATGCTTGTTTCAATACTCTCATCTACTTTGTATTTTGAGATCTAATACACATACCATATGCAATTCACTCTTTTAAAGTGTATAAGTCAGTGGGTTTTAGTATATTCAAAAAGCTGTACACCCATCACATGGAATTCCAGAACATTTTCATCATCCCAAAAACACTCCTGAAAAAAAAAAAACAACCAAAACAAAAAATACCCCTATATCGATTAGCCGTCCCTCCCCCACTTTTCCTTCTCCTCGGCTCCTGGCAATTAATTACAGGTCTGCTGTCTGTCTCTATGGATTTACCTATTCTAAATAGGTCATATAAATAGAATCGCAGAATATGTGACCTTTTATGCCTGGTTTCTTTCACTCAGCATGTTTTCAAGATTCCTCCATGCTGTAGCATGTATCAGTACTTCGTTCTTTTTATTGCTGAAAAATAGCCCATGGTATGGACAGGCCATATTTTCTTGATCCATTCATCAGTTGATGTCTATTTCAGTCATTTGCCCCTTTGGGCCAGTATGATAACGCTGCTGTAAGTATTCCTGTACAAGGTTTTGTGTGCACATACATTTCCAGCCCTCTTGGCTAGAGAGCATGGAAAGACGTCGCTGGCTCCTCTGGTAATTCTGTATTTGACTTTTTGAGAAACTGCCCAACAGTTCTCCAAGGTGGCTGCACCATGTCACATTTCCGCTAGTAATGTCCTAGGTTCCAACTTTTCCATATCCTCACCAACACTTTTCTGCCTCTTCTATTATAGTGGGTGTGAAATGGAACCTTGTTTCGATTTGCATTTTCCTAATGACTGTGATATTGAGCATCTCTTCATGTGTTTATTGGCCATTTGTATATCTTCTTTGGAGAAAGGCCTATTCAAACCCTTTGTACATTTTTAAATGAGGTTACGTGTGGGGGTCTTTGGTTGAATTTTAAGAGTTCTCTATGTATTCTGACTGAAAGACGCATATCAGATATATGATTTGCATATATTTTCTCCCACTTTGTGGGTTGTGTTTTCACTTTCTTGATAATGTCCTTTGAAACACAAGTGGTTTTAATTTTGATAAAGTCATTTTATTCATTTCTCCTTGGATGCTTAGGCTTTTGGCATCACGTCTGAAAAACTGTTGCCCAATTTAGGTCATGAAGATTTACGTCTGTGTGTTCTTCTATCTCACCTACTTTAAGTTATGCTACTTGGGTATAGTTTGTATATGCTTACAAACTGCCTTAAATTACTTCTAGAAAAAAACAAGCTGTTAGTAAATTACGTTTTTAAGAAGTTACAGTCACTGAAAAAGATAACTATGTTAATTACTTTAATATATGGAAATATCTGTGACAAATACTTAAAAAACTAAAAAAATCTAAAATGCAAATGTGAAAGTGAGTTTTTAAATTTTTTTATGTTGGCTTTTTTTTTTTTTTTTGGAGAGAGATAGAGACAGCGTGAGCAGGGGAGGGTCAGAGAGAGAGGGAGTCACAGAATCGGAAGACGGGCTCCATGCTCTGAGCTAGCTGTCAGCACAGAGCCCGACGCGGGGCTCGAACCCATGAACCATGAGATCATGACCTGAGCCAATGTTGGACGCTTAACCCACTGAGCCACCCAGGCACCCCAAAAGTGTATTTTTTAACATTGACCTGGGCTCCAATTGAACTTCAGGTGATAGAAACCTAGTTTAATATTCAGATTCTCTAGTCTATATTCTTGTATTCGTTTAGTATAAATATAATAATTTAGAATATGCAGGAATCATCGATGCCATATTATAAATCCTAAAAGTGGATTAGGACCATGTGTCAGGGGGCCATGCAGGTGAGGTTACAGAGTTTGGACTTTGCTGTGCAAACAAAACCATTTAGAAGGTTAGAAGGTTTTTAAACAAGGGAGGAAGACTTGGTGGGTAGCCAGGCACGCGGCATGGTAGACAGGTGAGGAACTAGGTGGGAAGGACGGGGAAGAGAGCCCAAAATAGAGCTGCAGAGAAAACTGCAAACCATTCTGAGTCCTTTGGCTGAGTTGTCTAATGGTGCAAAGCAGGTCAAAGGAATTGCCCTTTAGAACAAAAATATTGTAACCCATTGCTCATGTGGCTTGATTCGGCCGTTGCAATGATGCACCCCAAGCAAAAACATGCTCTTTGAAGATCTAAAGCTTAGTCTCTGGAATTAATTTAATCAGCCATACTAAACACTTTAAAAGTCAGACTTCTTGTAGCATGCTGCGCTGAAGTTATTTATTTATGTCCTGAACTGGAGACTGCTGAGATAAGTCCTTAGAGATGTCACACCCCATTTTCTTCAGGACCCAAGGAACACAAGTGGTGCATGGGAAAGTTGATTTACAACACCCAAAATCAGTCTCCTTATAATTAGATAAAGGACTCGTTTGCTCCCAGTAAGTAGGGGACCAGGTACTTCTGCCAAATACTACTTGTATCAGAAACACACTCCTGCTGCTGTCATGTTCTAGTAAAATGGTTTTGGCATCTCACTCTTCCTTTGTATTTTTTGCCACTAAGTCCCTGTTTCAGGGCATTGGGGCTTTCCTAGGTGGACATAGTAACTCTCATCCTGCCCCAGCCTCTGCCACGTGGCTTAATTTGCCCTGTATCTGGCTCCCCACCAAATCTTCCCAAAATACCACTCAGATTACCAGTCTTTTGTTCAAAAACCTTCAAAAATGGTTTTCTGTCTACACAGCAGAGTCCAAACTGCATAATGGTACACTCACGGACCTCCATAACTCTTAACTCTCTTTTCCAAACTTCTATAACGATTCACTCTCTGAAAGTCTCCATCTGGTCAAATTGGTCTTCCGTTTCTCCTAAACACTTTGTCTATTCTCTCTCAACTACCACACTTTGCTCCCTTCATCTTCCTTCTCTAGAAGGCCCTCCTCATATTTGCGTCTTGCAGATCCATTCAACCCATTAAGACCCAGCTCAGCTCCCCGTGGGAGGAAGTCTTCCCTGACCCCTGGGCACATAATACTGTTATGTGTTTTCCTGTCCATGACTTGACTTATCATGGCATCAAATCCTCAACAAGTCATTTTACATGTATTTCATTTTCAAAAGGGTTAAGGCTTCTCTTTACAACAAAATGGTAAGTTTCCTGAGGGTAAAGTCTCTTTGGTATGCCTTTCATCTAGTAAAAACTTAGTAAGTACCTAATAATTAAGTAAATTTATTCAAGAAGTTAAGCAAGTTCTTGCCTGGAATAGTTGTTAAGTGAGGACATGCTGTTTACACAGGTTCTAGAAGGGATTTAAAGCAGCTCACAGGACAGCATAAAACGTGGCAACTTAGCAAGTACAACTTTGGAACTTTTTTTTAACATTTTATTTATTTTTGAAAGAGACAGCATGAGCAGGCGAGCAGCAGAGAGAGAGGGGGACAGAGGATTTGAAGCGAGCTCTGAGGTGTTAGCACAGAGCCCGATGCGGGGCTGGAACTCACAGACCACAAGATCATGACCCAAGCCTAAAACAGATGCTCGACCGAATGAGCCACCCAGGCACCCCTGGAATTCTTTTTTTTTTCTCCCCACCGATGCAATTGTTAACTGCAAAGGTTTACAAAGCTAAGGTAGATCCCTGAGTCCCTGAATTCAAGAAGTTTGAAATCTAGTAAGCTTGCTCAAGCCCCCAGTTAATTCCTGTATACAATATGTTCCAAGTAGAGGGAATGGCATGAAGGGAGAAAGGCAGACTCCTTAGAGTAGTACTGGATGGTCTCAGCCTGAATAGCAATGATTTTCCTAGGAATCCTATTTATTGTGTTATCTGTAGAGCCAATCAAGTCCTGTCCTTAATTTCTTTTGGACACAGATAAACCAAAAAAATTTCCATTTTCAATATGTTCCAGTGATTTGGGAGCCAACTGGAGTCCCATTTATTGTTTTCATTTATGGTTTTTATTATATTAATAAATATAAATAATTGGCCTTGAGATAAAAAATATATTAGTAAAATTGCTGTGTGGTCAAGTCCAAATTGTAATTGCAAAGCTGAAACAGGAATCTAATAGTCAAATATTACAGCATAATGTGTATGCCTCTGTCACCAAGAAGCCTAGGTGAAGAAATATGGACAGGTAATCACAAACCTCAACATTACCCTCAAAATATCAAACCACACATTCTTTACCAACAGAGGGCCAGAGAGCTTCCTGTCTTACCATCTGTGGAGCCGTGTGTCATCTGAACTTGCTAGCAAAGGAATGTTTTTACATAATACACCCACAAAGAGAAGGAGAGTTTCCGCAAAAGAGTTTTTGACAGGTGGTGGTGTTTTTCTAGAACCATTTCTGTAAGCCTAAGGTGACCCATCAGGAACCAGAAGCAGGTGGTTTTGAAGTTCACTATTATACTATCTGTCATCAGTGAAGAGTAGCCTGGCCCTTGGACATGAAATAAAACAAAGATACTGCTTGCAGTTAAGCAAAGACCTCATAAATAAGACTGTAATGAATGGGCCATATAGTGACTTAATCCTCACTGCCATTCGGGGTTGATTATCAAGCCAGGCCAAAGAGACACAAAGAATTAGATGAGTTGTTGGCTGACTGGGTTATATATATTTAAAAAAAAAAATAATAATAATAATAAAAAACCCACAAAACCAAAAAAACCATAAGGTACCATTTTGTCTCTGCTTAAAAAGCAGTAAAACTGACAATTATACATTTATACTAACCATTGTTTATAAATAATAAAGGAGACATTTATGCTGGGAAATATATAAATAGCACATCCAGTGACAGCTATCTGAACACGGATTCAGGGACAGTATTGATTGAGATTAAAAGTACACTGGACAGGGTAATCTATGAAAATATAAAATGCCCTTAAACCTACTGACCGACATGTAGACAGAAATAATCACTTCTCTGCTTTGTGCTTTTTTAAAAAGCCAATTTAATGCAGTGATGCTTAAAAAATATGTATCTGAAGTAAGTTTCAAACTATATGTTGCTGAACATCTAGTAACTCCAGAAAAAGAAGACACACTGGCATGTCATCCTCATCCATACGTGGAATGGTGGAGGCTACCATCCACACGAAGTGAAAAGGGGCAGAAAGTGGACAGTCCTGATGAGCTGGAAGAGCCACTTCTTCTGACCTTTTGAACTTTGATCTTCAAGACTTGCATCATCCTCCGTGCTTCCTGACTTCCTGGTTTCCGCACAATGGCAGTTCTAAATTCAAACCCCTCCTAACTTGAACCTTACTAACCCCTGGGCCCTGAATTCTAACTCTGTAAATGGGCTTATTCCTAGCCTGCTGAATCCTTATCCTAAATGAAGAAAGATTCCACCCCTCTGTGATCAACACATACAATATCACTTAAAATTTTATTCTAAGAATTTCATCTCACATTTGAAGATGAGGTGCTAAAGACACACAAAAATAGAATTCAAAACCACCCAGGAAAAAACAAAAAACAAAAACAAACGCTAAACTCGTTTCTACACAAGTCAGAGAAATTCAAACAGATCTGAATGACTATAGTCTTAGGAGACAGTAGCCAAACATGGAGTGTGGTTTCACACTTACATATCCACACAATAAAATGCTTTATATTTTTAAAAGAAATGCAGTTCTCAAAGGCTAATGTTTCTCAACAGTAGTTCAGCCTTTGAGGCACCTGAGTGGTGCAGTCATTTAAGCGTCTGACTCTTGATTTCAGCTCAGATCATGAACTCACTCATGAGATGGAGATGGAATGCCTCATCAGGCTCTGTGCTGAGCATGGAGCCTGCTTGAGATTCTCTCTCTTTCTCTGTCTCTCTCCCCAACTCGCTCGCTCTCTCCAAAAAATTTAAAACAGAAACAGTAGTTTAGCCTCAGAACTAGTAGGGAAAAAAAAAAGACACTTATTATAGCTGTTGATCCCTGGAAAATGGATACATATTCACACTACTACTGTATCCACTTTTGTGGATATTAAAATATTTTACTAAGAAAAGTTAAATTGCATAATCTTTTGACTCTACCAAAAATAACTACATTGTACACTTTGAAAGGGTGAATTTTATATGCAAAGTATATCTCAGTAAGAAAAAAAATAATGAAGCATTATGCTTTCCAGACTGGAGACAGGAGAGATCTGAAACATAGGGAGAAATAAAGTCATCTGTTTAAAGCCAAATAGTACGTCCAGGGGACAATGTGCAAATGTGGACAAAATCTAGCACAGAATTTTGTCCCCTCCAGGCACTGAATTAAAGAGAAAGAATAATTACAAAACCCTTTCATTCTCCGGGTTTGAAAAAGGAAAAATGCAGTCTCCACCAAAACAGAGTTCAAGAGTTAGCCAACAGCTTTTGGTGACCTGACATGCATAGAGAGGGTCTTCACTAGCCCTTTTCACCTTCACCAGCTGAAAAGCTGAAAAGAAAGAAAAAAGAAAAACTTCATGAATAAACTCCTACTTAGCTCTATAAGAAGTAGAAACTAAAGCACAGTAAGGAAAATTGGGACAGCCAGATGACAAAGGAAGGGAAGACAAACTTGCTGGTTTTATAAGGATGTTCCAGAACATACTCTATGTAAGACAAATAAGGGAAACAACTCTCTTGCAATGATAATAGGATTAAGAAACTAAATCTTAGTGATGTGGGGAAAACGCTATATGTCTTCTCTAATTACAAAATAAGAAAGGCACCTAAAACCTTCAGAATAGGCAGAAAAGATACAAGAAAGCCCCTATTTGAATAGAAACCAACAAAAAGATGATGTGATTTTGAGTAACCATGGAATGCAAGAAAAGGAAATCCGTTTGATTTTGATGCTTTGAACATTCATTAAGAAGGACAGGTTTGGGGGCGCCTGAGTGGCTCAGTCGGTTAGGTGTCCAACTTCGGCTCAGGTCATGATCTCATGGTTCACAAGTTCAAGCCTGGCACTGGGCTCTGTGATGACAACTCAGAGCCTGGAGCCTGCTTTGGATTCTGTGTCTCCCTCTCTCTCTGATGCCCCAACGCCCACTCTGTCTCTCTCTCTCTCAAAAATAAACGTTAAAAAAAATTTTAATAAAATAAATAAAGGAAGGACAAGCTTGGTTACATGGAGTTGCATTTCCTTCTCTGGGTTCCAATGTACAAAACGAGCCTATAGACAAAACAAGGTAAGTTTAATAACATCAGAATGTAAATGTCAAATTTAGATAATATAAAAATGGTGACAGAGCTGACAGAGTTCAGGAGTCCAGTGAACAAGTTGAGAGTGATTTAGAAACACTAGTTCTCCCACTTACATCCTAGTGAGTCCATAGAGTTTAGAGTTGATAGAACAGGAAGTTAGGATTAAAGTATAATTGTTAAAATTAAAAAGAATTTATGTTATAATAAAAATAATAGCCAGGTAGGGCTAATAGAGGTAGACATACAATAAGCAAACTAAATCTTTTTTTTTTAATGTTTATTTTATTTTTGAGAGAGACAGAGTACAAGCAGGGGAGGGGCAAAGAGAGAGGGAGACACAGAATCTGAAGCAGGTTCCAGGCGCTGAGCTGTCAGCACAGAGCCTGACATGGGGCTCAAACTCACAAGCCCATGAGACTATGACCTGAGCTGAAGTTGGACGCTTAACTGACTGAGCCACCCAGGTACCCCAAAGCATACTAAATCTTTATCCTTCTTAGTGAGGAGTCTGAAGTTAATGAATGAAAAAAAAAAGCAACATGGTTTTTAAATGTTATCCTCCAGAATGACAGTGTTTTTAAAGAAGTTACTTCTGATGTGCAGAACAATTGAGCTGGGATATTTTTTCTTTTTGCTTAATACCACTCAGTACTGCTTGATTTTTTCTTCTTATACATACATTGCTTTTATAATAAATCCTTGATTCTTAAATCATAGAATCAAGGAAAAATGATCTACATAACAACTGGCACAGTGAAGACATTTTTGCTATCAAAAACATGAATCCTCTGGACGTGACAACTTCCTATGTCAGTGCAGATGGTCAAATGCCAACCGGGCTGGCATTCAGGCAGTGTCAGGTCCTCGCTTCAATGCTACCAAAGAAACAGAATACAGGCTAACAGGCTCAGAGGAAGTTCAATCAAGATATTTTCTTGGCAAGGCCTATTTCTATTGGTAAGAAATAAAGTAAAAAGAAAGAAGCAATAAAGGCAGTGGCCTTGACTATAATGGGCAGACTCCCTATTTTCAGCTAGGATGAGGACAGCCATTTCTAAAAGAACAATAAACCTGGTAGCACCAATGTTTTAAAGTCCTAACCTGAGCAGGGGCGCCTGGGTGGCTCAGTCGGTTAAGCGTCTGACTTTGGCTCAGGTCATGATCTCATAGTCTGTGAGTTCAAGCCCCGTTTCGGGCTCTGTCCTGACAGCTCAGAGCCTGGAGCCTGCTTCAGATTCTCTGTCTCCCTCTCTCTCTGCCCCTCCCCCATTCGCTCTGTCTCTGTCTCTCAAAATAAAGACATTAAAAAAATTTTTTTAAATAAATAAATAAAGTCCTAACCTGAGCAGACGGTGTGCGGTTATAGCACACACAGAAAGAATTGTCGCCAAAATGATTTAACCGTGCTTCCGGCAATGAATGGAGAGCCCCTTATGATGTATTAGTTTAATACATATTTACATGACTCTTCACTAAGCCTGGCAAATGCTAGGGTGTGCCTCAAATTTTTTTTTAAAAATACTAATTTTGTTAGTTATTTGTAAGAGTTCCTTTTAAGAGTAGACATTACGCTTTTCATCCATGTAGCTTATACTACATGGAAGAAAAGCTAGAACACTAACAAAAATGGACAGTCACAGGTTTTAGCAGAAGCTTTACCCTTTCCCTACATTCTCTCAGGGAAATCTGTTGTTGCTTTGCTTGGGACTGTGTAGAAATAAGTGATCCTCGGGGACTTCCATCCCTTCCCCTGGAAGTCCTTATTCTACCCAGGAGGAAATCTACCCGGGCACGATTAAATCTCAACTCCTACACAGCCTCCTGGGGGACTTTGTTAAAATGGAAAACTGTGGGTACGGAAAGGAAGTGACTATAGCCTCAACTTTAAATTACAAGAAAATTAGTACTATACCAATTAGAAGTAGACTGTCTCACGGACAGAGCTGATATAGGAACAGACTTTTGAAATAAGGACAAGTTCCATTTTCTGAGGTGATGTGCAGATGGCGAATCCAGAAGATGGTGTCTCGGCCGCTCGGAAACCACTTCACAATAGCAGTGCACTACTTTCAAGTCACCCTCAGGAGTTCTAGGAGACAAAGCTTATTCCTAATATGAATCCTTGAAAAGAATGAAAGAGACTTAGACTTAAAAACCAAAAGATCTGCCAATACCTGAAAGGCATAGGTACAATGTATATCAGAAAAAAATAGTTAATATATATTTTTTATTTTAGATAACTGTTAAAAGTTTATTTATTTATTTTTAGAGTAAGAAAGAGATCCAGTGGGAGGTAGGCAGAGAGACAGAGAGAGAGAATTCCAAGCAGGCTCGAAGAACTTGACATGGGGGTCCATCTCACAAATGGCAAGATCATGACCTAAGCCGAAATCAAAAGTTGGACACTTAATGGACTGAACCACCCAGGTGCCCCCCAAAACGATTAATATCTTTAGGAAGAGAAATGGAGAGACATCCTCCAGTCTCTGCTCCTATCCTCTGCAACCCCCCCCCAAAAAAAAGGGCAGGCAATTCACAAAATAGAGTATATGGGAAAAGGTCAGAATCATTCCTAATTGAAATCATATAAGTTAGAATGAGATTCTTCGCATTCCCTCCGAGTAACTGACAGAAATTATTGTAAGTTAAAATCCAGAAACTAGGAGAGCACTATTACACCCAGTTAACGTAAGTCTACAAGACAGCCTTTTAGGAAAGCAAGTTGGCAATATGTCGTCAAATTACGGTACATTCATTCACTGCAATCCTATGCGTTCATGAAAAGAATCATGTGGAAGTTTTCCATACACATGTAAACTTGTGTATGGAAAACTATAAAAAAAAGTATTAAGTATGGAAAATTTACCATTCTGTCAAATACATGGAACACAACCGATCCATAATTTGTGGACTTTCCATATTTAATAAGAATGGTCAGGGTTACTATTAGGACAAAGTAGATTGTTTCTATCCACCATTGTCATAGATTTTGGTAGAAAGCTAGCTTATCTCAAGCTGATTCCCTTCTTATGAAATATGCATGCTCTAAGACAAGAAAGTACTCAATTTTTTATTATTTGCATTATAAACAAATGCTGTAAGTGCTCTTTTAAAGTCCTTGAATACTTTTTTACATTGATTTATTTTTGAGAGACAGAGCACAAGTGGGGGAGGGGCAGAGAGAAGAGAGAATGAGATCCAGAACCTGAAGCAGGCTCCAGGCTCTGAGCTGTCAGCACAGAGCCCAACGCAGGGCTCAAACTCAAACTGTGAGATCATGACCTTACCCAAAGTCAGACACTTAACCGATTGAGCCACCCAGGCGCTCCAGAAAGCCCTTGAATATTTTTATTTGGCATATTTATTTTATTTTAAAACATTATCAGATCAGTCAACTAATAGCAAAATATGTAACTATCTCTAACAATTAAATACTGCCAAAAGCACAATTTGGCTCCACAAAAAAAATATGTGGAGAGGTACAATTTAAAAAAATTTTTTTAATGTTTGTTTATTTTTGAGAGAGAGAGAGAGTACATGCAAATGAGGGAGGAACAGAGAGAGGGGGACAGATGATCTGAAGAGGGTTCTGTGCTGGCAGCTGAGAGTCCAACATGGGGCTCAAACTTAAGAGCCCTGAGATTGTAACCTGAGCTAAAGTCAGACGCTTAACCAACTGAGCCACCCAGGTGCCCCAAGGTACAATTTGTCTTTGTGTCCCATCACTGCATTTTTTTTTATTTCTGAGCATTAACAAGCAAAACAAAACAAAAATACCATCATTTGTACTCTCCATATGACCTACTTCCACAAGTAAAACATCCAGACCAGCAAAGCAAGGTGAATATGGAAAAAAACCTCTTCCTGACTCAGTGACTTTGAGTCAGTTACTTAACTTTGCAATGCTTCAGATTCCTATCCTAACTATGGGGTCATATTATCTACCTTGTCAGGGTATAAATACTTGTGTCCCGTCCCCAAATTCATATGTTAAAGTGCTAACCCTCCCAAAGGTGATGGGATTAGTAGGTAGGGCTTTTGGGAGCTGATTAGGTCAAGAGGGTGGAATTCTCACAATGGGATTAGTGCTCTTATAAAAGAGGCCACAAAGGGGGCGCCTGGGTGGCTTAGTCGGTTAAGCGTCCGACTTTTGCTTAGGTCATGATCTCGCAGTTCGTGGGTTCGAGCCCCGCGTCGGGCTTTGTGCTGACTGCCAGCTCAGAGCCTGGAGCCTGTTTCCGAGTCTGTGACTCCCTCTCTCTCTCTGACCCTCCCCTGCTCACGCTGTCTCTCTCTCTCCTAGAAATAAATAAATAAAAATATTTTAAAAAATAAAAAATAAAAAAAATAAAATAAAAGAGGCCACAAAGGACTCCTTTCCATCTTATGAGGACTCAGCAAGAAAGTGCTGGCTGTGAATCAGAAAGAGGCCCCTTACCAAAACGTGACCATGCTGGCACCCTGATCTGGGACTTCCCAGCCTCCAGAACTGTGGGCAATAAATTTTAGTTGGTTATAAGCCACCCCATCTGTAGTATTTTGTTACAGCAGCTCGAGAAGACTGAAACGGACCTCAAGGATTGTAAATTAACCTGTGCAAAAGTCTTACAACCTTGCTTGGCACGAGGTACTTCAATAAATGTTAGCTTTCAGAATAAATAAGTAAATAAATGTTAGTTTTTGTAATTATTTTTTAATAGAAATGTAGTTGACATTAGTTTTCTGTAATTATTACTACTATTACTAAGATGTAGCACGTGTCTAAAAAGATTGTTACTACTGTTATCAAGCATGAGGATATAAGCCATAGAACTCATGTGGTAAACACACAAGTCAAGCAACTAGGAAAAGGAACATCAAGGTAATTTTGCCTAAAAATGAAGACTTAAAATAGTTTCTAGGATTAAGGATTTATATTCCACTGGTGTTGACTTGGGAGCAAGAAAACTTGGGTAGTATTGAGGTGGGAGACAATGTGTCCTGGGCATCTGTCTGGAAGGACTCTGTATGGAAGGGACTCAATTAGCCACTAAACTGCCATCTTTTAGAACTCAGGAACACTAAAAGTCAATAGTTAGAACCACTTGTACTTTTTTGAGTTCAAATTGCAAACTCAGACACACTCCCAGATTTCTTGCATAAATTAGATAAAATCATCTTGGATCTTTCTGTGAAATAATAATGTTCTTAACCCCAATTTTAAATCACTACAAGTGATAAGATAGTATACTTTTTAGTATTTCTTTTTTTTTTTCATTTTCCAAAGCATAAGAAAACCTTAAACCTCTAAAAACCAAATTCATCCTTTTCAAAAGGATTTCAGGGGAAGTCACTATGTTACTCAATAATACATTTAGAAAACAAAACCCTGGGGGCCTGGGTGGCTCAGTCCGTTAATCTTCCAGTTCTTGACTTGAGCTCAGGTCATGCTCACGGTTTGTGAGTTTGAGCCCTGCATGGAACTGTAAGCTGACAGTGCGGAACCTGCTTGGAATTCATTCTCTCCCTCTCTCTCTCCGCCCTTCCCCTGCTTGTGTGCTCTGTCTCTCTGTCCTTCTCTCTCAAAATAAATAAATAAACTTAAAAAAAATAAAAGGTTGCGAACCTCAGGGGCACAGGCTGAGATGCAGGAGAGAGAATGTGTCCTGGGGAAGAGACAGGATGGCCCCAGTGCTCAGCTCTGCTACGTGACAAGGGCTGACCTCTCTAAACACAAGTGCTGATGTAAGAGAAGGAAAAGGCTGCTTTCTTCAGGGACTTTATAAAATATAAAAAACCCTAAAGTTTAAACAGGGTTTCTCTGGGGACTCATGACAAAGTAGGGACAAGAAGGTGGGGAGACAGACCAACGTGGACACCAAGAGACATCAGGTGGACATGGAAACAGAAGTTGCTTGATGGGCTCATAGCTCTGNGACAGCTCAGAGCCTGGAGCCTGCTTCGGATTCTGGGTCTCCTCTCTCTCTCTCTGCTCCTCCTCTGCTCACACTCTGTCTGTTTCTCACAAAAATAAATAAACGTTAAAAAAAATTGCAATGAAAGACCCGCACTTTGCAGACAGACAGACAGATTGGTTTCAAATCAAAAGAGAATTTCCTTCTGCCTCACTGGCCATCAATTCTCCGGTTCTGTTTCTATATTTTCCTTCTCTGCTCAACTTCTAAACTTCAGAGCACAGTCCTTCAACTGTCTGGGGAGATGGGCCACGTGTTTTTTTGTTTCAATTTCCAATCCACTGCAGATTGACACTATTGTAAAATGTGATAACAGATTAGCAAAACAATGAATCCAAGAGGCATGCAGAATATAAGCCACTGACCAGCCTTTTGCTGTAACTGCTATTAAAGTCCCCAAAATTTACTCTCCTTTCTGTTATCCCACTGGGGACCAATAACAGTGTGGGCAGGCACCGGGATGTGGGCCACCTTTGAGCAGTATCGCTCTGGAGAATGTCGTTCCCCATCTACACACCCTTCCTAGGTATTGCCCTCAAACTTTATGCTGACAAATCCCCAGTTGAAAGCTCTCACCTTAACACTTCCCTACAATGGAGACTCAGATATCCTGCCACCTGCCTGACCATCGAAACCTTGGGGCATCTCAAATGAACGTGCCCCAGAACCCACGATGTCATCCCCACCCAGAAACCTTGTTCTCTCTTCTCCCTGAACAGAACCCTCCCTCCTCCAGGCGCCCTCTCCCTCACTAGACTGTAACCCCCTCCGTCAGTAATTCCCATCTCCAATATTCCACGAGTCTGTCCCCTTGACCTCCCTCCACCGCCCTTTCTCCTCCACCATCACTGAAGAGGCATCACTGCTGTTCTGATTTCTCTCCTGCCTACCTGTAACTGACAATCCACAAGGGGAAGTTTTAATATGTGAATCGTGAATTGGATCACAAAGCCTTCCAGTGGGTCTTCACTACTGTCAGAATAAGATCAAAGTCTGTTCTCACAGCACACAAGACCCGACCTGGCCTGGGCTCCGCTTCCCTCCAGCTTTCTCTCTGATTTCATTCCCACAGGCACCAATGTTCTGGCTACACAGACCTTTCTGTTCCTGAAACACACCAGGCTCCTTTCTGCATCAGGACCTTTACATTCGCTGCTTCCGTGGCCTCTCGCACGGTTCTCCAGATCTCCAGGTGGCTCGCTCCTTCTTGTCCCTCTGATCTCAGCTCAGAGGCTCCTTCTCAAATCGGCTTCCCTGACACCTCCAAAAATGCCTAATCCACTGACGAATGATACCGTTGTAAAATGCAGTCAAATGACTTACCAGTCCCTCTCTCTCTTCCTCCTGCACCCTTATCACAGTCTGAAACTCCACTTTTTGTTTCATACCCCTTACCTGTTACAAACCTGAGAACAGGGGAACCCCCCCCAACTGCACTGCTCACTGCTATGGCCCCACACTTGAACAGTGCCTCGAACCAAGTCGGTGTCCCCCCAAAAATAGTTGTTGCATCAAGAAATGAGTGATTCTGACCAAAGCCACTTAATAACCCTGTACATCCTTAATCTCGGTGCCTGTTTCTTCATCTGTAAAACAGAAATGCTAATGTCTACCCTGTTAGGTGACTGTTGAGAATTCATTCATTCATGAATGGAATAATGTGTGCCTGGCGGGAACATTCTGTCAATGGTATCCAAAAAGTAGTCAGTAGTCAGTGCCTAAACCGTGTGCAGTGGTCGGCAATAAGGAGCTTACACCAGAACACAGTAAGCTCATTCACGGCACAGGGAAGACCCCCCNCCACCCCCTGGCTTTGCTCTGCCAGAAAAAGTGGAGAGAGATATTCAGGGAGGAAAATCATCAGCAATTCCAGTTTTTCAGGTGAGGGCCACCAAGCCAGCAAAATCTGGATTCTTCTACAAATACGTGCTCATTTGGACTCACTGGCTGGGGGGCTCTGGGGGAACTTGGTACGCATTTGCATTTATACATCTTTCACACTAAAATACCAACCTAGGTTTGCAGACATCTGGACAGAACCCAGAAATTTCCTTTAATTTTATATTTAGAAGGAATCTTACTTGACAACTTGTTTTTTTCTCAAAGGTGCCAATATAGAAATATGATTCTGATTCTAGAATCTTTTTTTTTTCAAGGGAAACAGGTGATAAACAATCGTGCTCTTTTCTGTAACATCCAAATTATACTAAAAGCAGCAGGGAAAATAGAGCGCGTGTACTCTACAGTTTCCGCAATTCATCCTTTTGTAAAATTCAAAGTGCTATCGCATCGCATCAGTGCATCTAACCAGGAGTGATGCGTGTCACTCCAACATTAGGAGTTCCTGCCTTCCTCCTCAACCCGACTGATCCCGCCCACCCTCCAGAGCAGGTCTGACCCAGGGCCAACTTATTTCATTCAGTGACACCTCCCCCTTACAATGACCCATCCTTCTTTTGTTCTTTCGTATTTTTAAAAAAAAAAAAATTTTTTTAATTTCTAGGAGAGAGAGAGAGACAGCATGAGCAGGGGAGGGTCAGAGAGAGAGGGAGACAGACTCTGAAATAGGCTCCAGGCTCTGAGCTGGCAGTCAGCACAGAGCCAGACGCGGGGCTCGAACCCACGAACTGCGAGATCATGACCTAAGCGAAAGTCGGACGCTCAACCGACTAAGCCACCCAGGCGCCCCTGTTCTTTCGTATTTTTTATTATGCTTTTATAAATCTGTGTTTCTCACTAATTATAGTTGAATGAACGTTAGGGACTTAGACCAGATCAGAAGTCCCTAGCTGATGTGGTACCTAAGGATATATCAGGCATAGCAGAGAAGGGACAATGGTCACAATTCAAAAGTTCCCTGGGGTGCTGCTGCCTTTCCAAGTTGTCCCCTTGCTGAATAAGCAGTGGGGTTACGGCAGACAAGACATAGGCGTGCATCTGTGCAAGCTGGCTGATGGTTTTCATGCCTGAAGAAAAGGGAATGGTAAATTATGAGCATTTACGAAAACTGTTACGGCAGGACTTAGCATTTCAACAAATTGCATCTGGGCCTCCCCATCCTGGCATTGCAACGTGATTGATGCAACTAGATCAGATACACAGAGAGCTGGGTCCAGGCTTTCCTTCTTCAACCCACAGGCACATCAGACAGAGGGAAACACGAGCCTGTCGGTTCCTAGAAGGTGAGCATTTGACATGTTAAATCAGAAGACACCAGAGGAAATGTGAAGATGGGTATAATACAGTAGCATTGTTACAAAATGGGTGGAGTCCAAGAAGGACAGAGATATTATCCAAACTCTTCCACTGCTATTTTTCAGGTTAAGTGAAAAATCAAAGTGAAGTCTAGACTAAGGCCTCAATTGATCATTGACTTCATGTTGCTACAAATGTTTAGAGAGCAGCATATTTTAATCACAAATACTTTATGGCTCTGTTACAGGGAGAAGCTATTTCTGTTAGATGGATATGTCCCGTGGGACCAGGTAGAAAAAGGAGCTTGGTATTGCAGTCAAATGTCATTTAAGGGTTAAGGGTCCAATTTCAGGATTACTCTGACTATAAATTATCTCTCATCCCTCTTACATGTCCCCTACTTTAGTTCCTGCTTAGGTTTATCCTTATAACTTAAAAACTCCTTTTCTCTCATGCTGCCTTCTTCAAACTAAAACTCCTTTCTCCTCAGTGCTGGCTGCTTTAGACTAAGTCAAAAGAAAAACAAGCAGATAAACGGAACTTTCCATTTCATTGCATTTTGAAAGAGGATATTGGTCAGCCCAACCCCAAACTTCTAAGTCGTGCCCTCTAACATACGAGTGCTCCCCTTATCATATTTTATGGCCATTACTAGAATAACAACGATCAGCATATTTTTTTCCCCAAATGATTGATGAGTCTTATCGGGATATGTCACTCATGGTATTTTAACTTGACTAATACAGTGATAATAATGTAATAACAGTAATAATAATAATGGAAGTGAGGGAAGGAATGCCTACTTATCAAGCACTTTCCATACATTAGGCAGATAACACTGGTTATCTCACTTAATCTGCACATTTAAGCCCCTAAAACTATGGATTAGCTATTATTACCATCCTTTTACAAAGGAGGAGAATCTGAGGGTAGGAAGATTAAAGTGCATCCTGAAATTCATACAGCCGGTAAGAGGAAGAGGCAAAACATGAACTCAAAAACCCATGCTCTTTTCTGTATACTTTGTTGCCTCATAATTTCAACTCAAGAGATATTTAGTAAGCAGGTACACAGCATCATGTTAAAATTTTTTAAATGGGTAAGATGCACAGTGGAGTTAAACAAGTTGTAGGAAATTAATAACCATGATACGTATAATAAAATACAAAGAGGCTATGAGTGATATTGATAACAGTGGTCCGTATATTCCAATTGCTTTCTTTACACATTCTCAAAATTTAGAAAGAGCAATTACCCGAAATTTATCACTTAGTAGGTTTTATTTGAGACGGAAAACCACAACATGATAGCACTTGCACTATTGACCTGCCAAGACCATGAGAAAAAGTTATAAATCCTGAGAAATCCTGTGCTTGAGTAACTTTCATTTTAATAGGAATCATGAACAAAGTTTGGAGAACAGAGCTGATTATATGTTTAGCTATCATTTATCTGTTATTTTTTTCAATTCTTAAAAAATACACATAAGTAGGAAACAGACATGAAATTAGCTACTGTCTCTGGCTGACCAGCTTACAATCTGCACAAAAGTGATCCGGAGGGGAAAAGGCGGTTCAATTCTGAAGTCACGCTTCTACTGTCAGATATGCAGAGACAGATGCAAAGACAACAATGACAACGTTATCTGAGCGTGTTTTAATATAGCCCCACGCCGGCAGAAGTCATATCTGCTGTATGTGCCCGTCTCTGTTCGATGTGTATGCATGTCCAATAGACTCACCTCTTCCCTCCATTTTGTTTGCTTTCAAAAAAATTTTGGAATATCTTGGCACATATCACAAAAGACTAGGCAAGGATGGCAGCTGAGAGGTTTGACAGCAGCCACACCTGCATGTAATCTCTGTCCCAGGGGATTAGTCTCTAGCTCAAGTCACATGCTAGAATTAAGACCGCCTAGTAATTTCATTGATGTATCATTTCAAAATCCACGGGTACATTGAGAGTATAATGATTTATCATCACACATCTTGATTTCTAAGCTTAGTCACACCCTTCACAGCATGGTTATCTTGTTTTACAGCTTTTCCTCTCTGAAACCACAGAAGGAAGGGGTTTGCCTTCCTCCGCTAGCTATTCTTCTGGACTATAGCAAGCACCCGAAGCCAAGTATTAGGCAACGGCTGCCCATTACCCATTGGCTATATTTGCTTTTTTCTTGTTCCCACAATGGAAGTGATTTACAATACAGGATATATGCTTTGTTTGCTAGCTACAAATTGTAACAGTAGTCAGAACTAAATTTTATTCACACAGTTATTCACAAATTAAAACAACACATATGCGGGCGTGCACGTGCACACACACACACACACACACACATAGGCAGAGTAGGGGAGGGGAATTAGATGTCTAGAATATGAAAGATAAGACAGCCTCATTCTCAGGGCCATGGCTCAATCCCCTCACCCTTTTCCTGGCTCTGTGTGCGTGCCCATTCACACACCCCGAAAACCAAAGATGACCGAATAGAAGCCTAAAGCTACAGTTCAGGGTTTCTCACGAGTTCTTAAAAGGTACATTCAGTTCAGGTCAATGTTTAACTGGGTGTGTTCATCCGCTGAACATTCTCTAATGGTTCACATCTCAGGGTAAAAGCTAAAGTCCTTACGGTGGATCACATGACAGCACATGACCAGTCCCCCAAGCCCCCACCACCTCCCCTGTCACCTTTCCAACCACCCCTTCCTACTGGCCTCACTGTACCCAAAACCACTGCAAGCACATTCCCACTTGGGGTTGCAGTCGCTGTTCCCTCCACCCAGAACACCCTTACTGCACATACTGCACATGGCTTGTGCTCTCTCCTCTCTGTTTAAGTGCCACCTTCTCAACAAAACCACCCCTAATCTCCCTGTCCTGCCCTCTCTGCCCCCCATCACCACCCCTGCTTCGTTTTCTCCAGAGTGCTTAGCACCGTGTGACATGCTACCCATGTAGTTTTTATATAAATGAAATAACACAACTCAAAATATAATGCTCCCTTGTAAATTCCCATTGGTAAGGATTTTTTTAAATCTCTTTTGTGCAGTGCTGCCTCTACTGCTCCAAAATAGCACGTGCTTAATAAATATTTGCAGAGTGGACATATTAGGTGCTGGGCAGACAGGTTTAACTAAGATATTATTCCTACTATCAAGGTGGCAATAGTAGCCACGAATATTACTCCCCAAATAAAGTCAAGCCTGTCAAATTATCTGCACTAGGGTCTCTGTCAGTCTGGTGATGTTAACCTTATTAAATCTACATCAAAACTTCTTGAAAGAAGCAAATGTGAACATTCTCCATAGTAAGTGGACATATATGCATAATCTAGTTTAAGCAGAATACCAAACCCAAAGAGTGATTAGGAACTAAATGTGAAAAGGGACGTTTCAGGAAAGTAAAAATGTTGTTGCTAATATTCTCAACAAAGAGGAAGGCGGAATACATCCCTTCAGGCATAGTTCATATCATCGATATTCATAAGCTCCAGAAGCATTCTGCTGAATTTTAAAAGCATATTACACATGAAAACAACTTCCAATAAAACATCTTTCTTCAGGCATTCTATTAATGAATTATATTTCCACTAAATGTCATCCCTTTTTTATGACATAGTCAATAAGATGGTAAAAATAATTTTTCAAAATAAATGTGTCCTAAAGGCATTAAAGTCATATTTTACAGGTGACATTTGGCATCCCAACATCAATTTCGTGAGGGATATTTTTCTCTGCAATGAATAATACAAAAGTAGAAATCATGGTGTGTACTATAAAACAGCCACCAACTGTATGGGAGCCTTCTTCCCCTCATGTATCCATTAACGCTTCTGTTTCTTAATTGAGAAAGATGATGTATAATTTGACTATCATGATCCTTTAGACTGCAGGTGCTGATGGAGAACCCCTCTTTACTACCATCATCAAAGGAAGGTTAAGAAAAGTGCTCAGGCACTGATGCTTTACTGCGAAGTCAAAGAGCTGTATAAGGTAAATTAGTGCGGCTCTGAATGGACACTCAACTAGGTGATCCTCACCTCCCAAATGTGCATTTCCTCTTTGCCAAATAAATTTTTGGTCATTTTTTGTTTGTTTGTGGGATTTGTACCAAAAACAAGAGGAGGAAGCATGTAGAAAAACAAAACAAAACAAAGAAGATAATGATATTTTGCTGGTCCTTTCTATTACATACAAAGGTTGGCATGCAGAGTCTTTTATAAGTTAGATATGATATTCTTATATTAAATCTTATCAGTCAGTGCTCCCAAGCAAATGTATCCAGCAAGCCTAATGAACATTACACAACCCTTTCTAAGGGCAAAGTAGGCTCTTTGTTAGTTTAATGTTTGGGCTCTTTGACCAGACTACATTATGAGCATCATTTAAAACGGTGTACAACAACCAAACTCAAGAAGGATGTTCTCCTTTTCCTAACAAACTTTTCATTTTTGTTGGCGTGGCAGCACTGAATGCATCACAGACTTCCTGGGAATTTTATCAGCTCTCCTGGTAAACTAGGAGTTACCTCTTACAAAAGCAAAAGTGATAAACAGCCTAAAACTTTAGTGCCATGACTCAAGATGACAGCTCCGTCCCTTCCCCAACCCCTCCGCCCAAGTAACATTCCACAAGATGCTGCCAGTCTCTGCCCCTGTCTGCCAAAACTCCAGCTGAGAGGTAAGCATTACAGGAATTTAGTCAAAGGAATATTGAGTCATCTAATCTGGAAATTCATCTTTGGTTTGAGAACTTGCAAGTGGGAGAGTCTTTGGAGGTCATATGGGTATAGGAGATGGGGCTTGAAGAGGGGCTGTGTTGTATGCTGTGCCCGAGATCACATCACATCTCAGGAGAGCAGAGCTCAAGGGAGAGTTCAGGTCTCCCACTTCATCATCCAATCTTTCCATGGGCATCCACTGCCTGCTGTGAAGGGCCTACCATTTTGATTATCTTTAGAGTGGAGGGGCACATTTGGAATCAACCTTCAAAAGAATTAATTTTCAGGGATTTTTCTTAACTGAATGTAATAAAAGATCATGAATAAGAATAAACAATCCAGTCTTTGAGAAATATATCAGCACCAGACTATTTTGTGATACTCTTGTACTAAAAGCAATGGATCTCTTGCTATCAATCATTCTGGGGAAATTAATCCCATAACAGGCCATGAGGTTGGCTTTAGATGAAGTGAGGAGAAATAAATATCCTTTCTTTTCCTCAGGGCTAGAAGTAGTCTGTGCCTTGGTATAAATGAAGGAAGCATCTGTCACATTTTCTAGCGCTGAAGAAGTAAGGTTCTCCTCACTGGGCAGACCCTTACTCAGTAGGGGGAAGGCAGGAAGCAGCCCAGGAAAGAGTATAGGGCAAGTCAACCACAGAGGAGTATTTGAGGTATTCTCTGGACCATGCTTTCCTTCCAGTTTCTCTGAACCATCAGTAAAGCCTCATTAAAAGTTACAGTCTAATACCTCTGTCTGTGTTCTTAAAATCTCAACAAGATATATGCACCAAGATGTTCGGTGTAGCATGGTCTATTAAAGCAAACAAGCAAAGTGTATCAATCAATAGAGAGGTATTAAATCAGGTATGGTGTGCTCATATGCTTGAACACACAATCACAAAAAATGAGCTATATCTGTATGTACCAATATAGAAAAATCTCAAGCTATAGTATGTAAAAAAGGCAAATTGGGGTTGTTGCTTTTTTAAGGAAATTGGTAGGCAGATCATAGTTTTCTAGGTAATGGATGGATTGACTTCAGCGTCCTAGTGTATCCATAACTTCTCTCTAGAAGAGAATCTCCCAAATGATAACAGTGAGGGGATGGGAACCTGTCACTTCTCATTTATGTTATTTAAATTCTTCTGTTTGAATTTAAGTATATGTGTATATTCCTTTACTTACATCAAAAAGAGTTTCCCCAGGGCACCTGAGTGGCTTAGCCAGTTAAGTGGCCCACATCAGCTCAGGCCATGATCCCGCAGTTTGTTCATGAATTTGACCCCACATCGGACTCGCTGCTGTCAGCCTGTGAGTGCAGAACCCACTTCGGATCCTGTCCCCCCTTCTCTCTGCCCATCCCTGCTTGTGCTCTCCCAAAAATAAATAAATGTTTAAAAAAAAGGGGTTCCCTGGATGGTTAAGATTATACCTTGTAGGATTAAAAATTTTTTTAGGGTTCTACGTTATACCTTAGTCTTGGTTATGCTGTGGGGAAGAGCTTCTGGCCATGCTTAGCTCAAACCAGTACAGGGAGACTAGTGGCCAGACTGGGGGGTGGGGGAGTGGGAGAGGTGACCAAAGGCCCCCGCAAAACAGCAGTTCCCAAGAAAGTAGTGTACACCCAACAAGGCAGCAGGGATTCTGCTAAGCTGGGTGTCTGCATATAGCTCATTCCCAAGGAGACAGTACCTTATGAATCTCTCAGATATAGCCAGGGGCCACTCTGAAGGGGCTACTGTACACCTGAAATGCAGTGGACATCAACCACAACAACATAACAAATGCATACGCCATTCTCGCCGCCACATCCCGGACCCTGCAGATGGGTGGGAGCGAGGAGTGGGTGTGGGCAGGGATAAGGGGAGAGGTTCAGGAGGCCGGGTGTCCATGTACCCGGTGAGGTGAAATGCAGGACCACAGAGCAACCACATCTACGTGCCCAGCCTTGCTCCCTGTGGGATGCAGCCCACTAACGAACAGGACCAGCCAGGGTAGAATCTGTGTGTCAACCACTCCTCACTCAAGTAGGAAAACTGCAACTGTGTTCTTCCTTGGTCGGGTTTAAGAGCAGAGGCGTATGAGGAAATAAACTTCTAAGCCACATCCAACTTAGAAGAAGTCAGCTAAAAGTACTAAGAAGTTTCTAGAACGAAAACTTCTCTGCCCATTCCCTTCATGTGACTATCCCACCAGGCTGTGGATTGTGTGCGCAGCAACGCTTTTTCTCTCAATGCCCTCAACGACCGTTTATTGAATGTCTACTCAGCCTCGGGTTCTTGGGAAGGCTAGGATCTGGGGAAACATGTGTAACACTCAGTCCCTGGCTCCTTGGAATTCACAGTCACAGAGGGTACAGCCACCTAGACAACTTTGCACATAAGTGTCAGCATAATAGACACAGAAATGGAAGAGTTTTTGGGAGGGGGTGGAAGTGTAGCTGTTGGAAAATAAGCAGTGATGCCTTCAAGTTCAAGTTATGTTTATTAGCAGAGAAATCAGGGCAAAAAGATATGTCCGAAGCAAGGCCATGATTTAATCAAAGGGATTCAGGGAACCAGGGCAGGCTTATCTTCAAGAGGCACTAACAGGATGCTCACTCGCTTAAAGCAAATGAACACGAGTGATTACAAATACCCTTTACCCCTTCAGACAGCTTGGCTGTGGCAGGAGAAAAGGCTGAGCTAAATAATTTCCTTAGACTGCCACTTCTAGCCCGTCCTCTGCCCACCCCCCCCATCTCTCCTTTGTCACCTTTTTTAGGAGTCTGACCTTCCAGGAGTAGAGCATACCCACCTTGCTACTTCTCTTTCTATGATAAAGGTGTGCCAGGGTCACAGAGAAGCCTGACATTGACCTTAAAGTGGACAACCCATCAGGATTCCTTTCTACAATGGTCTGGAAAAGAGTTAAAGCCTCAGACCACACTAGCCTAAGGAGAGTGAACATTCCGGAAGCAGGATAAGGTGGAAGTGACCATCGTCTTCCAATCACAGATATCAATCCCTGGTCCAATGTGGGCTCTCGAGGCAACGACCGTGCCTCCGTCACCGCTGTACCCCTCGGCGTCCCCTTTGATACTGCAGGCTCCCCCTCCTGTGTTTGCGGAATGAATAAGTGAATTCCATCCTCCCAAGTCTCGTCTGTCCTGCTTTGTGCAGAGAGTAAAACTTCAGTGAAGCCCTCGGGTGATCCCTAACACTAATAACGCCGTCAAAGCATTTGCCAAGCTTTCAAAAAGGCGCTCAGTGGTGTCCCACGGCTGTCTCTGCCTCTTTCCCTGTTCCCCGCTGGCTAGACTCTTCTTGGTGCAGGAGGCCGGGTTCAAGTCCGCTCCGCTGGGGCCCTGTGAGAACTGCAAGCCAGAAGGCAGAACGTGGTATTTTTAACCACACAGAAGTCTTTTATTCTTCTGTAGCTAAATGTATCTACCTTTTCTTTTATGACTTTAGCTTTGTATCCTGTATAAAAGGTCAAGAACCTTCTAACATTCTCAGGTCATAAATTCACCTGTGTTTCCTTCCAAGGCTTCTATGGCTTCATCTATTTTACATTTAATTATTTAATACGTTAGGAATTTTGCGTGCATACGAAATAAGAAAGGGGTCCAGACTGATTTTTTTCCTAAACAGCCAATTGTACCAACATTAAGGGAATAATCTCTCTTCTCAGATAGATCTTAAAATGCCACTTGACTCTAACCAAATTCCATATACACGCGTTCACTAGTCTTTTTCCACTGCTCGAATTTTTCTCCAAAATAAATTGTTTTCATTATTGCAGTGTCATATTGTTTTAATATTCAGTTAGGCTAATCTCTCTTAATTACACTTCTCTTTCAGAATTTCATATACTTCATCGTGCAAAATGAATGATAGTGTCATTTTGCCATATCTCTTAAAAAAAACATTCCGTTGGTATTTTAATCAGGATTTCACTTATCTCACAGAGAGATTTAGAGGAAACAAACATTTTTACAATATGGAGTCTGGCTATCCAGGAGCACGGCAGCTCTCTCCAATGGCTTAAACACTGCATGTTCCCAAAGGTAGTTTCTCAATTTTCCTCATGGCATTCCTGTACGTTACATTTCACTTCAAGTGTCTTCTTAATGTTTAATATGCTTCATTACCATTTTAGAAATTCTAGGGGCGCCTGGGTGGCTCAGTCGGTTGGATGTCTGACTTCAGCTCAGGTCATGATCTCGCAGTCCATGGGTTCGAGCCCCACATCGGGCTCTGTGCTGACAGCTCAGAGCCTGGAGCCTGCTTCAGATTCTGTGTCTCCCTCTCTCTCCCGGCCCCTCCCCAGCTCATGCTCTGTCTCTCTCTGTCTCAAAAATAAATAAACATTAAAAATTAAAAAAAAAATTCTAAGAACACGCTGTTTCCTGTTTTTGGAATACTTTTCTACCATTTCTCCATTTCACTAATGCCACTCATTTTTCAAGGCTCTATTCCAACATTACTTGCTTGTAAAGTCTTCCTTGGCCCAAAACCCATGTGCTCCTACAACATCTTGTGGGCACCACCATCACACCACTGGTCCCAGTGGGTTGCAACTTCTGCACACAGGTCTCTCCCCTTCCTTTGTCTGGGAGATCTGTAAGTACAGGAGCCTGTAATCGCCCTCCACCCCCCAAACCTGGCTCATAGCAAGCACTCGGTGATTACATTGACTGAACAAATGAGTGAATGAATGAATGAATGCCATATGCTTTCACATGTTTCAGTAGCAATTTTGCAGTGCCAACAATAATATTGATAAATGGTAGAATTTGCAATGATGTGATAATAAGTTTTTTCCTGAAATACAAGTCATGTTTAAAAATGCAAAAAATTATCTCATAATGACAAATCACAAATAATTAAGAAATAAAAATTAGACACATCATTTTCATGGCCTTTATTTCAGCCTAATATGAAGAGGCAGTGATGCGATGGGTACAGCACACTCTGGCATTAACAAGACCTGAATTGAATTTAAATCTTCTATCAACCCCATATGTTAAATGACCCCAGGCAAGTTACTTCTCTGCCTCATTTCCTCTAACTCTAAAATGGGCGCAATCAACACCTTCATGAGAGACCATCTAAGAAGCATCTCAAACCTAAATCTCCAACCAAGGTGTTTAATTCCCCACTCCCCAAACCTGCTCATTCTACACTCTTCCCCATCCCAGGAAACTACATGCTATCCTCCCAGGTGCTAAAAAAAGAAAAAAGAGAAAGGAAAGGAAAGGAAAATCTAAGGAAAGGAAACGGGAAAGGGAAAAGGAATGGGAAAGGGAAGGAAAAGAAGAAGATCCTCAATTTTCTCCCTTTTTCCTCCGTGTTTCCAATCCACCCACAAGTCCTATAAGCACTTCCTTTGGAGTATTTCCAGAACCCAATGCCCTCTCGCCAGCTGGTCTCTTACCATCTGGTCTAGGTCACCACTTTCTCTTGTTCTGACCATTACAATAGCCTCCTAACCAGCCGTTCTGCTCACTATAGTCTATTCTCCACATTGTTGACCAAGGGATCCTTCTACACTATATCAAATCAAGTCACAACTCTGCACAGAACTCTCCACGGATCTCCTGTCTCTGTCCGTCTCACTTAGATGCAAACTCAAGTCCCCACAGTAACCTGCAAGGATCACTCTGACGGACGCCCTGTCCCCCGTCTCTCTGACCTCATCTTCATCCCTCTTGCCTGTCCTCTCTGATCCAGCCACACAGCCCTCCCTGGTGGTCCTCAAGAGAGCCCTCAAGGTCTCTGCATTGTTTATCTCACTGTCTAGAAAACCCTCTACCAGAATCTGCATGGCCCTCCTCACTTCCTGCTCAAATGTCACTTTATCAATGAGGCCTTCCACTATCGTCCCACATAAACTAGCACTTTCCAGGCCCTCATTTGCCCAGCATTCTCTCTTCTTGTTCTTCTTTATTTTTACTTATAGCACATTATCACCACCTGTCCCATTATATACTTATTTGCTAAGTGGCTGTCTTACCCCAAGACAAACTCAGCACTTAGCAGGTGTTCAACTAACACGTATTGAATGACTGGAAACATGATGACATCATCTATAACTACAATCCTACAAAGTATCTGCAGTCTAGCCAGGGAACAGATTCTCCTAAAATAAGCAGTAACTAAGGAGCTCGTGAGAAAACCAAACCATCACGGATGTTCATGCTCATTACTTAACCCAATTGCTTAAATGAATCAAAATAAAGATTCCCTTGTTTTACACAGAACAACAACAACAAAAGTCTCCCAGGAGTCCTTTAGAGATTGCCAACCTAAACCTCTTTTCAACATTTTTTGTAACATTTCAAAATTATGGCTTTCCCTCCCTTCCCTCCTCCCCCCAGACCCTGGGACTCCCCTCCTTCTGTTCATTCCTATTTGGAGCTGAAAGCCAGAAATAGCTGTTTACTTCATTGTCCTCATTTCCCTTCATTGTTACCATTAAGTTCTCTGGTGGCTACCCTGTTGTGGATGTGTTTTGTAAATGAATTCTCAATAAGTCGGAGAAGAAAAGCCTGAGTAAAGACCTTGGACACAGCCTTTAAAGCAAAACACATTGCAGGATATTTTCTTTAGGAAAAACTATAAACTGACTCTAACAGTTTCATAGATACCATCAAATATTATTTTCATATGTAATGCTATTCTAGAGCTGGAGAAAGGACACACTGTATCGAATAAAGAATTTATTAAAATGTGGATAAAAATACTTTTATATGTAAGAGTGCTTCCTCTTATAAGCCTGAAAAAAATTATCTAACAGGACCAAAGTCATATGTTCTCTAGTCAATCAGCGTGACCCACATCTCCTGCTTTCTTTTTTATTCTAATGGGGCTCAGTAAGACAAATGATTTTATTTTATTATTTAAAAAAAATTTTTTTTAATGTTTTATTTATTTCTGAGAGAGAGAAGAGAGAGACAATGTGAGCAGGTGTGGGTCAGAGAGAGGAGACACAGAATCTGAAGCAGGCTCAAGGCTCTGAGTTAGCTATCAGCACAGAGCCTGACACGGGGCTCAAACCCACAAACCATGAAATCATGACCTGAGCTGAAGTTGGACGCTTAACTGACTGAGCCACCCAGGCGCCCCTATTTTTTTAATTTTTGTATATTCTTGAGAGAGAGAGACAGAGTACAAGCAGGGATGCGGCAAAGAAAAAGGGAGACACAGAATCTGAAGCAGGCTCCAGGCTCTGAGCTATCAGCACAGAGTCCGACGTGGGGCTCAAACCCAAGAACTGTGTGATCATGACCTGAGCCTGTTGGATGCTTAACCAACTGAGCCACACAGGTGCCCCAAAACAAAGGATTTTATATGTACATTTACCCGATAAGAATAATCATAAAACAAAAATCTGGATAAATTCCTTACAGTAGTAAATGTATGCTACATAATTTTCCCAATAAAATAATGTCATGTACTGGGAAAATCCATCTCTCATGCACTGGAAAGAATCATCAAGTAGGTAGTAAGTCCAAGAATAACCACAAGTAAATTGAACATTTTAAAGCTGCTCGAAAACTGCATTAACTGGAAGAAATAGAGCCATTCATTTAAGATGACTATGAGCTAAACATTTCCATTCCACAATGGTTTTGCACTAGATAATTTACCCAATAGAAGGTAAATTCTATCTTAGAATGTGACTTACCATTCTCCTCTTCCCCAAAAACCCACAAATCCTCCAAAAATTCATTTGGATTTGACTTTGTACTAAATATTATTGTTTGTCTATAGTAGTGATTACATCTGAACATACATACCAAGTTCTCATGAGAGGAAATAACCCGGAAAAGTGCTGGATTGAAGGGCAGGAAATAGCCAGCCCAGAAGTTAATTTAAATTTTGATGATGATAATATAACACTGTAGCTAATACTACAAACAGATATTCAGAAACTGACTAAAATTCTATCTTTTTAAAAAGAATTTTATGTTTTATTTATTTCTGAGAGCGAGAGAGACAGCATGAATAGGGGAGCGTCAGAGAGAGAGGAAGATACAGAATGTGAAACAGGCTCCAGGCTCTGAGCTAGCTGTCAGCACAGAGCCAAATGCAGGGCTCAAACCCACAAACCAGGACATCATGACCTGAGCCAAAGTCGGACACTTAACCAACTAAGCCACCCAGGCACCCCCAAAATTCTATCTTTTGAGACAAAGGAATACATTGTCACCAAAGCATCTTCTGGCTAGATACTATTAGTTAGGAAAGCCACAGTCCCAATTTGCCTGGGATAACCCCACTACAGATTTATTGTCCCAGTATCCCATCGGGCTTAGCATTTGTCCTAGACAGAAACATCTCATTTGGGAGCTCCTGGGTGGTTCAGTCGGTTAAGTGGCCGACTTCAGCTCAAGTCATGATCTCACGGTTCATGAGTTTGAGCCCCGCATTGGGCTCTGTGCTGACAGCTCAGAGCCTGGAGCCTGCTTTCGATTCTGTGTATGTTTCTCTCTGCCCCTCCCTGTTCACTCGTGCTCTGTCTCTCTCAAAATAAATAAACAAACAAACAAACAAACAAACATACATTTTAAAAAATATCCCATTTGGATGATTACTTATATGGTACTTGATGCAAAATACACTATATATTTAAATATGAGCAATATATGTAGATCGGCCCCTAACTGCCCAAGCCTCATTCAATCACCAAATTCTAGCATCCCTTAACATTTTTCTACCCCTAAATCATGACCATCCTTACCCAAGAGTGTTCAAGAAATATTTGCTATAATACTTAATTAATACATTAGTATCATCAGCGCAGAAAAGGATGAAAATTGGAATAAATCTGGTTACTTTAGGAAAAAGATTTAATAAATATTATCTTACTAAATATCAGTGGGAAAGATCAAAAGATCAGAAGAGTTAACTACTGTCCATCACAGTGGTCTTGCTTGGTGTCAAAAATTTACAGATAAATGGTTGACATTTCTGTTCTTGGGGGAAGAGAAGAGAAGAAAGCATATATTTTCTTAATTGCAGAATCCTTTTTATAACTAACATATATTACACCTCCATGGGCTTCTAGTCCCTTCTCAGTAAAGAATAAATGTAATAATTAATTTATACCAGCAAACACTTTTTTACTCAAATCCAATCTATTTTCAGTTTTTAATGATCTTGTGTGAGCAACATCAATCCCTCTGTTGTTCTCATATCTTCTCCTTCTCTCTCTTCCTGTCTCATTCTTTCTCTATGTTTTTACCCTTAGAACAGTTTCCTCTCCAGTTTGTACATGGGGTAGTTTGGGCCTCAGGCTGTTGTCTGTGACAAAATGATGACATTTGCGCTCTAGACCACAAGACACTCACAAAGGCAGCAAAGAGCATCCCCTAACCTGCGTGGGAGAAAACAAGAAGAATGGGAATGCCCCAGGTGAGCCTGCAGGAAACGGGGGGCTTGCTCTTTCCATAGGGTAGGGTCACAGGTACCCACGAAGACTTGCCGTGCTGTTTCCAAGATGGGTAGGGAAGATGGGCTGCAGGAGGAGACCACCAAGCTTCCAAATGCTTCTCAAAAAGCCCTTCAGGAAAGTGAACAAAGTGGGTTCTTTAGGCACAAGCTGCTATGGATGCACAAACTGTACGTTCTGAGAGAGAACAACCCCAATACCAGTACAGGGAAGGCAAAATATACTGTCAGTCCCTCGTAATGTTATAAAATAGGAGTTTATACAGCTGGGTTTTCAATGAGGTGTGTTTGATTATGAACTCTAGGAAGGCTCAAAAGATGTCTGTGGGTTGGATGGATGGATGGATGGATGAATGGTTGGATGGGTGGATTCGTAGATGGACAGTTGGATGATATTCCTAGAGACTGCTAGTTTAACCAGGGTGCAATGCTAACCACTCACATTCTTTTTCCTTTCTCCACCCAAGTACATTGGAAACCAGTGACTAAGCAGAAAAAGGCAGCATAAGTGAAATACATTTGAGGTCTTTTTTTTTTTTTTTTTCCTGAGAGAGAGAGAGAGAGAGATAGCATGAGCAGGGGGAGGTCAGAGAGAGAGGGAGACACAGAATTTGAAACAGGCTCCAGGCTCTGAGCTAGCTGTCAGCACAGAGCCCGACATGGGGCTCGAACCTACGAAGCGTGAGATCATGACCTGAGCCGAACTGACTGAGCCACCCAGGCACCCCCATTTGAGGTCTTAATAAGTAATATCTTATGAATGGATATCAAACTGTATCAAGTGATTAGTACTACTTATATCAATGAATACAAGTATCGATCAAGATAGAAAAGAACCCGAAACTATAGGCTCAAGAAAAAGAAATATTTCTCCCATAAAAGGTGACAATGACTAATTTGCCATCTCAAAGGAAATATTCCATAAATTCTACAAAATTTCATCTTTCATTTTAACAGGCTCTATTAATTAGTGCTGTTTTGTTCTTTCCTAGAACTGAGGGAACTAGTAAGGTGCATATAAAAATAGGATCAAGTTAAGAACACACACTTCTCTAGGGGAATGGCCTCACTCCTTCCCCTTGCTATCGTCAAACATATTGACTATTCTGTATTCAGCCTTCGCAGGTGCCAGCATTCTCTGTCCTGGGATGATCTGGTGTCAAGCACAAAGCTAAAGATAAGGCTCAGATCGCCTAATCTGCCATATAAAAGGAAACACACAGGGCCAGCTTTTGGCAAGATATTTACCTCAATAAGAATCATGGTCAGGATGAGACGTAACTCACTGCAGCATTATTTGGCAATAAAATACCATCTCTAATATATATTGTGGGCAGTTGCACAACCAGGGATGAGTTACTCTTAACATTACCAAGAACAGACCCCTCACTTCCCTTCTCTGCCTTTGTGTTTCTCTGTTTAGGAAAAGACTTTGAGGTAAAGACTTACTAGGTTCATACATCATCCCCTTGTCTTCTGTTCATACTCCCCCCACCACGAGTCCTGGGCCCCCTCGTATCCCTCAGACTTCCTCCCCACGTATTCCGCACTTCCACCCCTCCATGTTCCCCCTGCGCTGTTCCTTCTGAAAGAAAAGCACATCTTCCACATTCTGCCTGCCGAATTCCTACTCATCCTTCAAAGTCCAGCTCAAATTCCACCTCCTTTGTGAAGTGAAGCTGCCCTTGTTATCAGCACCCACAATTAGTTTACCAGCCTGCTCACTCCTAGATGATCATCTTTATCACTTTGTCACCTTCTATTCTGGTCGGCTGAGTGCATAACTTTACACATACACACACATACACACACACACACACGCATAACTCAGTTTACACTCCTCTGAGATGAGGACTAAGGTGATAAGATAAAAATGAGATAAGATAAGGGTCAGATGAACTGATGAAAAGAGTGAGCCATAACCTAAGAAATATTAACTCAAGGCGCCTGGGTGGCACAGTCAGTTATGCGTTTGACTTCTGTTTGGGCCATAATGTNAAAAAAAAAAAAAAAAAAAAAAAAAAAAAAAAAAAAAAAGACTTCCCAGAAGTGTAATGAATTGCTGTTTTGAACTTTTTTTTCATATCAAAACTATTAATGGCTAAACTTGGCTTTGAAAGATATCTTATTTGTCTGCAGTTGGATAAACTGCTTGAGGTTCTGTAACTCAAAGAAAAGAAAAACTGTAGCTAATACAGGCCAGAAAAATGGCCCCCATAGAACACCAAGTAAGAACCCTCCATGCATTAATCTGTACAGCATCCCCATGAGAGAAAATGATAAAGGTTGAGTGATGTAATGGGTGGTGTAACAGCCAGAGCCATCCAGTCCCAGGAAGAGAGAGAAGACAGAAAAAATAGAAGTCCTCCCTTCATCAATAAATGGACACAAGTTT
>NW_027532585.1:6750129-6756335 GCF_008692635.1 Crocuta crocuta | reverse complement strand
AGCATCGAAGCTGAAGAAGTCAGCAGAAGTGAATGTAGCTCTGATTCTCACAGTCCCTCTGCACCCCAACCCTGCGGAACACCTACTACCCAGCAGAGAGCTAAGCTGATGGCAGCCTTTGTCGCCTCCCTTCCTTCAGCAGGTACTGCCCAGGACTCAGCATGGTCTGTAACTGAAGCCCCTACTGCCCAAGTGAGGACCTTTGAGGCCAATCTTGCCCAACCATCTCCCTCATTCCTGCAGTCTGACTGCTGGAAACGATCAAGAGCACTCAGCCTTGCTCACTTCCTCTCCCATCTAATCCCTCTCTGCCACCCACAAGCTTCCGCTGTGCTGTCTGGAACTACAGCACCTTGTAAACAAAATTCCCTACATCCTCAGCCTTTCCCCAAAGTGCCCTCTGCACCTCCTGACTCAGCTCGGACTTGGCTCTCCTCTCCCTGGCAAGCATGCTCTCCTGCACCAATGTGCTTTCCAGGTCAGCTCACACTGTAGTGTTTCTTTTCTGTGCCCCTTTCCCTAAAAATCCCATCCCTCAATCCCATCCTTTGTCATTTGGCTCATCCAAGAATCCAACTCATTCTCCAAGAAAACAATACCTTTTTTTTTTTTTTCAAGATCCCATGGTCCTTACCCCCACAGCTGTGTTCAGGGCCACTCATTTGTATCACCATAATACTATCTACATATGCCATATTATCTCTCTCTCTCTCTCTGCACTCAGCATATCCTATTGTAAGTATTTATTTATTTGTCTCTTTTACAAAACTGCGAGCTCCCTGAAGGTATATCCTGGGTCCCTGTTCACCAATTGCTGGCACATAACAGTCGTTCCATTCATTTTGCTGAATGACTGAATAAAAACCTACATCCTTGACTTAAATAAATGAATGAATGGGGAGAACTATACATTTTTTCCTTTGTTTTTAACTTTTTAAAAATGTTTATTTATTTATTTTGAGGAAGAGAGAGAGAAAGAGAGCATGCTCAAACAGGGGAGAGGCAGAAAGAAAGGGAGAGAGAATCCCAAGCAGGCTCCATGCTGTTAGTGCAGAGCCCGCCACAGGGCTCAATGTCATGAAATGTGAGATCATGACCTAAGCCAAAGACTGAGTCAATGCTCAACCAAATGAGCTACCCAACTCATTTTTTTAATTGGTTTTTTCTCTCAGTCTATTAAAGACTATTAAAGTAGTCTATGTCTACTTGCTAGCAATGAACACAATGATATACTCAAAGAAAATCTAACTCTTTCCTTTCCCCACCCCTGCCTTTGACATAAACTTGGTGTGTACAGTTATGATATTCCCTATGCCTACAGAGCCCACACATATAAAACTGGGATTCTGTATTATATATACACTTTATTCTAAAACTTGCCCTTTTTCATTGAAACTTGTATCATGGCCATCCCTCCAGACCAAACACATTATGGATCTAACTCATTCTTTCTAATACTTGCAAAACAGCCCATTGTATGGATGTAGCATAACTTAGTCACTCATTCCCCAATGGATGAATATTCAGATTTCTTCCAGTTTTATGGAAGTTCTGAAAACAAAGAAAATGATCTAACATTTCTAGAGCATAGATATCTTGAGGTATTTCCCTGCCAGTGCAATGGACTCTATCCACACATACCTGCACCATTTTTCTCAGCTCGTTTCTAAAAAGCTAGTGGGCTCATGAGTGATCTCTTAGGTTACACTGCCATGTGTCTTGTACACACTATGTATTTAATACTTATTATATTTAACCAAATCTAATTATATAGAAACTTCCAGACCATACACGCTGTATGTACTGCTTGCCATGCTTAATTCTGAGGATTTGGTAGGAAAAGAGTAAAAATAAGGAATTTTCGATGCACCTTGGTGGCTCAGTCGGTTAAGCATTCGCCTTCAGTTCAGGTCATGATCACACGGTTTGTGGGTTCGAGCCCCGCGTCGAGCTCTGTGTTGACTGCTAGCTCAGAACCTGGAGACTGCTTCAGATTCTGTATCTCCCTCTCTGTTTGACCTTCCCCTGCTCGCAGTGTTTCTCTCTCTCTCTCAGAAATAAAACATTAAAAAAATTATTTTTTTAAATAAGGAATTTTCATTTTTAACTTTATATATTTCTGTCTGAGTCTATATTATTTTATAATTTGCATTTAGATATATCCATTAATTTGCCAATATAAATTATTTGATTATATTAATATGTTATTAATGATCTTAATATATTACTTCTATAATTCATAAGCAGCTTTTTTCAAAACTTGCTGGGTGATGCAGAACACTGACTTAGAAGAAACAGGCTCTAATTTAATAGCTACCAAATCTTTCTGTACATAAGAATCAACTGGGGACGGGGTGCCTGGGTAGCTCAGGTCTAAGCGTCTGACTTCAGCTCAGGTCATGATCTCATGATTTGTGGGTTTGAGCCCTGCATCAGGCTCTGTGCTGACAGCTAGCTCAGAACCTGGAGCCTGTTTTGGATTCTGTGTCTCCCTCTCTCTCTGACCCTCCCCTGTTTATGCTGTCTCTCTCTCTCTCAGAAATAAATAAAAACATTTTTAAAAAAAAGAATCAACTGGGGGCTTATTAACCATTCAGATTCCCAGGCCTGTCCCTGACTATTCTGATTCAGTAGATCTGAAACAGAGCCCTCATATCCCTGTGAAGTATCCCAGACGACTCTTATGACCCCACTGTATTGTAATGGTTTTTAGAATTACCTGAGGAGCTTTTCACGTACATGGATCTGGGGGTTCTGCCTTCAGAGTTTTCGAGCCATTAGAGCTGGAATTAGGCCTGAGAATCAACATTTTTAAACGATGACTTAGACTATTCTCCCCAGTTTTGGAATCTCTACTCTTAGAACTTCCTCTAGTTGGCATTCCAAAACTCAAAGATTCGTCAGCTCCATTTTGGCCATTAGTAGTAAAAATACAATACCAAATTAAAAATCTTTGATGAAAATATTCTAAAAGACCACAAGATGGGAATGTCTTAACTTGCCTTATCATGGAATTAAGAACACTTTTTATTGTTAGTTTGAAAAGTGAATTACACTTTAGGACTCTGTTTATATATATATATATTTTAAGTTTATTTATTTTCAGAGAGAGAACATGAGCAGGGAGCAGGCAGAGAAAGAGGGAGAGAGAGAATCCCAAGCAGGCTCCACACTGTCAGCACAGAGCCGGATGCAAAGCTCAATCTTAAGAACCACAAGATCTGAGCTGAGCTGAAATCAAGAGTCCAACATTTAACCGACTAAGCCACGCAGGTGCCCCTTCGACTCTGTTTATATCTTAAAGACCAGATGAATTAAAGAATGATAATTTTCTCCCTAAAAAATTTAATAAATTCACTTTTTTAATGAAATGCAACAGTTTTCAATGTTTAAAAAATATCTCTAGCCATACGATAACCTATAAGCCTAGATATTAGCAATTGGCAGATCATTTCTTAGATAAATGAAATTTATCTTTACAAATATCTAAAGACCTTCCTATTTATAAATTAGGTATTTAAATAGACACATTAACCTTCCAACCCTGAAGCTTTATCTCTACTTTCAGGAGCATAGGTGAGTGAAAACCATAGTGAAGCTCACAGTTTTAACATCTTTTGTAAAAAATAAGTGGCAAACAGACATTTTTCCACACCAGGTCGATTCAAAGTACTCTAAAGTACTCTGCTCATCGCTTAGAATTGTTTTTTTTAATAAATTCATAAAAATAACAGTTTCATAAAAACATTAGAAAAATCCTCAGTCATTGGTAATATGTAAGAAATTCTGGTCCTCAAAACTGAAGTAGGAAGAAACAGAATGGGAATAGCAAGTTAACAAAAGCAAGGATCAAGTGGCCTCACCTCCTTCACTTCGTCATTACCAAATGCCCCTGAAGATGCTTCTAAATGCACTGGGAATTCCAAGTTACTTACAAAGCCATTTCCTTTAAATCTCAGGTACAGGACATTTTCTCTCTTGGCAAATCAATGATTGGGATGTCTCCTATAATATTCAAAGGACTAATAATGAAAAGGCAGTAAAACAAAGTGATGAGATCAGAAGTCAGACAGACCTGGACTGGAAATCAGGATCTGCCACTTACCAAATGTTTGAGCTCAGGCAAGTTACAAAATCTTTCGAAACCTCAGTTCCTTCATCTGTGAAATGGGGAGGTAATAACAGTTTCTACTTGATTCTGTTATTGTGAAGGTTACATGATTTAGTACATGTACAGTATTTGGCACTTGATAAGTATGCAATAACTGATATTAATTACCATGGGGTTTTGCCCCTGCAATGTTAGTCAGACTTTAAACTTTTTGTTTTGTTTTACATTTAAATATTTATTTTTGAGAGAGAGAGAGAGAGTGAAAGAGTGGGGGAGGGCCAAAGGGAAGAGGGACAGAGGATCTGGTGCAGGCTCTGCGCTGACAGCAGTGAGCCCGATGTGGAGCTCGAACTCACAAACCATGAGATCATGACCTGAGTGGAAATCAGACGCTCAACAAGCTGAGCCACCCAGGCGCCCCAGATTTTAAATTGTTAAATACAAAATTATCAACATAGTTTGAAAAGGAAACAAGGCAACTGAGTGATGTGTCTATGTCTGACTACAAATCATCCTGCTTGAAACCAGGTTCAAGAAGAAATATTTGCGAAATATTGACAAATATTTGAGCCCAACTCAGGGCTCTAGACCTCTGAATCCCTGGAGCCATCCTCATTCATATCCTCAGATAAGCCACAGAGATCCTGAAATATAAGGGGCCAGAGACAAGGTGAAACTTCACATGTCTGTGTTTGGGGGGAGGAGGGTGGGGGTACTTAATGAAACTGACAGCCTCTAGGACATACCAGGTTCCCAGTAGTTACATGGCACCCACAGTGTGCAAGGTACTATACTAAGGGGTTTGGGTGATGTGAAGTTGGATCAGAAGTGGACTCTGACCACAGAGAACTTTACAACCTATGAGAGATACTCCTCACATGTTTCTCGTGGTACCTAAGGCAGAGATCAGGACCGAAAGCCCAGTGTTAGAACACAGTTCAGAGTTTGTACAGCTGGAGTCACTTGGAAGATCCCATACACACACCCAGTCCCCTAATCATCATATCGGTTCCACCGTCTTTTTTTCCTTTAATCACAGATCATTAGGCAACGTTAAGCAGGTGGTATGTCAGGGCCCTGTGTCAGCTCTGTAACCCAGTATTTACAGATGTAAATTCTTTCATTCCACCTAGCCCTTACCACCCGGTATGGAACCTCCCAGCATACTGCCAGATCAACAAAGACCAGTCTCCTTAAAAAGGAATTTAAACGTTAGAAATTAGTCTATTCATTACATGCCCCAGAATGAACCCTCAAAAGCAACACTAAATTATCCAACAGATGTTACTGAATTCCTTAACTGGTCCCCTCCAAAAGTAGGGTTAACCCTTCAGAGTTTAGGAAGAAAGAAAGAAAGAAAGAAAGAAAGAAAGAAAGAAAGAAAGAAAGAAAGAAAGAAAAAGAAGAAAGGAAAGGAAGAAAGAGACACAAAAACAACTCTGCAACTCTTCTAACTTTTAGGGCATCAAAAGGGGTGGTGCTCACAGCTTTGCAAATACACGATCTAAAGATAATCAATATTTTCCTTAAACGCTATGGCAAAACAACCAAGTCACTTCATTTTAATTGCTGGCAAACTGCACAATGACTTGATCTCTTTAATATTTCCCTCATAGTAGCAGCCACTCAGCTATGACTAACCTACTGCCCCCAGCATCACCACTGGCTCCAGATGGNAGGGGGGGGAATTTTTTTTTTTTTTTTTTTTTTTTTTTTTTTTTTTAATGGGGTATAAGCACTGCAGCTTTAAATCCTACTGCATCAAGCTCTGGATTCCTTCCATAACCGAGCTGCAAAATGGTAACAAGAAAGGAGGAAAAAAATACCTCTTCCTCTCTCCTGGACAGCCCTTCAGGCGGCTCCCCAGCAGGACAGGCAACGGGAAGCCCATCCCCCACGCCCTCCCAGCCCCGCCTTGCAGCTTGCACAGGTGAGCCAGGCACCGATCTCGGCCCTCAGGCTTTGCCCACATCCGGGGATCAAGGTCAAGGGCGAGGGCTTCCTCTTACCCCCACCCACCCCCAGCCACCCAGAGCCCACGGATCCGCTGCCAAAGTTTCAGGCCGGGTTGGGGCCGGCGCGGCTCCCGGCGCCC
>NW_027532585.1:6749952-6750100 GCF_008692635.1 Crocuta crocuta | reverse complement strand
ACCCGCCCGGGTCCGCGCCCTGCCCCGCCGGGCCTGGCGCGGGGACTGGGGACAGTGCCCACCTGGTCCCCACTCACCCCTGGCGGACATGGTTCAGGCAGCAGGAGCCGAAGCAGGGAGGGCAGAGGCGAGAGCCCGGGAGCGCGAG